>NW_027315823.1:5094867-5134867 GCF_026437365.1 Eucyclogobius newberryi
CAAAGCTGTGGTTAGACACCTTCTCCTCTCTCTCTTTCTCTCGTTCTCTTTCTCTCTCTCTTTATCATCCTTTCTTATTCATTTCTTTCACTTTCTCACCCTCTTTTTCTCTCATTATCCCCTCTCTCCTCTCTCCTCTCTCCTCTCTCTCCTCCCCTCTCTTCCTTCCTCCTCTCTTTCTTCCTCTTCTCTCTCCTCTTTCTCCTCCCCTATCTCTTCCTCCTTCTCCTCCTCTCTTCCTCCCCCTCTCCTCCCCCTCCCCCTCTCTCTCCTCCCTCTCTTCCTCCTCTCTCTCTTCCCCCTCTCCTCTCTCTCCTCCCTCTCCTCTCTCTCCTCCCTCTCCTTCCCATCCTCTCTCTTCCTCCTCCCTCTCTCCTCCCTCTCCCCTCTCTCCTCCTCTCGCTCCTCCTTTCCTCCTCCTCTCTCTTCTTCCTCCTTTATCCTCCCTCTCTTCCTTCTCCTCTCTCTCTTATTCCTCCTCTCTCCTCCCTCTCCTCCTCCCTCGCCTTCTCTCTCCTCCCTCTCCTCTCTCCCTCTCCTCTCTCTCCTCCTCTCTCTTCTCCTCCCTCTCTCCCTCTCCTCTCTCTCCTCCTCTCTCTTCTCCTCCCTCTCTCCCTCTCCTCTCTCTCCTCCTCTCTCTTCCTTCCTCCTCTCTTTCTTCCTCTTCTCTCTCCTCTCTCTCCTCCTCTCGCCTCCTCTCTCCTCCCTCACTCGGCTATAAATCCAGGAGCAGTTTAAACGTGACAAGCTCTAAATCTGGCTTTACTCCGGCCGTATAATCCAAAAGTACAGAATGTGGGAGCGCTGTAAAACCCTGTAAGAGACGTCATTAAACTTCTCTATCTCCACGGAGACGAGCAGGTGACACCACTGAGCTGAGTTACCGGTCGAATCCGTGGAGAGGCGAGGCCGGGGAACCTTTCAGGCAAACCTCTCGAATGGACTGAGATGACTGAACATGGAGGAGTATTTTCAACATTCACATCCCGCTCGACTTCAAAACTGTGGGACATAAAACTCCTGCAATGGAAACAATCGATGGATCCTCTTTGGAAAGTGGAAGTTCAAATGAAAACGATAGTCTAAACATGGACCGACCTCCTGCTGGTGCCAGAGTCAGGATTAAACATGGACCGGCCTCCTGCTGGTGCCAGAGTCAGGACTAAATATGGACCGGCCTCCTGTTGGTGCCAGAGTCAGGACTAAACATGGACCGGCCTCCTGCTGGTGCCAGAGTCAGGACTAAACATGGACCGGCCTCCTGCTGGTGCCAGAGTCAGGACTAAACATGGACTGGCCTCCTGCTGGTGCCAGAGTCAGGACTAAACATGGAACGGCCTCCTGCTGGTGCCAGAGTCAGGACTAAACATTGACCGGCCTCCTGCTGGTGCCCAGAGTCAGGACTAAACATTGACCGGCCTCCTGTTGGTGCCAAAGTCAGGACTAAACATGGACCGGCCTCCTGCTGGTGCCAGAGTCAGGACTAAACATGGACCGGCCTCCTGCTGGTGCCAGAGTCAGGACTAAACATGGACCGGCCTCCTGCTGGTGCCAGAGTCAGGACTAAACATTGACCGGCCTCCTGCTGGTGCCCAGAGTCAGGACTAAACATTGACCGGCCTCCTGTTGGTGCCAAAGTCAGGACTAAACATGGACCGGCCTCCTGCTGGTGCCAGAGTCAGGACTAAACATGGACCGGCCTCCTGCTGGTGCCCAGAGTCAGGACTAAACATGGACCGGCCTCCTGCTGGTGCCAGAGTCAGGACTAAACATGGACCGGCCTCCTGCTGGTGTCAAAGTAGAAATACACGTGTGTTTAGTACACAAAAGTAGAAATACATATTTGTTTAGTAGATGAAAGTAGAAATACACGTGTGTTTAGTACACAAAAGTAGAAATACACGTGTGTTTAGTACACAAAAGTAGACATACATATGTGTTTAGTACGTGAAAGTAGAAATACACGTGTGTTTGGTACATGAAAGTAGAAATACACGTGTGTTTAGTACATGAAAGTAGAAATACACGTGTGTTTAGTACATGAAAGTAGAAATACACGTGTGTTTAGTACATGAAAGTAGAAATACACGTGTGTTTAGTACATGAAAGTAGAAATACACGTGTGTTTAGTACATGAAAGTAGAAATACACGTGTGTTTAGTACATGAAAGTAGAAATACACGTGTGTTTAGTAGATGAAAGTAGAAATACACGTGTGTTTAGTAGATGAAAGTAGAAATACACGTGTGTTTAGTAGATGAAAGTAGAAATACACGTGTGTTTAGTACATGAAAGTAGAAATACACGTGTGTTTAGTACATGAAAGTAGAAATACACGTGTGTTTAGTAGATGAAAGTAGAAATACACGTGTGTTTAGTACATGAAAGTAGAAATACACGTGTGTTTAGTAGATGAAAGTAGAAATACACGTGTGTTTAGTAGATGAAAGTAGAAATACACGTGTGTTTAGTACATGAAAGTAGAAATACACGTGTGTTCTTTGATCATCAGACGCACGGGGCCCGGGGCCGGTCAGTATCCTTTACAGAACGTGAAGGAAACATTTGTGTCACAAAGATCCCATTGTCCAGAGTCCACACCGCCGTCACAGACCCACCAGGGGGCGGTGCAGCGCAGCTTCTCACACTCACAGAGGCTCGTGTTGAAACCGCGGCATTTCCACATCTGGAGCTTCTTCTTCCGTGACAAAATGTGACTCACAATGACAGAAACACAAGGAGCTTTTAAAGACTGAAGATCTGCAGAAGGTGCTGAGGAAACAGAGGACTTAACAGAGGTCCTCAGATCAGTGCATGTCGGCTCTTCTGCTAAAATGACCCAAATTAACTGGAGTAATTTTCCGGACCATAAGTCGCACCTTTTTTCATAATTTTGGCCGGGGTGCGACTTATACTTATATTTATACTTATTCTCCGGAGCGACTTACATGTGATATTATTTGTTATTTTCACACTTGCAACCGCATTTCATACTCCAGTGCGACTTATATATGTTTTTTTTTCTTCTCTATTATGCATTTTTTGACTGGTGCGACTTATACTCCGGTAAATACGGTACTTTTTATAACCAGTCGATAAATTGTCCCGTCATAACTTCACAAGCAAACACACGGTGAAGGTGTGGTGGCCCATCCCAAAGAAGAACCACATAATACCATGTTACCATTTAAACGTAAAAATGAAATACTAGTTCTGGAGAAATTTGTGGTGTTCTGGGCCCATAACAACCCATTTAAAACGACGCATCTGGGACACGAAACTTCTACAATGGAGTCGATGTGTCTTTGGAATATCCTGGAAACACGAGAAAAGGCAAGTAAAGAAGATTGATGAAACGGCGCCATCTCTTCAGGACAGGATTCAACTGGTCGAGCGATCAAACATCTAAATGTGACTTTTCCGAGCGGTTTAACGTATCGATCGCACGTTTTTGGCCTGTTTGCCGACCCAGAAGACGACCGACGTCAGCGCGAGAACGAAGCGGCGGGAACATTTCTGCAACTTTAATGGCGTCTAAAATGATAATAACCCGTTTCTCTGTGTGTTTTGAGCGAAGAGGCAGCGCCGGGCACGTTTGAGAGTGTGGATTCTTGAAGTGTTCGCTTTCTTTCTCTGAGACATGAATTATTCCTTTTTAAAAACGCGGATTATGTCCCTGGAAAGACGGGACGTTCCAGCGCGAGCAAAAGCCATGAATGGAGTTTAATGACACAATGTAATAAATGCATAAAGGACAATTCAGGTCGATTCAGGTCAATTCATGTCGATTCAGGGCGATTCAGGTAAATTCTGGGCGATTCAGGTCGGTTCAGGGCGATTCAGGTCGATTCTGGGTGATTCAGGTCGATTCTGGGAGATTAATCAGGTCAATTCAGGTCGGTTCAGGGCGATTCAGGTCGGTTCGGGGCAATTCAGGTCGATTCTGGGAGATTAATCAGGTCGATTCAGTTCGATTCAGGTTGATTAATCACGTCAATTCAGGTAGATTCTGGGAAATTAATTAGGTCAATTCAGGTTGGTTCAGGGCGATTCAGGTCGATTCTGGGCAATTCAGGTCGATTCAGGGCGATTCAGGTCGATTCTGGGCGATTCTGGGTGATTCTGGGCGATTCAGGTATGTTCTGGGCGATTCAGGTCGATTCAGGTTGATTCAGGTCGATTCTGGGTGATTCTGGGCGATTCAGGTATGTTCTGGGCGATTCAGGGTGATTCTGGGCGATTCAGGTAAATTCAGGGCGATTCAGGTCGGTTCAGGTCGATTCTGGCCGATTCTGGGCGATTCAGGTCGGTTCAGGTCGATTCAGGGAGGTTCAGGGCAATTCAGGTTGATTCTGGGAGATTAATCAGGTCAATTCAGGTCGATTCAGTTCGATTCAAGTTGATTAATCACGTCAATTCAGGTAGATTCTGGGAGATTAATCAGGTCAATTCAGGTTGGTTCAGGGCGATTCAGGTAGATTCTGGGCAATTCAGGTCGATTCAGGGCGATTCAGGTCGATTCTGGTCGATTCTGGGTGATTCTGGGCGATTCAGTTATGTTCTGGGCGATTCAGGTCGATTCTGGGTGATTCTGGGCGATTCAGGTATGTTCTGGGCGATTCTGGACGATTCAGGTAAATTCAGGGCGATTCAGGTCGGTTCAGGTCGATTCTGGGCAATTCAGGTAAATTCAGGGCGATTCAGGTCGGTTCAGGTCGATTCAGTTTGATTCAGGGAGATTCAGGGCAATTCAGTTCGGTTCAGGTCGATTCAGGGCAATTCAGTTCGATTCAGGGCGATTCAGGGCAATTCAGTTCGGTTCAGGTCGATTCAGGGCAATTCAGGTCGATTCAGGGCAATTCAGTTCGATTCAGGGCGATTTAAGGAAATGCAAATCTCACGGTGCAATATTATAACGATTATTACTTCACGTTACGACATTTATCGCGAGATTGTGGAGAGTGTACGGAATTGTAGACACATTTCCACCGCCGGTTTGCGTGCTCGAATGACCCTACCTGTAACGCCCCCTGAAGGTACTCGACTCGAATGACTCAACGAGCTCTGTAACGCCCCCTGGAGGTACTCGAATGACCCAAAGAGCGCTGTAACGCCCCCTGGAGATACTGAAATGACCCTACAAGCTCTGTAACGCCCCCTGGAGGTACTCGAAAGACCCTACAAGGTCTGTAACGCCCCCTGGAGGTACTCGAATGACTCTACGAGCTCTGTAACACCCCCTGGAGGAACTCGAATGACCCAAAGAGTTCTGTAACGCCCCCTGGAGGTACTCGAATGACCCTACGAGCTCTGTAACGCCCGCTGGAGGTACTCGAATGACCCTACGAGCTCTGTAACGCCCGCTGGAGGTACTCGAATGACCCAAAGAGTTCTGTAACGCCCCCTGGAGGAACTCGAATGACCCAAAGAGTTCTGTAACGCCCCCTGAAGGTACTCGAATGACCCAAAGAGTTCTGTAAAGCCCCATGAAGGTACTCAAATGACCCTACGAGCTCTGTAACGCCCCCTGGAGGTACTCGAATGACCCAAAGAGTTCTGTAACGCCCCCTGGAGGTACTCGAATGACCCTACGAGCTCTGTAACGCCCCCTGGAGGTACTCGAATGACCCAAAGAGTTCTGTAACGCCCCCTGGAGGTACTCGAATGACCCAAAGAGTTCTGTAACGCCCCCTGGAGGTACTCGAATGACCCTACGAGCTCTGTAACGCCCCCTGGAGGTACTCGAATGACCCAAAGAGTTCTGTAACGCCCCCTGGAGGTACTCGAATGACCCAAAGAGTTCGGTAACGCCCCCTGGAGGTACTCGAATGACCCTACGAGCTCTGTAACGCCCGCTGGAGGTACTCGAATGAACCTACGGAGTTTTAGCATCACGAACATCTAGATGTTAAAAGACAGAATTATGGTTTTGAGGGGTCACAGGGGTCACAGAGGTCACAGGGCACAAGGGAAAGAATGTAATGTGCTGTGTAACGGCTGCAAGAACCAGGTTTAGAGTCATGACAGAACAGCCGAGGTTCAGAGGTCTAAGAGGGTGAGGAGGAGGTGAGTAGGGGGAGGAGGAGGAAGGGGGGTAGGAGAGGAGAAGGAGGAGGAGGGAGGAGGGGGGTGAGGAGGGTGAGGTGAGGAGGAGGGTGAGGAGAAGTAGGGAGGAGGTGAGGGTGAGGAGGGTGAGGATGAGGAGGGTGAGGACGAGGAGGGTGAGGATGAGGGTGAGGACGAGGGTGAGGAGGAGGGAGGAGAAGTAGGGAGGAGGAGGTGAGGGTGAGGATGAGGAGGGTGAGGATGAGGAGGGTGAGGACGAGGAGGGTGAGGTGAAGATGAGGGTGAGGAGAAGGAGGGAGGAGGAGGGTGAAAGGGGGCAAGCCTGAGCCGCTGCTGTGCCCACGTCACGGATCTGAGAGAGAGAGAGAGAGAGAGAGAGAGAGAGAGTGGTCCAGCAGCGGTCAGCACAGACACGCAGCACTCACGCCTCCTCCTCCTCCTCTCTCCCCCCGCCTCCGAGGCTCCTTCTCCCGGCGCGAGAGGAACCGAGAAGTCCCCCGTGCGTGCACCGTGGCACCACCGGCACCAGCAGCACCAGCCTGCGCAGCTTTACGAGTCTTTGTGACGCGGCTGGAGCGGCGCCTGAACCTGACGCGTGCGGTGCGGGATTCCTCTGATTCCCCCCGTTCGCCTTGACACCGGAGCGCGTGAGGAGTGGGCAGAGAGGTGTTTTGTGCGTGGCTCTGCGCATCACCGCGTCTCTCTCTCTCTCTCTCTCTCTCTCTCTCTCTCTCTCTGTCTCTCTGTCTCTCTGTCTCCGTCTGGCTTCTGAATTAAACGTCGTCCGACCTCCGCTGCGCGTGGACAGCGGCGCCGAGCATAAAGACGCGATTGATGACGACTCGCCCCGCATCTGCGTGAAAAGCCCGTCGGCGTCTCCCGCAACATGCTCGCGGCCGGATTGCTCGTGCTCGGATTGTTGCACACTTTGGAAGTAGTCGAGCCCGCAACCTCCGCGATCGACGGCGGTAAGAAGCACGCAGCGCAACAAACACGCAGCGCAACAAACACGCAGCGCAACAAACACGCACCGCAACAAACACGCAGCGCAACAAACGCGCAACAAACACGCAGCGTCATGTTTTTTTTTGGTTTGTTTGTTTGTTGTTGTTGTTGTTTATTGAGTCGCCGTAATTCCCGCTCGTGGAAAAGTCTGTAACGTGGAAGCTGACGTCCAACGCGCTCTTTTGTCTGCGTGAATGTGCCACACGTGAATATTGCAGTGTCACAGCGGCCACACGTACACGTACACGTAAATGCACACGTACACGTAAACGCACACGCACAACTGTAAAACGCGCAGAGCCGACGCATTTCGCACCATTGGCTCCCGCGTCGTGCGCCATCCACGTTTCTTTGTGTCACGTGTAAATATAACATGGTCGTTGTCGGTTATTTGAGTGTTTTTAGGACTTGTCGGTGAACTGAAAATATGTAACGCAACTTCAGATTTTTCCAGGTCTATTTTTTTTTCCTAAATCGAGGCTAAACCGCCAAAAGAATGCGATGAAACGGTCGTCATCGAAAATCATCAAAATGTGACATTTCCTTTGCGGTTTAATCCGATCTAGGTCAAGGTAATTTGACATAATTGTGATTATTCAGGTCACGTTATGATATACAACGTCAAACTACTCGTAAAGCGCTTTTTTATCTGTCTGTTTATGCGACGTTATCGTTATTATTTTTGTTCAGGAAGTTTGATTTTTCAGTTTAAGAGCACGCGGCAACATAAAGGACGTACTGTTATTTTGTTGTTGAAAAATTGCGGTATCGAGATTGTATTTTTGAGTTTTAAGCCTTTTCTTTAGTGTCGAGTTTACGTTTTTAACACTATTGTCAAGACAGCACATTATATCGTATAGTTTGAAGAACATGAGCGACTTTTCACAATAAGACATTTTCAAGGTTTTTGCAACAAACAGCGTGAAAATAAAAAATATTTGGAAGACCAGTTTAAAGTGACGTATGACAGGTTTTTACCATGTTCTAATTTTGACTTTATTTGGTGTACTTATACTTTTTGTAAATATAAATTATAGTTTTACACCGATCGAGCAGGCAATTGTGGGAAAAACTTTGAAAAATCTGTAGAAAATGACAGGCAGTGACATCACACCAGGGACACTCATTCCAGTCAAAGTTTGTGCAGAATTTACACAACTTTTTTGACTCTAAACAATAATTCAACAAAACAAAGTCACTCTCATGTATTTTTATTGGTCAAATGAATAAATGTGTGACATTAGATGAGTTTTGGCCCAGTGGTTGCTGGGTAATTTCCTACTGTGATGTCATCAATTACAAACACAAAGTAAAATTATAAACCTAATATGCTATTGCATATGCCTAATATGGCATTTTAATAATTTTTAGCAAAATTCCAAATATATTTTTTTATTTTTTTCATTCATTCATTTTGTTTTCGTGTTTTCATAAGCACTATACATACTTTAAAACGCACACGAAAAGACCTTTAAGTTCAATAAAAATGACAAAAAAATCATTAAAACATTCTCCTCGTGCTTCCATAATACGAGAAGCTGAATCCCTCTGTGATGTCATCAGTGTGCGACACAGTTTATACCGACACACTTTTCTGACAGTTTAAACCATGGTTGGACTTATAAATAAAGGTGTTTTATGGTATTATTGTGTGTCAGATCAGAACTGTTGTGTCATTTATGTGGAGTTTGGCTCTTGTTTACAGTCTGGTTGCTAGGTAACAGCTGTGGAATTACCTCTGCCTGTGTCATATTTGCGCTCCAACCAGGAAGTGGTTTACACAAACGGTTCAAACTGGGACAAACGGTCAAAATGTTGAGTCAAGTCTGATATATAAATCGTATTAATTCAGGTTTAATCATCGGCAAACGTGGAATATCTATGAAACTAATTAGAAAAGTGCAGGAATATCACCTTCTTAACGTATTTGAACATTAACGCAGTCATTTTATTTATCTTTATATTTAATCAGTTCTTTTTGCAGCATTAAGGCGCTGGTACAGCTGGCAGCCCGGTGTAAACGCTCTCTCTTCTTTCTCACACTTATTGTGCTTTATCTCCTATATTTTGTAAATATAGTTAGTATATTTTTTCTATTTTACTGTACAATAGGGACACGCGCTGGAATATGCAATGGTATTTATTTATTTATTTATTTATTTGTCTATGGGAGTTTTTATTTATTTATAGGAGATCTTCTACTGAAAGTGTTTTTCAGACTTCCTATAAGTGATCTGTTCTTCTGTATCTACCTCTGTATCTACCTGCGTTGCACCAATGAAATTTCCCCATGTGGGACAATAAAGGAATATCTTATCTTATCTTATAATTTACTGTAAACGATGGCTCAAACTGCTTAAACAACATTATTATTAGCCATATTTCAGTACATTGCCCGCTTTAATCCATATTATAGAACATCAATAGAATCACAGAAACGACCGAATGTAACGTGTCACCACGTAAACCGTTTGGATCGTTAACAATGTGAATTATGATAAGGTTGATGTGATTACAAAGTTAGTTTAAAGCCACCGTCCATCGTTTGAACTAAAAAGGCGTTATGTTTATATTTATTATTGATTATTTAGCCTCGACAGTGACGTTCCGTTTATATCTCTGAAAACAGCCTCAATAATCTGTCATTTTCAGGTCAAGAATCATTTTAGCGCGTTTGTTGTTTTCATATGGAGTGGTTTTTTTTTTAAGTGTTTTTTTAAAAGTTTTTTAGATTTTTTTGAATTTTCTATAAATCTAACAAACAAACAAACATCAGAAACAAGACAGAAAAAAATGCCGAACTATTCAAAAAAGAATCTATAATATCAGGAAGTGGGTTCAGCCTTTGTTTGTTTAATTGGATAAAAAAAATACTGAAAAATGACGTTCAAAAAAAAAAAGCTACGACACGTTTCTGACAAAAAATTCTTCTTCATGAATAATTCGAATACATTTTCATCTTGAAAACTGCTGAACATGATTTAGAACGTATTCAAACCCTGCTTTAATCAGAGCTAAAATCCCCATATTTCACATACAATTTTCTTTTTAAATTGAGCTTGAGTCTTATTTCAATGCCGAAAGCCGGAATGATCCGCAGTCGGGCATTAAACTGGTCAATCTGGGAATTAAACTGTTTTATTACGACATATACCTTTAAAAACACATGTATTATTGTACGTGAGAAGATATTTGGATGATTCCTGCTATTTTATGATTCAAAACGCAAGCTAAAAATGATTTCAAATACAATGTTTAAGGCTGGTGCCCCCTCTGTGGCCGTGTTCTTACACACCCGGGACCACTTCTGGAAACGATTATGCGCCTTTTTCTCTCTTTTTTTTCTCTTCTCGGCGCGCGCTCGTGTTAAAGAATTCAGCCCGGTCGAGGTCTTTTGTTTTTTCGTAAAAACAGCAGACGTCGTGGCTTTTAAAACGAGTCCAAAAATGTGTTCAGGAACGTGTCGAGTGCGAGAGAAAGTGAAGCCTCAACGTCGACCTAAGCTTCACGACGAGCGAAAAAAGGCACGTAAAGTCAGAACTGGTCATAGAAATAATAAAGAGTAATAATAAAATACATTTGTGGTAGAAAAGATGAGACGCTGCAGGTGAAAAGTAAAAAATAAAAGGTGCATTTAACGATATCAATAGAAAATTAATGTTTGAGAATTGTATGTTGTAATTTGCTTTGATTTGTTTTGATGTTTCATGTAATTTTTTTGAAACATAAAAAAAGAAAATAAACTTTATATATAGTTTAATGACATAAATGAAAGAAAAAATGAATTACAAGTTTTTTTTAATCACAAATAGGCAAAGCCAGGTTTATTTCTTTATTTTGTTGACATATTTTGTCTTCTTTTTAGTATTTGAGCGAAAAAGATACTGAAAACTGGCCTAAAAATTAAAAAAATCACCTCTTTGTTTAGAGTTAAAACGTCTATAAATAAGTTTAGAATTAGATAACGAGCCGTCAAAATCTGAAGTTAAGTTTGTAAAGTTAAGCATGTGTAACTTTAAAGGATTTTTATGTCTCTGTGGGAGAAAAATGCAAAAAAGTGTCGACCTTATTGTCGAGAGTAAACTGACCAAAAAACCCTAACAACTATCACAAACTTCTACATCTTTTCTGTCGCCACAAATGAACTGGGTCAAATGATAATGTTTATCCAAGTCAGTTGAAAAGACTTTAGAAAATGAGATTAAAGGGGCTTTACTTGATTTGACTCGGGTTAGTCGGGTTTATTACTCTATGTAATAAAGTCAAATCTGTCTCTCTCCAGCGCAGATGTAAAAATGTGTCTCATGTCAGAGCCTTTTATTGTAAAACGTCAACTTGTTGTGGGGAATAATCAAAGAGTTTAACAGAAAATAGTTCATCAATAATTGCGATTATTTGGTCACAATATCGTAAAGACAAAAAAATTATAATTGTCCCATTTTCTGAAGAAAAAAAGAAAAAAGTCACAATTTTCCAACTAAAACAGTTTTTTTTTGGTCAAAATAATCATTCAGAGAGTTTGATTTGATAAAGCGATGATGAGGAGAAAACATGTAGGATTTTATTGTTGTTTTGGTCGTGACGTCAATAATCGCAAATAATCATCAAATGGCAATGTTTATTCTCACAATAATCGCTACAATTCAATAATCTCAAACTGCAAAGACTTTAACTGAACTGTTTCGGGTTTTCACACTTTTCAGACAGGTTATTTGACTTCCTGTTTGGTTATTTGACTTCCTGTTTGGTTATTTGACTTCCTGTTTGTTTATTTGACTTCCTGTTTGGTTATTTGACTTCCTGTTTGTTTATTTGACTTTCTGTTTGGTTATTTGACTTCCTGTTGTTTATTTGACTTTCTGTTTGGTTAATTGCCTTCCTGTTGTTTATTTGACTTCCTGTTTGGTTATTTGACTTCCTGTTTGTTTATTTGACTTTCTGTTTGGTTATTTGACTTCCTGTTGTTTATTTGACTTTCTGTTTGGTTAATTGCCTTCCTGTTGTTTATTTGACTTCCTGTTTGGTTATTTGACTTCCTGTTGGTTTATTTGACTTCCTGTTTGGTTATTTGACTTCCTGTTTATTTTTTTGACTTCCTGTTTGTTTATTTGACTCTCTGTTTGGTTATTTGACTTCCTGTTTGGTTATTTGACTGCCTGTTTGGTTATTTGACTTTCTGTTTGGTTATTTGACTTCCTGTTGTTTATTTGACTTCCTGTTTGGTTATTTGACTTCTTGTTGTTTATTTGACCTTCTGTTTGGTTAATTGACTTCCTGTTGTTTATTTGACTTCCTGTTTGGTTATTTGACTTTCTGTTTGGTTATTTGACTCTCTGTTTGGTTATTTGACCTTCTGTTTGGTTATTTGACTTCCTGTTTGGTTATTTGACTTCCTGTTTGGTTATTTGACTTTCTGTTTGGTTATTTGACTCTCTGTTTGGTTATTTGACCTTCTGTTTGGTTATTTGGTTATTTGACTTCCTGTTTGGTTATTTGACTTCCTGTTTGGTTATTTGACTTCCTGTTTGGTTATTTGACTCTCTGTTTGGTTATTTGACTTCCTGTTTGGTTATTTGACTTCCTGTTTGGTTATTTGACTTTCTGTTTGGTTATTTGACTTCCTGTTTGGTTATTTGACTCTCTGTTTGGTTATTTGACTTCCTGTTTGGTTATTTGACTTCCTGTTTGGTTATTTGACTTCCTGTTTGGTTATTTGACTTCCTGTTTGGTTATTTGACTTCCTGTTTGGTTATTTGACTTTCTGTTTGGTTATTTCTCTCCCGCTGCTAATTGACTCATAAAACAATTGTTAGTTGCAGCTTTGCCATAATTTTAATTTTGATTTATCACCATATTTGCTGTAGGAAGTTAGACTTTTGCCACTGACATTTAACAAAACACCAGAATTATGACTGAACGATTTAGGAAAAATATTTAATTGCAATATTTTTGGAGTTTCGATTCAAATTTTAACATATTATTATTACATTTTTAGGTTTCTGGACAAAGTTCAGTTGAATTAATTAATTTAAATACTAACACTTAAGATAAGACTGTTCGATTTGACAGCGATATTTCTAACCAGAATGTCCTCGTCCAGACACGGGGACGATATTGAACCTAAATAATAACAGGCGTCGTTAGCTGCGGCCGTCCAATTATCCCTTTGCGCAGATCGCTTCGCTCCGCTCTTTCTGCTCGCTCCGGCGATTACCCACTCGCTCCGGCGATTACCCACTCGGGATTCGCGTTTACCGTGAACGCGCCATTTGTTCCACCGTCGGACAAACCAAAGAACCATTGATCTTCTTGTGACGGGTCATGGTCTTCATCTGGTCGGTTCTATTGCCCGTTGCAATGCGGAAAGGTCGTTACATAAGATGATTATACATCATTTTGGCGTTTAGACTCTGGCAGAAAAGCGTACGAAGGAAAGACGTCAAATAGAGATCGTGGAAACGTATCTCTGCTTGTATAGACCCTGGCGGTGGCGAAGAATGGTAAAGAGTTGTCCAAAGTTTGGGCGCGCGGTTTTCCACTTTTGCCATGTTGGTTTCTCGCCTTGTCTCGTCGCCTGCTGCCTCACAACCACGAGGTCCGGGGTTCGGTCCGCGGCCTGGGCGAGTTTCCGCCGATCTCTCGGGAAACGCTCCGGTTACCCCACGAACTAAGAACGTGCCGCTTCAGTCGATCCTCCCGTCACATTATCGCGATATTACATGCTACAACGTGTCCGCGAATGAAAACGCTGAAGTTTAAGCGTCAAATAAAACACGAGCGGGTTGTGAAACAAACCACAAAAGAGCGGAAACGTCACTCTGACTTGACGTCTCTGTCTGGCTATTTTTGATCAATATACCGTATTTTCCGGATTATAAATCCCACCTTTTTTCATAGTTTTGGCTGGGGTGCGACTTATATGTGATAAGAATCTGCACTTCCTCTTCCTCTGGAGTTTGTGGAGTTGTTTAGAAGTGACACAGAGGAAGAAGAATTCAATGGATTTAGTGATTTGGGGTAAAACTGATGCTTTGGTAAACTTGTTAGCATGTTCTTTATGCTATAGTTATCTGAATAACTGTTAATATGTTACGTTAACATACCAGACACTTACCACAGTTCTGTCTGTGCCTCATGTAGCTGAAGGTGTTAGCGTTAGCATACGTCATGTTGCTGAAGGTGTTAGCGTTAGCATACGTCATGTAGCTGAAGGTGTTAGCGTTAGCATACGTACACCTATTCACCATGTTCTCTCATCTGTTATTATTTTAAACAGCATTTCAAGATGAAATGTCTGGTCCTGGATTTTATCGAATAAATTTCCCCCCAAAATGCGGCTTATACTCTAGTGCCACTTATACTCCGGAAAATACAATGCTCTGACCAAGATCCTGGTTCAACATTTTGGAGACGGCTTCTGCAGGTTTCCTCCAGGCACCGTCTGGAAGTCGATGAAAAGCATTTCCGTAGAATCACATCCGATGAAACAAGCGAAACTATAGTCAAATCTAAGCTCTGTATTTGTCTTACCCCGGACCTCCCTCTCCTTGCTCACTCCCCCTCCTCACACACTCCCCTCCTCGCACACTCCCCTCCTCGCACACTCCCCCTCCTCGCTCACTCCCCCTCCTCGCACACTCCCCCTCCTCGCTCACTCCCCCTCCTCGCTCACTCCCCCTCCTCGCACACTCCCCCTCCTCGCACACTCCCCCTCCTCGCACACTCCCCCTCGCACACTCCCCCCCTCGCACACTCCCCCTCCTCGCACACTCCCCCTCCTCGCACACTCCCCCTCCTCGCACACTCCCTCTCCTCGCACACTCCCCCTCCTCGCAAACTCCCCCTCCTCGCACACTCCCCCTCCTCGCACACTCCCCCTCCTCGCACACTCCCCCTCGCACACTCCCCCCCTCGCACACTCCCCCTCCTCGCACACTCCCCTCCTCGCACACTCCCCCTCCTCGCACACTCCCCCTCCTCGCACACTCCCCCTCCTCGCTCACTCCCCCTCCTCGCACACTCCCCCTCCTCGCTCACTCCCCCTCCTCGCTCACTCCCCCTCCTCGCACACTCCCCCTCCTCGCAAACTCCCCCTCCTCGCACACTCCCCCTCCTCGCACATTCCCCCTCCTCGCACACTCCCTCTCGCACACTCCCCCTCGCACACTCCCCCTCGCACACTCCCCCTCCTCGCACACTCCCTCTCCTCGCACACTCCCCCTCCTCGCAAACTCCCCCTCCTCGCACACTCCCCCTCCTCGCACACTCCCCCTCCTCGCACACTCCCCCCCTCGCACACTCCCCCCCTCGCACACTCCCCCTCCTCGCACACTCCCCCTCCTCACACACTCCCCCTCCTCGCACACTCCCCCTCCTCGCACACTCCCCCCCTCGCACACTCCCCCTCCTCGCACACTCCCCCCCTCGCACACTCCCCCCCTCGCACACTCCCCCTCCTCGCACACTCCCCCTCCTCGCACACTCCCCCTCCTCGCACACTCCCCCTCCTCGCACACTCCCCCCCTCGCACACTCCCCCTCCTCGCACACTCCCCCCCTCGCACACTCCCCCCCTCGCACACTCCCCCTCCTCGCACACTCCCCCTCCTCGCACACTCCCCCTCCTCGCACACTCCCCCTCCTCGCACACTCCCCCTCCTCGCACACTCCCCCCCATAGACTCTTTTCTGTCGGCTCCGGTTTAATTGGACTCAAACCGTTCAGAAAAAAAGGCTGCTAATGGGGCTCCCGGCGTAACGGCTCCTGCGAACGAGCCCGCGTTCCGGCCCACGTTTTTCGACTCGCTTCAGACCGAGACGCCAGGCCAGTTATTTCAACGGTCGTGATCAACAAAAGGCCGTAATTGCCGGTTACGTAACGTCCGCCGCCGCCGAGAACGAAATGTCCCCGAAGACCCGAAGACCCCCGAACAAACGAGTTCTGAAAACGCACAATTCGTACGCAAGATTAATGCTGCGCTGCGGGTTATTTCGGTCAAAGCGATGTTATCCCTGGGTTGACCAGGTAGCGCCGTTGCGGATACTCGACCAGTAAAGTTACGCGCTGAACATTTAGAGAAATACTACATTGCGAGGGAAGTAAACAAGTGCAGTGCCGTGTTCACGTCTCCACAGATCTGACCTGTAACTTGACCTGATCCACACATGGAGATACATGTGTTTAATGCCATATTGTGGCACATTCCAGACAAAGTAATAACATCTGTCTCAATATTTGCCAGGAAAATATCGCAATTACTTTTTTTTCTGTCTGAAAACTGTTTCAAAATGTTCACATTTCCAACAAATCTCGCCTCATCGACTGGTCCTTTTTTCCCCAAAAATCCTTTTCAGATTTTCCCATTCACGGCACATCTGTGTTTGCAAAGGCAGCACAGACTCCCGGCTCATGGTGTGTCGTCTGGATAATGACTCTGGGTTCTCCTCTTGGGTCCTGTGATGTCAGTGTGTTTGGAGCGGCTCATGGTGTGTCGTTTGGGGACTCTGGGTTCTCCTCTTGGGTCCTGTGATGTCTGTGTGTTTGGAGTGGCTCATGGTGTGTCGTTGGGGACTCTGGGTTCTCCCCCGGGGTCCTGTGATGGCTGTGTGTTTGGAGCGGTTCATGGTGTGTCGTTTGGGGACTCTGGGTTCTCCTCTTGGGTCCTGTGATGGCTGTGTGTTTGGAGTGGCTCATGGTGTGTCGTTGGGGACTCTGGGTTCTCCCCCGGGGTCCTGTGATGGCTGTGTGTTTGGAGCGGCTCATGGTGTGTCGTTGGGGACTCTGGGTTCTCCTCTTGGGTCCTGTGATGGCTGTGTGTTTGGAGCGGCTCATGGTGTGTCGTTGGGGACTCTGGGTTCTCCTCTTGGGTCCTGTGATGGCTGTGTGTTTGGAGCGGCTCATGGTGTGTCGTTGGGGACTCTGGGTTCTCCCCCGGGGTCCTGTGATGTCTGTGTGTTTGGAGCGGCTCATGGTGTGTCGTTGGGGACTCTGGGTTCTCCCCCGGGGTCCTGTGATGTCTGTGTGTTTGGAGCGGTTCATGGTGTGTCGTTTGGGGACTCTGGGTTCTCCCCCGGGGTCCTGTGATGGCTGTGTGTTTGGAGCGGCTCATGGTGTGCCGTTGGGGACTCTGGGTTCTCCTCTTGGGTCCTGTGATGACCCAAGAGGGGTGTGTTTGGAGCGGCTCATGGTGTGTCGTTGGGGAAAGACTGCGTCGCCGTGACGACCACAAGGCTCCTCTTTTACAGCAGCTCAAGGCAGTAAAGGAAATGAGTTAAGCAGACCAAGAACCAAGGACCATAATTAGGTTCATATATTTGCTTAGAGTTTCCTGTGTGTCAGATGCCCCCTCGTCTCTCTATACCCTTTGTTTAACTGAGATGGAGAAAGGTGAATTCTAGAATGTTCTTTAAAGGACACATATCTTTTCAGAGCTCTTAACCTTCTTACAGTGCTATTGGTGCCTCGTGTATGTGCCCAAAGTGTTTTTTTGATTGATTCCTGCCGTCTTTAGCTATAGAAGTCTCTCTCCTTCCCCTCAGATGAGCAGACGAACAGGAGCTACGAGTTACACAGCACGCCGTCTCAGCCCCTCCTCCAGGAAGCTAGTGGCTCTTTGGAAAACGAATATGTTGAGTTTTTGTTATCAGACAAATGTGTGTAAAATGTATCACAGAAATATCTCTTTGTACCTTTATTCAAGAGTTTACAACATTACTTTTTATATATTGATATTCACATACAGCAGCTTGTATAGACCAAAAAAACTCCTCCTCCCCCTTCAAGCTGGGGTCCTCTACCAGAGGCCCATGGGAGCTTCAGGGTTCTTCAGTGTCTTTGCTGTTCCTGCACTTTTCGGGACAGAGATGTCTGATGTTTTTCCTGGATCTGCTGTAGCCCCTCCTCCAGTTTGGGGGTCACTGCCCTGAGTGCTCCGGTCACTACAGCGCCACCGATACCTTCAGGCTCCAGACCTTCTCCAGCTTCTCTCTGAGGCCTTGGTATTTCTCTAGTTTCTCGTGTTCTTTTTCCGGATGTTTCCATCTCATGGCACTGCAAGGTCCACCACCACGGCTTTCCTCTGACCCTTGAGACCACCACTATGTCCGGTTGGTTCTCCATTACCATTCGGTCAGTCTGTATCTGGAAGTCCCAGAGGACCTTGGCTCGGTCGTTCTCCACCACCTTTGGAGGTGTTTCCCACTTTGTTTCTGTACACTATGCCAGCCTCTAGGTGGCGCTCCATGTGTGTTGTCCCTGCAGCATCTTGCACCCTGCAGTTATGTGTGGGATGGTCTCAGGGGCCCCTTTGCACAACCTACACCTTGGGCCTCTGTTGATCTGGTGTTCAGGGCCTTTGTCCTTCAGACCGGCTCTTTCCAGCCATTGGGAGGATTTTCTGATCAGCCACTTCAGTTATATTCCAGTGGTACATCCCATGTATCCCATGTATGTATATTATTACTATTATTATATATATATATATATATATATATATATATATATATATATATATATATATATATATATATATATATTTGCAGTACTACAGAGGAATGTGGTTTTATAGATATATATTTGCAGTACTAATACATAGTGAGTTATGTGTCTGAATCGTGGCAGAGTCGAGCGTTGTGATTGGGCCAACAGCCTCTGATTTGTGATTGGGCCGGTCTCTACGTGGACCATGGCCTGAACATAAAACCTGTTTACATTTTTGGCAATAATCCTGAAAGAGAGAGAGAGAGAGAGAGAGAGGGGGAGAGAGAGGGGGAGAGAGAGAGGGGGAGAGAGAGAGAGAGAGAGAGGGGGAGAGAGAGAGAGAGAGAGAGAGGGGAGAGAGAGAGAGAGAGAGAGAGAGAGAGAGAGAGGGGGAGAGAGAGAGAGAGAGAGAGGGGGGGAGAGAGAGAGAGAGAGAGAGAGAGGGGAGAGAGAGAGGGGGAGAGAGAGAGAGAGAGAGGGGAGAGAGAGAGAGAGAGAGAGAGAGGGAGAGAGAGAGAGAGGGGAGAGAGAGAGAGAGAGAGAGAAAGAGGGAGAGAGAGAGAGAGAGAGGGAGAGAGAGAGAGAGAGAAAGAGGGAGAGAGAGAGAGAGAGAGAGAGAGAGAGAGGGAGAGAGAGAGAGAGGGAGAGAGAGAGAGAGAGAGCTGGTCTCACTTTCTCTGTTACTGAAGTATTTGTACATGAACCTAACAACAACATCACTCGTAAAGAGTTTCTGACAAACTGAAATATTAAAACATAAATGCATCAGTGTGATTCAGATGTGAATCAGGTGCTCATCATTATGGGGAGCTGCAGCCAGCTAACAATAGGATTTACATGGCCCATAACATGCTGTTAGGGTAACAAAGAAGATTAGTTTTCGGTTGTGTTGTGGTTGCGTTCTGGTCACGTTCCGGTCACGTTACTGTCACGTTACTGTCACGTTACTGTCACGTTACTGTCACGTTACTGTCACGTTACTGTCATGTTACTGTCACGTTACGGTTGAAAGCTTTGGCGCTTGGGATAATCTGCAGAGGTCTCATGCATTTGGCGCTCTCCACCTGCAGCGCTTGTCTCCAGGCAACAGGGATATTCCAGGAAACCACTGTGTCCAGATTTATGAAACAGGTTCATCATAATAATACTCTGCTTAGTCACTGGCCTCGCGCTGCTTATCCCGGGAAAACACTCCCAACGGTTTCTCTGTTTGAAGGCGATAACGTCGACCTCCTGCCGACAATTGATCCTGCGCCTTAGAAACAGCAGCATCACAAAACAAAGGGAATTACCCACATAACAACCGATCCTAACCGATACCAACCGATACCAACCAATACCAACTGATACTAAATTATACCAACCGATACTAACCAATACAATCCAATACTAACCGACACTAACCAATCTAACGCTGGAATCAAAACTAGAGACTCATATGAACTCTGAAAATAAATCACACAAATACTGCATATATTAGTATCAGAGCACACGGAAAATACTATTGTTCTGTGATGAAGTATTTCTTGTTTGTCTGAAAGAAATATACATTATAGTCATTTATAAACCTTTACTCAGCATCAAAATGATTAATTAACTCAAGAGTATTTTAGTAGTCGACCAGACAAACGATTATGTCTATATTTTATTTTTAAAGGGTTTTTTTTCAACATAAAACATAAAAGAGACACAGGACACACCAACATTTAATATACAAATTGAGTCAAACGATTATTTCCATTAAAACGTTTGAAAAATGAAGGCTTCTAGTTGAGAGTATTTACAAATAACAAATATTATTATGTATCATTGATGGAAATCTATTCTTATTTCATTATTTTAGATGTAATAATGACCGTCGTTGGTCTGGAGTCTGTCCAGAGAACGATACAATTATCAAAACACAACTACGATGATCTTTATCAGCACCGAGCTCAGTCGATTAATCGTCATGAGCCAATGCTTTCCATATTATTATTTATTACTATCATTATTATTACTGTTGATTTAATCGCTGTGCAGAGCTGTCCAGTGCCTCACCAGCATTTGACAGGTTCAATGTCTGCTGAGGTTTATGAGGTTATTGTGGATTGAGGGGAGATTTCAACATTCATATTCATAAGTTTTAAAAACATAAAAATGCCTCCTTCACTCGTTTTTCAAAAATCAAATCTCTTCTCCCTGATGGTTAAATTAAACTAGTTTTACCTCGGGATCTCAGGTAAATTGTAATAAGTACGAACGTCGTCTTTGTTTCTGGTCCAGTGTCGATCGTCCATGTATGAAAATGTCTTAAAAAATCCCCCGAATTTTACCATCTCTTTATTTTAATCAAATTTGGACTAAAATGTAAGACTTTTTATGCTGTAATTTATTTGTATTCATGTTTTCCATATTGAGCCATTATTATTATTTATTACTATCACTATTATTATTTTAGTTTTACTTTGTGTTTTTTGTTTTACATTTGTATATTTAAAAAATCTAGAAAAATAAACCTTAAAAAAAGTGATATTTCCGACACGGTCCAAAGTAATGTACGTTTGAATCAAAAGCATATTGTTCTTTTGAGGCGTGTCCCTTCGCTCGGAGCCGTAGATCCTGTAAAAACCCGCTAGCGCTGACGCTAACACGTGTTCCCGCTAGCGCTGACGCTAACGCGAGTTCATGTGTGTAATGGCCCTCGCCGGGGAAACAGAGGCCGATTCATGCTGAAAATGTTAATCCCGAACACAAAAGCACCGAGCGCCGTAATTGTACTGTAATCCTGCCGACATGTGAGACCCCGGGCACCCAAAGGACCGGCCCCCGCTGGCGCAACGACGCCGCTGCGACGTGTGCAGTCTTAACTCGGGATAAAGAGAGTAGCACTCGCAGCCTAATGGAGGCTAATTATGTCACCGTGATTTGGGTCGCAGTTTTATTTCACTGTTTGGAACTGTTGCTATAAAAATGTGCACTTTTTTAAATGATGGAGGATCCGCTTTCTGAGATTTACTGGGATGTGGCATTAAATTTAAATATCTTGCATTTATTCAGTTAAAGGAGATGCAAATAGAGAAATAACCTTGTATATATAATAATCGCTCAATTTTTTTAGGCTAAACTAATTTGAACCAACTGTCCCCAAACCTAATCCTGTTATTTATATTAATGTGAAAAAATAACATTTACAAAGAAAATACTAATCGTCCCTGGAATTAAATAAAGAACTGTTTTGGAAGTCCCTTATTGGTCGGACGCCTCATTGAACTAAAATGCAGTGAAGATAAATATAGTTTGAATTTAGCTAAAAATTATAAAAATGTTATTCCATAAATGCTCATTTTTTTTCGGTTTATAATTTCACTTCCTGTTTGTAGTTGATGACATCACACTAGGAAATTACCCATCAAACACTGGGGCAAAACTCAAAATTATATGAGAGCGACTTTATTTAGTTGAAAGAGAGTCAAAAAAGTTGTTTCTTTGTGTAAATTCTGCATAAACTTTGACTGGAATGAGTCTCCCTGGTGTGATGTCACTTCCTGTCCCTGGTGTGATGTCACTTCCTGTCATTTTCTACAGATTTTTCTACGTTTCTCCACAAATACCTGCTCGATTGGTGTAAAACTATCATCAATAAGTATAAACACACCAAATAAAGTAAAAATTAGACAATCGTACAAACCTGTCATACGTCACTTTAATGCCACACTGTGAAATATTCTCGGCAGTTGAGGGGCCCTCCACCAGAAAAGTGACACAGTGCGCCTTTAACCGTTTAGATGAAGATACAAATTATTATTTAGTGATTTCTCCAGACTGTTCCGTACTGTTCGTGTGGTGCTCGTTTCTGTCCCGTTCTGTCCCGTCCTGGTCGATATCAGCGTTATCGTGATGGAATCGGAGGAGCTGGTGCGTCTTTAATCGAAGGCGTGGTCGATATCGCCGTTATCGTGATGGAATCGGAGGAGCTGGTGTGTCTTTAATCGAAGGCGTGGTCGATATATCGCCGTTATCGTGATGGAATCGGAGGAGCTGGTGTGTCTTTAATCGAAGGCGCGGTCGATATCAGCGTTATCGTGATGGAATCGGAGGAGCTGGTGTGTCTTTAATCGAAGGCGTGGTCGATATATCGCCGTTATCGTGATGGAATCGGAGGAGCTGGTGTGTCTTTAATCGAAGGCGCGGTCGATATCAGCGTTATCGTGATGGAATCGGAGGAGCTGGTGTGTCTTTAATCGAAGGAGCGGTCGATATCGTCGTTATCGTGACAGAATCGGAGGATCTGGTGCGTATTTAATCGAAGGCGTGGTCGATATCGCCGTTATCGTGATGGAATCGGAGGATCTGGTGCGTATTTAATCGAAGGCGTGGTCGATATCGCCGTTATCGTGATGGAATCGGAGGATCTGGTGCGTATTTAATCGAAGGCGTGGTCAATATCGCCGTTATCGTGATGGAATCGGAGGAGCTGGTGTGTCTTTAATCGAAGGCGCGGTCGATATCGCCGTTATCGTGACAGAATCGGAGGACGCAGAAGGTTCGAGCGAACTCACTTCGCTCGTGAAATATCCCGGCTCTAAGCGGCTCTCATAAGTGATCCTCGGCGGCGCGTGCCAAGAAGGCTTAATTGTGTTATTCGCCGCTCATAACGGAGGATTACGCCGCTGCGGTCGGAGCCACGGCTGCCCACGAGGCTCGATGGAAACGCGGAACAAAAAATGATTGGGTCTCAGTGTGAATTCCGACCACAAAAAACAAATACATTTTTGTTCTGTGGGAGGCGAGTCGTTCTGCAGGAGGCGGATCGTTAACGATTATTGTGATAAAAACATGACGATTTAACGATTATTGTGATAAAAACATGACGATTTAACGATTATTCGCGATTATCGTTAGAGACTGTGATTGAACGACAGTGACATCTTTCATTTTCTTTCATTCCCGTGCTCTGACGCGCGACGGTTCCTCAAGTTTGTGATGATACAACAAAACATTTTAAAATTTGACAAAAACAGCCAGATAAAAACGTTATTTACATTTAGGCCTATTTTTCATACGATAGATTGGACTAAGAATACTTCATTTTACTTCTAAAATGGTCACAATTATTATTTTTTGGTTCTTACGATGATATTGCGACCAAAATAATCACGATTAAGGATGAACCTGATCATCTTGTCCATATGTGACGTCACGTGACAGAAACGCCCTGAATGTGTGAAGTTTAATGTACGGCGGCTCAGAAGACGCTTGAAACGCAGAGATATTCGGCACTGACGGTTACAGGGCTAAACGATACTCCATTCTGCTCCAGAGTTCTAATGCTGAGGGTTGTCATGGAGTCAGCGTGTCATTTAAGGGGCGTGGTCTGGCGTGGGCACAAACTCTCCTTTGATTCGATTTGAAACACAACTTTCCCACTCTTTTCAGACGTTTCCCTCAAACAATGTGTATTTCAAGCACAGCTATTTCACGTCGCGTTTGACCCGGCGTTTCCTCAGAAAAGGCTCGCCTTGCAGAGGTCCAAACGCACAGCAGGCGGCGCTAGCATCGCGTTAGCATTTAGCCTGAAGCTATTGTTAGCTAACGTGGCACAATAATATGTCTGCTTGTTTGTATTGGACATAAGTGGACTATAAGTTGCACCTTTTTTCATAGTTTTGGCCGGGGTGCGACTTATACCCCAGAGCGACTTATATGTGATATTATTCGTTATTTTCACATTGACAAACACAAGAGGGCGCTCTTGGCTCTAAGCAACGCAGAAGAAGAATCTGCACTTCCTCTGGAGTTTGTGGAGTTGTTTAGAAGTGACACAGAGGAAGAAGAATTCAATGGATTTAGTGATTTGGGGTAAAACTGATGCTTTGGTAAACTTGTTAGCATGTTCTTTATGCTATAGTTATCTGAATCACTGTTCATATGTTACGTTAACATACCAGACACTTACCACAGTTCTGTCTGCGCCTCATGTAGCTGAAGGTGTTAGCGTTAGCATACGTCATGTAGCTGAAGGTGTTAGCGTTAGCATACGTCATGTAGCTGAAGGTGTTAGCGTTAGCATACATACATCTATTCACCATGTTCTCTCATCTGTTATTATTTTAAACTGCATTTACAGATGAAATGTCTGTTCTTGGTCTTGGATTTGATCAAATACATTTCCCCAAATAACAGATAGTTTGTAATCGACTCTAAAACACATTAAATACTACTTTTTTATAGCAAAGTCAGTGGCAAAAACACATAAATAATCGTCTTAAATTGTGAATATTCTGGATTTATGAGCGTTCAGTCGCCACATTTCAGCCTTTATTTGGGTGATAAAAGGTCCATAACGACTCGTGAAACGACCGTTCGCTTCACGCCGGACCGCAGACGATGGTCTTTTCCGTCTCGCTCTGGCGTAAGAAGAGTAATGGTGTCGAGAACTTGGCCAAGGCCGCGGCGATTGCTCAACGCGCTGTTCATCCGCCTGTTTATCCTCCGCACGTCGTATAAAACATCTTTGTCCAAACACCGCGCCGAAGCCGAAGCCGTTTCGCGCTCGTCATTATTGTTATTATTATTATCGGAGCCGCTCGTTTCGCCCTGAGAACCGCCGACTCTTGTTTTACGAGCGCGGAACGTGCTATCGGCCGCAGACTAAACACGTTTGTATCAGCGCGAGTTCTGTTTGTGAGGTACAGCGGGATATCGAAGTAAAACAGGCAAAAATACTACATACTGGAGGCTATGAGCGCGTAATCGAGAAGCACATGACACGGTTTCGGAGCCAAGGTTTTAATTGTTTGGTTTAAGTCCAGCGTCAAACCAACATTTTTATTGCTTGACTAATTATGTTATTGGCTTTACACAGATTTAATTGGACGGCAGCGGAAAAGAAAAGGCTTGGAATGAGTTGTTTTGAAACTTTGGGAGTGAATTGTGAGTCTGATCCACCGTTTTAGCGCAAGATGAACCGTGATAATCGATAATCGTGATGGTTCGGGTCACAATGTCGTCGTAAGGAGTAAAAACGAATAATCGTGACTATTTTAGAAGCAAAATTATGTCATTTCTATTCAATCTGAACTTAAAAAGGCGCATTCAAATGTACAGTGAGTTTGATGTTGCAGTTTATGTCACGATAATGTTATTTTTGCGTTGAGAAAGTTTGATTTCATAAAGCCGGTCGAGTATGAATGGAACTGAAATGGAAACGAAGGATTTGGCTTTTCTTTTGTCCGATTCGAGACGTCACGATTTAACGATTTTTCACGATTATTGACACTGTTCCTCAGGTTTGTGGCCGACTTTACCAAACCACACATTCTGAAAGATCAAATAAAGTTAAATGTGACAAAAACAGACATTAATAATAAAGTTCTTTACATTTAGGTCTATTTTTTGGGTTGAAGAAAAAATACTTTTGCCGCTTATTTCTTGATTCTTACCTGAATAATAATAGACGTTTCTCTCTCTAGTCGGTGCACTTTGGGTCAGATACTTGGTCTGGTCATCTTTTTTCCGCAGCCGTGACGACTCGCGCGCCGCAAACAGACAAACAAACACCGAAGGAAACAGAAACGAGGAGCGAAGGAGGATTTGCACGACGGTTCAGCCTTAGTTCCGATTTAGCGTTAGCATTGACTGAACTATGAGCTGTGCTGTGCAAGACTTGCCTTGGACCACAGGTTTCACACAGAAAAAGACTGGATGTTTTGTGGTTTGCTGTGGAAATTGCTGCTTAAACGAAAGCTATATCCTGTCCTACCGTCAAAACTGAACCTGTGTTTCCAGAGCCTCGAACGGCAGACAGATCCACAGCGTTGTTCCTTCTCCGTTTGTCTTCAGCTCCTCCTTCTGGAGATAAAACACCTTGAAAATCTCTCATTGTGAGTTTGATAATTGGGATAAACCGGCGCGGCGGTCAACATCTCTCTTTAAATCCGCCGTACGTCCGGTCTCGTCGTGTCTCGTCGTGTTGCGGTTGTTTCGGACTCGGATTTGGCTCATGTTTTTTTGACGTTGTGCGAGATCAGAGGCTCTCCAGACGCTTCCGTGAGGTTGTTTTTCCTCACCTCCGTCAGAGCGCGCTGTAACCGAAGAGCGGGACCTTAAAAACGTCCGTGAAAAAGTTGGGACGCCGGGGGGAAACGCCACTTAACACGTCTGCGATTTCGCTTCTCGACCCCGTGCATCTCCATGTGCAGTTTAAACTTCTATAAAGACGTTCCAAATGCGTGGTGACCGTTTTTTGTTGGTTAGCACGTCACGTTCAAGGCTTCTTTTTATCTTTTTGATGCTCCTGACTGAAATCTGTCAGAAAAATTGCGCTTTGATAATATTCCCCCCCCTAAAAACAGCTTTAACATTTATATTCTCCACCAGTTATTTTGTCGTTTTTCATTTTAAAGGGAAAATAAACTGCAAATTTCATAAAACTAACCAAAATGTATTAACTTAAATCTAGACAAAAAATCTTACTTGTCTTAAGATTTCTTTACTAATTAAAAGCTAAATGTGTAAGATTATTTAGCTTATTTCAAGAAAAAATATATCTCTTTTCTTATTTAGTTTTTAAATCTATAATCTAGTGAGAATGCGTGCAAAACAAGCAGAACAAGTTTTCAGAGTTAAAAACAGGTGCCTTTCTTAAAACAAGAGTAATTTAAGTACAATAACCTTTTTCTCCTAAAAATAAGAACGTGACATCCAGAACATTTGGATATGTATATATTGAACGCTTTGGTACAGAATTCCAAAACCACTACAAATAAGATAATAAACAGAACCCTGACAATATCCAATCATCATCTTTAGTTTTTTACTACAACGACATCTTCAAGTAGTAGAAAAAGCTTCAGTTGTAGTCATCTGGACTCAGTTAGAAAAAATAATCTTCAAGGTTATATTTTGTCATAAAGTACACACAGCTTTTGAAATTGATTGGATAATATGATGTAGAGTCAAGAAGTTTTTCAACATCTGTCAGTTCTGTCGCTTGGGCAAGGTCAGGTACAGCAATAAAGCAGCTTTTTAATGTGTTATAACAACTTTCCCTTGTCAAAAAAACGCCTGGAGTTGTGTTTAGCTTAATTCGCTTCGTCTCGTTTGATGAATCCCGTTCAATCCTCTTCATTTGAGCCTCAGAAAACACTCGGTTTCAAACGTCTCGGCTTTGTGACATCACAAGTAGAGCTACGCGATCGTCTGTGCCATTTTTAAGTCCATAAATCATCTCCCGACTCGTTCTGAGCATTTCTGAAGCTCAAATCACGTTCAGCGCAACCGTGCGTTTACGTTAGCATGTCGGGGCATGCTAGCTTTTGTTTATTTCCCCACTGTAATTCCCTCCGCTGTGAGTAGATAAAGCGCTAACGCAACTGCTGACGCGGACAGACGAAAAGTAATTTGTATTTTCAGTTATTTTAAGTTAAAAAAACACGACGCGCTAAAGCTACGATACGTGTTTAAAGGACAGTAATGCAGCATATGTGTCCTTTAACCTCACGTTTACCTTTATATGAACGCGGAATGTTTAATTTTCTGATCCTAAAGTCACAATCCGCTTCTGGAGCAGCAGCAGAGGCAGAGGCTGAAGTCTGGGCGGAGTAAAGTATGTGAAATCCATATTTGCTGCGACCACAAACCTCAGATCATTTCAGGAAACTGTCGCTCGGCTTTCACCATTCCAGTCTGTGCGATTTTGCAGACGCGACCGTTCCGTCCGAGCGCAGGAAAACCAGAAACGCACCAATCACGGGGCGGGAGGGGGGCGGAGCGGGAGGGGGTGTGTGTCAGTCTGGCTAAATCAACTCGCTGCCCTCGGAGACTTCAGGGCAAAAACGTATTCTTCTGTTTTTAGGATTCTCAGCACTTTTGGGAGTTGAAAAAAACGCACAAAATCTGTTTTCCTGTTTTTTTTGGCCTGGTTTGATCACAGTTTAGTCCCGATTTAGACTCGGTTTGGTCCTGGTCCAGTCCAATTTTAGTGACATTTGTAATAGTGCTAGCGTGGAACTGAAAGCTAAAGCGGTTGCAGAGGTAATTAGTCCTGGATGAAAACAAATATTGCTTAATTTGTCGTTTTTCTGGGTGTTGTGTCGTCCTGAGACTCTTTCACATATGTAAATGAGTAAATAAATACCTCAAAAAAAATAAAATAAATATATATATATATATATATATATATATATAAATAATAAATATATTGATAAAAATATAAATTGTAATTATTAATTTTTAAAAAAGGATACATAATAATAAAGAAAAATAATAATACATGTTATCATAAATAAGTAAAATTGTTTGAAAAGAAATATATGGCCTACTAATTTTTTTATTTTTTATGTATGAATGTATCAACTTAATTTGTTTGTTTTTTGTTGTTGTCTTTTTATGTGTAAAAATGTGGTGAAGGTGGAATATTTGAGTTTCGCGTCTGTATTGTTATGTAAATTGTTTGTTGTTGTTATTTTAAAAATAAAAGTGAAAAAATAGAATAAATAAATACCTCAAAAAGTTCAAGTCGGAATGTAGCGACATCACTGAAACAAATAGAAAGCAAATTAATTAATTAATTATAAATAAAATGATTGCTTTCTATTGTCGTTCTGATAAATAATACATCAACAAAATTAAACTTTTCAGATTTTTTTTTAAAACATGCACCAGTTTGAGAAGAAATCCTAATTTCAACAATTCTAACATTAAAAAAAAAGAAGAAAAAAAAATCCTTTATAATGGCACAGGTTCAGAATTGTTGAACTAACGCTACTTATTTAGTCATTTATTATACCGTATTTTCCGGACTATAAGTCGCACCTTTTTTCATAGTTTTGGCCGGGGTGCAACTTAGAATTATATTTATACTTATAAACTTATACTTATACTTCGGAGCGACTTATATGTGATATTATTTGTTATTTTCACACTTGCAACTGCATTTCATACTCCAGTGCGACTTATATATGTTTTTTTCTTCTCTATTATGCATTTTTTGGCTGGTGCGACTTATACTCCAGTGCGACTTCTCCTCGAAAAATACGTTATTTAAAAAAAAAATTAAGGCACCGAATGGTAATATGTCTAAAAAGCATCATCATGTCATGCTTGTGGCCGTCGTGGAACTGATTCGCTCGTTAAAATGGCAGAAGCAGAACAGGAAACAATTAATGCTTCTGCTTTTGCTTCCGCTCGTCGTCTTATTTAAAACCGTCGGCGAGTTTTACCTTTTTCGACGTGGGACCGCGTTTTGGCCCCGGCGGATACGACCGTCGCGCTGCACGGGATTATAACGGGAAGAAGACGTTTATTTGCACGTCACGGAGGATCAAGCGCGTGGAACTGAGTGAAACGCGTGTAAAGGGTTTAGCAGGACCTATTTTTAGCAGCGCAAGTGTCGAGCTTTACCTAAAACGACAGTCAAAAGAACCTGCACTAAGACCATCATTTAAAGTTATAATTTAGGTTTGGAAATAGGTTTATGGCTTTTAACGATGATTGTAACTTCATTCACGTGTGTTTCATACATCCTGTTCACGAGGCTCGGAAAGCACTCACTTTCAATTTTCACCAATAGTTACACCACAGGTTAAAGTCCTTTTAAGCCCATTTAAGTCCGTAAATCGTCTCCAGCCTCGTTCTGACCATTACAACCATCGCACCCGGTCACGTTGTTAAATGGCTACTTCTTGTTTTGTCCATGGTTCAATCCAAGTATTGGGAGCGTAACCGATGCAAAAATTATGTGTTTTCGTTGTGTTTAAAGTTCTAAAATATGAAAAAATATCAAAGCAAAGGTTCTCAAAAACATGAAAGACAATTAAAAATACAAATTCATAAGTTTCAGACATTTATTGACCATTAACCAGGGACATGGTTTGAAAGAATTGTCATGGCAACGGTCCTCCAGATTTTGACTCTTTAAATGTGTAATTTCTATATTTGTCATGTATTTGTTTGCAGTTTCTGGCATTAAATAGTTTTTGCAATCTTCTAATTTTTGGATTTTACTTAACCTTCAAGCTCTAATTTCTGCCACTTATTCTAACCCGTTTTAGTTTATGTATTTACCATATTTACTGAAGTATAGGTCGCACTAGCCAAAAATTTTAAAACAGAGAAGAAAAAAATGGTATGGTATGTTAACGTAACATATGAACAGTTATTCAGATAACTATAGCATAAAGAACATGCTAACAAGTTTACCAAAGCATCAGTTTGACCCCAAATCACTAAATCCATTGAATTATTCTTCCTCTGTGTCACTTCTAAACAACTCCACAAACTCCAGAGGAAGAGGAAGTGCAGATTCTTCTTCTGCGTCGCTTAGAGCCTAGAGCGCCCTCTTGTGTTTGTCAGTGTGAAAATAACGAATAATATCACATATAAGTCGCTCTGGAGTATAAGTCGCACCCCGGCCAAAACTGTGAAAAAAGGCTTATAGTCCGGAAGATACGGTATCTTACGTAAATGGAGTAAACCCTCAGTTACATTTCTCCATCTGCATTCTCGAAACCCTCTAAACCCTGAGTTACATTTCTCCTCCTGCTCAGCATCGTCTCCCGCTCACCTCTTGACCTACTTCCACTGTTTCGTGTTTATGCAGCTGCGTCTCCGCCTTTCCCCCCGCTATAAACAACAGAGGTCAGAACGTGTCAGCATCACGACACAAGGCTAACCCTGCTAACAGAGCGCTAACACACTGCTAACACACAGCTAACCCTGCTGATACAACGCTAAACCCTCTAAAACACTGCCAACACACTGCTAACACACCACTAACCCTGCTGATACAATGCTAACCCCGCTAACACACTGATTACACGCTGCTAACACACCGCTAACCCTACTAATACAACCCTAACCCCACTAACGCCCTGATAACACTGCTAAAACGACGCTAACACACCGCTAACCCTGCTAACACACCGCTTACACACAGCTAACCCTGCTAATACAATGCTAACCCCACTAACCCCCTGATAACACTGCTAACACAACTCTAACACAGCGCTAACACAATGCTAACACAATGCTAACACAACGCTAACACAAGGCTAACACACCGCATCCTGCTGCTAGCACAACATCCATATTTTGTGCGGTTGAATAGTTCAGTCATAAATAATGTAGAGATAAAGGACATTAGAGCCGCACAATATCTGAATATGGCTGTTTAGGGCTGCAATATTGAGATATTATAAAATGCTTTTTGACACAATTATTTCAGTTATATTAAAATAACCTTGTCAAAATAAAAACAAGAAACAAAGTCAAGGTGAGTTTTTTTTTCAATATTTTTCCTTTTGAAAACAATACATTTCTGTCAGATACTGTAGTACTAGCACTGCCGTAGTAAAGTATTACGTTTAAAATGAAAAATAATGAATAATAAAAAACGCTAACTCATCTTCACCAGTCGATACGTTGGTGACACTATAACACTATAACAAATACAATTGTTTCATGGTTATTACAGATGTAAAAATACACAATACTCTAAATAAGCGCTTAAACATCGCCGAGCTCAACCTTAGAGTCTTTGTGAATCGCTGGTTTAGACTCTAAAACTCACAGGTCACGCGCTGCATCTCACACATGCTCGGGTTTCATTAATAATTCAGGGGTAAATGCTGTGGTTAGCGGCTCACGCGGGGGAGACTAGCGTCCTGGGGTGAAGTATTTAAGACGAGTGTGTTCACAGCGAGAGTCAGAGGCAGTCGTCATGGCGATTCTGAACTCAAACGATGCAGGTTTTGTAGATGAGGCAAGTTTATTTGTAGAGCACGATTCATACACATTTAAAAGTGCTTCACAACAGGAAAAATATCATACAGATATCATACTTTTTGCGGTAATGTTGTTCTTGTGGCCTGAATCACGACTGAGAAAAACGCATTATTCAGTACGTGATTTATTTTTCAATCCCATCGTTCGGTTGAAGCGCGGGGCCGGTTCTTCTTCTGGTGGAATTGATTATTGATGCTCTGGTGTGAAGCGGCCGCGGAGAACAGTCACAAACGCACCGCTTCAAGAACAATCCGTCCCTGAAATGTCCTAAAACGTCCCTGAAACATCCCCGAAACGTTACTGAAATGTCTCCCCCAAAACGTCCCTGAAACATTCCCGAAACGTTACTGAAACGTCTCCCCCAAAACGTCACCGAAACGTCACCCGCTAACGTCACCCGCGAACGTTACTCGAAACGTCACCCTCTAACGTCACCCGCCAACGTCACCGCCAACGTCACCCGCGAACGTCACCGCTAACGTCACCCGCGAACGTCACCCGCTAACGTCTCCCACTAACTTTACTCGAAACGTCACCCGCGAACGTCACCCAAAACGTCCCCGAAACATCCCCAAAATGTGACCCGCTAACGTCACCCGCGAACGTCACCCGCGAACGTCACCCACTAACGTCACCCAAAACGTCCCCAAAAACATCCCCAAAATGTGATCCGCTAACGTCACCCGCTAACGTCACCCGCTAACGTCCCCCGCTAACGTCACCCGCTAACGTCACCCACTAACGTCACCCGCTAACATTACTCGAAACGTCACCTTCGAACTTCACCCTCGAACGTCACCCGCGAACGTCACTTGCGAACGTCACCCGCTAACATCAACCGCTAACGTCACCCGCTAACGTCACCCGCTAACATCACCCGCTAACGTCACCCGCTAACGTCACCCGCTAACGTCACCCACTAACGTCACCCGCTAACATTACTCAAAACGTGACCCTCGAACGTCACCCGCAAACGTCACCCGCGAACGTCACTTGCGAACGTCACCCACTAACATCACCCGCTAATTCACCCGCTAACGTCACCCGCTATCGTTACTCGAAACGTCACCCGCTAACGTCACCCGCTAACGTCCCCCGCGATTGTCTGCCCGGCTTTAATATCCATTTAGTGTGGATTTTACTCAGCGCCGCACGATCATGGCCAAAAGCATGATTATTTGGCCCATAAATTTAGATATTTATAACAAAATGAACATGCAGAGAAAGTATAGCCCTACAATATTACATTATTATGATGTTATTTACTTATTGACATCGTTTAATCACTACAGACTCTGAAGCACGCGTGAAAAGACCTTTTTTATGACAAAGACAGCGGCGTTATTCAATCAAAATGTCATAAAAATAATAAACTACTTCTAATTTTCATCCAATATTCACTTTATTTGTGAATATTCTCTGTCTAGAAATCTTCACTTGCAATATTTCAACCTTTTTTTTGGTGTATAATGTATTTAAAGTGTCTATATACAAGAAATAATAGTAATAATCATTGTATTGTCCGTTCCAGATCGCTCTTGTCCTTAGAGACGCTTCACGTTTAACTGTTTTACACTAAAACATGCAAAACTGTCAGAATCTGAGTCAATTTGAGTGGAAAGTTGTTGAAATTAGCTTCTTACACGCCTCGATCTCAGTCTGTTATTTGGACGAATGCATTTGCCTCATCTACAAACCCCACACGACTCCGGAAGACTTCAGATTTGATTTTGGCCTTGGATTTCTGACATGTATAAAAGTTGTATGAACAACAGTGTTTGTTTTTGAGCCGTCCTGGTTTCCTCTGACTGACCCGAGCTGACCGTTACTCACGGCTGAAACCTGGATAATCTTCTGTCCAAATTTAGAAAAAATCTCTATTTTTGTCACATTGTGTTTTTCGGTCGTGGTTCAAACTTTATGTAATGAGTTAATCACTTCTTTTGTCCTAATTATTGTGCTATTGCTTTTTAAATGAATTGTGCACCTGCTTAGACTTATTTAGGCCTGATTTTCCTAGAGTAACACAATGCTAACCCTGCTAACACAACGCACACACATACACACCTCTCACACTACTCCAACACACCGCTAACACACCGCTAACCCTGCTAACACAATGCACACACATACACACCGTTCACACTACTCCAACACACCGCTAACACACCGCTAACCTTGCTAACACAACGCACACACATACACACCGCTCACACTACTTCAAAACACCGCTAACACACCGCTAACCCTGCTAACACAACGCACACACATACTACACACCGCTCACACTACTCCAACACACCGCTAACACACCGCTAACCCTGCTAACACAACGCACACACATACACACCGCTCACACTACTCCAACACACCGCTAACACACCGCTAACCCTGCTAACACAACGCACACACATACACACCGCTCACACTACTTCAACACACCGCTAACACACCGCTAACCCTGCTAACATAACGCACACACATACACACCGCTCACACTACTCCAACACACCGCTAACACACCGCTAACCCTGCTAACACAACGCACACACATACACACCGCTCACACTACTTCAGCACACCGCTAACACACCGCTAACCCTGCTAACACAACGCACACACATACACACCGCTCACACTACTCCAACACACCGCTAACACACCGCTAACCCTGCTAACACAACGCACACACATACACACCGCTCACACTACTCCAACACGCCGCTAACACATCGCTAACCCTGCTAACACAACGCACACACATACACACCGCGCACACATACACACCGCTCACACTACTCTAACACCCTGCGAACACAATGCTAAGCCTACTAACACAAAGCAAACCCCGCTAACACAACGCACACACATACACAACGCTAACACCATTAACACAATGCTAACCCCGCTAACACAACGCTAACCCTGCAAACACAACGCTGACCCCGCTAACACACGGATAACAAATTGATAACAATGCTAACACAACACTAACACGCCATCAACAACGCTAACACACTGCTAACACAATGCTAACAGTTTGAAAATTGTCACTTTTCAATAAACCGAATTTAAAAAAACTAAACTTTCGACTAAACTAAACTTATTTTTTTAGTCTTACATCCTGTCAGCTGCTCTTTTAATCCCGCCCTTGTTTCCAGAACATAAATATTGATTTGTCTGTTTCGTGCGTCTCAACATGTGGTTCTCCTGCGTCACTCGTTTGTGAGTTGATGACGTCACACATTCCCAGGTCTTAATTAGAGTCTGTGCAGGAAGTCGACTTGAAAACAACAGACGTCTTAACGAGAGGAATAAACGAGCCGGAATGTAACGACATGCAGTCATTATCAGTGTATTATCGTGTTATTAACAGCGTTTACAGCAAAATGCAGAAATATCACTTAATACTAGTAATTAATCAACTTAATCATGACTATAGAATAATTGTAGTAATCATATATAAGTGTAAAGGTTATGTACACGAAAAACACATGAAAAGACTTATTTTTGTCATAAAATAAAATAAACTAAATAAACTAAATAAACTGAATCATTTGAATACAAAATCATAAAAAATAAAATAAATAAAAAATAAATAAAAATAAATAAAAATGAATAAAATGAATAAAATGAATAAAATGAATAAAATGAATAAAATGAATAAAATAAAACAAAATCGTGAGAGAGATCTCTACAAACGCGCTCTCACGTCCTTGCGATGGGCGTGTCACTTTAGCACTGCATATTTCCGCCTCCTCTCAGACGTTAACGCTCCTGGACGTGAGATCTCGGTCAAAAATGCCGTGTTCCCCCCCGTTTCCTCTTAATCGCCGACGTGTTTGTGACGTCTGCTTTCTCCTCCTCAGTGTCGGCCCCGAAGACGTGTAGCCCCAAGCAGTTTGTGTGCAAAGACGGCGTGACGTGCATCTCCAAAGGCTGGAGATGCGACCGCGAGAAGGACTGTCCCGACGGCTCGGACGAGGAACCTGATGTCTGTGAGTGTGACCCGCCCTGAAAGAGGCTGCGTTATGTTCAACCTTAACGTTAGGTTCAACCTTAACGTCGTGTGTTATGTTCAACCTTAACGTCGTGTGTTATGTTCAACCTTAACGTTATGTTCAACCTCAACGTCCTGTGTTATGTTCAACCTTAACGTTATGTTCAACCTCAACGTCCTGTGTTATGTTCAACCTTAACGTTATGTTCAACCTCAACGTCGTGTGTTATGTTCAACCTCAACGTTGTGTGTTATGTTCAACCTCAACGTTATGTTCAACCTTAACGTCCTGTGTTATGTTCAACCTTAACGTTATGTTCAACCTCAACGTCCTGTGTTATGTTCAACCTCAACGTTATGTTCAACCTTAACGTTGTGTTATGTTCAACCTTAACGTCGTGTGTTAGGTTCAGCTCGGACCACAACCTTGTACATCTGAGGCCTGTGTATGAACCCATCGTGCGCAGGCAGCCTGTGGTGTCCCGTGAGGTGAGGATGTGGTCTGCTGAGAGCGAGGAGGCTCTGAGGGACTGCTTCAGCACCACTGTCTGGACTGAGCTTTATGACCCACATGGGGAGGACATCAACACCATCACAGAGTGCATCACGGACTACATCAACTTCTGTTTTGAGAACATTGTTCCCTCCCGGACGGTGCGGTGTTTTCCAAACAACAAGCCATGGATTAACCGTGAACTGAAGGCTCTGCTGAAGGAGAAGAAGAGGGCCTTCAGGTCAGGGAACAAGGAGGAGCTGAGGACTGTGCAGAAGGAGCTGAGGAGGAAGATCAGGCAGGCTGAGGCCGGCTACAAGAGGAGGATGGAGGAGCAGCTGCAGCAAAAGAACATTCAGGGAGTGTGGAGGAGCCTGAAAACCATCTCGGGCTTCAAAATCCCCCCTGCCCAGACAGAGGGGGATCTACAGTGGGTGAATGATTTAAATGCTCACTTCTTGAGGTTTGATCGGTCACCCGCCCCTCCCCCTGCACAGCTGCATGCTCCCTCTTCCACAGCTGGACAATGCCCTGCATCTGTTCCTCTTCGCTTATCTGCCCCGGACCATCGGCTCCCCACTTCGCCTGGACTCACCCATCCCCCCAGCACACAGTCCCCCTGCCAACCACTGACTGTCACAGCAGCACAGGTGAGGAGTGAGCTGAAGAGGATTAAAGTGAGGAAGGCAGCAGGACCTGATGGCATAAGCCCCAGGCTCCTTAAGTCCTGCGCAGATGAACTGTGTGGAGTTGTGGAGCATGTCTTCAACATGAGCCTGAAGCTGAGGGTGGTACCACAGGTCTGGAAGACCTCCTGTCTAGTACCTGTGCCTAAGACACCGCGCCCCAAAGACCTCAACAGCTTCAGGCCAGTGGCTCTCACGTCCCACCTGATGAAGACACTGGAGCGGCTAGTCCTGGACCACCTCCGCTCCACCGTGAGCTCAGCCATGGACCCGCTGCAGTTTGCATATCGGTCTGGCATCGGAGTGGAGGACGCCGTCATCTCCCTGCTGCACCGCTCTCTCTCTCACCTGGAAAAGCCTGGCAGCTCTGTGAGGATTCTGTTCTTCGATCTTTCCAGCGCCTTCAACACCATCCAGCCGCTGCTCCTGAGGGACAAGCTGGAGAAGGCTGGTGTGGAGTATGACCTGGCAGAGTGGATCCTGGACTACCTCACAGACCGACCCCAGTTTGTGAGAGCCCGGAACTGTGTGTCTGACACTCGGACCTGCAGTGTGGGGGCGCCCCAGGGCACTGTCCTCGCGCCCTTTCTCTTCACCCTTTACACTGCAGACTTCAGACATGACACGGACAGCTGTGTCCTGCAGAAGTTCTCTGACGACTCTGCCATCATTGGACTCATCACGGACGACGATGACGCGGAGTACAGAGGACTGGCGCAGGACTTTGTGGACTGGTGTCAGCGGAACCACCTCCTCATCAACGCGGGGAAGACCAAGGAGATGGTGGTGGATTTCCGCAGACGCCACCCCACTGCCCCCTCACCAGTGAACATCCAGGGACGGGACATTGAGAGAGTGGACTCATACAAGTACCTGGGTGTTCATCTGAACCACAAACTGGACTGGACTCATAACACGGACGCACTGTACAGGAAGAGCCAGAGTCGGCTCTACCTCCTGAGGAGACTCAGGTCTTTTGGAGTGACAGGGCCACTCCTGAAGACCTTCTACGACTCTGTGGTGGCATCAGCCCTCCTGTACGGTGTGGCCTGCTGGAGCAGCAGCATCACAGAGAGGGAGAGGAAGAAGCTGGACAGAGTCATCAAGAAGTCCAGCTCCGTCCTGGGCTGTGCTCTGGACTCGGTGCAGGAGGTGGGGGACAGGAGGGTCCTGGCTAGATTCACATCTATGCTGGACCATGAGTGTCACCCCCTGCAGGACACTCTGTCCACTCTGGAGAGCAGCTTCAGTGAGAGACTGATCCACCCTCGATGTGCGAAGGAAAGGTTCCGTAGGTCTTTCCTTCCTGCTGCTGTCAGACTTTATAACAAAAACTGTTAGTACTGAACACTCGCAATACTGACCTAACCATGTGCAATTCTGTCATATGTGCAATTGCTGTTGGAATTCATGTGCAATTCATGTGCAACCTATGTGCTGTCGTGACACATATTCATGTGCAATTACTGTCGTGATCACATGCAATGGTATTTATGTATTTATTTATTTATTTGTCTATGGGGGTTTTTATTTATTTATTTATAGGAGATCTTCTACTGAAAGTGTTTTTCAGACTTCCTATAAGTGATCTGTTCTTCTGTATCTACCTCTGTATCTACCTGCGTTGCACCAATGAAATTTCCCCATGTGGGACAATAAAGGAATATCTTATCTTATCTTATCTTATCTTATGTTCAACCTTAACGTTATGTTCAACCTTAAAGTCGTGTGTTATGTTCAACCTTAACGTCGTGTGTTATGTTCAACCTTAACGTCCTGTGTTATGTTCAACCTTAACGTCCTGTGTTATGTTCAACCTTAACGTCGTGTGTTATGTTCAACCTTAACGTCGTGTGTTATGTTCAACTTCAACGTCCTGTTATGTTCAACCTTAACGTTGTGTTATGTTCAACCTTAACGTTGTGTGTTATGTTCAACCTTAACGTTGTGTGTTATGTTCAACCTTAACGTCGTGTGTTATGTTCAACCTTAACGTCGTGTGTTATGTTCAACCTTAACGTTGTGTGTTATGTTCAACCTTAACGTTGTGTGTTATGTTCAACCTTAACGTCGTGTGTTATGTTCAACCTTAACGTCGTGTGTTATGTTCAACCTTAACGTCGTGTGTTATGTTCAACCTTAACGTCGTGTGTTATGTTCAACCTTAACGTCGTGTGTTATGTTCAACTTCAACGTCCTGTTATGTTCAACCTTAACGTTGTGTTATGTTCAACCTTAACGTTGTGTGTTATGTTCAACCTTAACGTCGTGTGTTATGTTCAACCTTAACGTCGTGTGTTATGTTCAACCTTAACGTCGTGTGTTATGTTCAACCTTAACGTCGTGTGTTATGTTCAACCTTAACGTCGTGTGTTATGTTCAACTTCAACGTCCTGTTATGTTCAACCTTAACGTTGTGTTATGTTCAACCTTAACGTCGTGTGTTATGTTCAACCTTAACGTCGTGTGTTATGTTCAACCTTAACGTCGTGTGTTATGTTCAACC
>NW_027315823.1:5139867-5209867 GCF_026437365.1 Eucyclogobius newberryi
GTACTGTATTTTCCGGAGTATGAGTCGCACCAGCCAAAAAATGCATAATAGAAAAGAAAAAAACATATATAAGTCGCATTTTTGTGGAAATGTATTTGATCAAATCCAAGACCAAGAACAGACATTTGATCTTGAAATGCAGTTTAAAATAATAACAGATGAAAGCACATGGTGAATAGGTGTACGTATGCTAACGCTAACACCTTCAGTTACATGACGTATGCTAACGCTAACACCTTCAGCTACATGACGCACAGACAGAACTGTGGTAAGTGTCTGGTATGTTAACGTCACATATTAACAGTTATTCAGATAACTATAGCATAAAGAACATGCTAACAAGTTTACCAAAGCATCAGTTTTACCCCAAATCACTAAATCATTGAATTCTTCTTCCTCTGTGTCACTTCTAAACAACTCCACAAACTCCAGAGGAAGAGGAAGTGCAGATTCTGCTTCTGCGTCGCTTAGAGCCTACAGCGCCCTCTTGCGGTTGTCATGTGAAATGCGGTTGCCGGTGTGAAAATAACGAATAATATCACATATAAGTCGCACCCCGGGCAAACTATGAAAAAAAGTGCGACTTATATTCCGTAAAATACGGTATAAAATTAAACAAACGGTTATCGAGTTCAGTGATAATTCTGCACTTTTGCCTTTCATGGTTTTACAGTCCTTTCACATTCATCTGATATTTAAACCCCAACTTATACATTTAAAGACATATTCTGACACGTTTCTGTCCGAACACATTGGCGTAATATCCTCCGATTACCGGTAAACGTCCGTCACTGCTCGAAAGGAAAAAAAGGACGCTAAGAATGTGTTCGACGCTCTCCAGTTCTGAAGTCTTTCCATTTCAAAGTCTGGAGATTGTGCCCGGAAAATCCTCTGTCACTTTCCCAATAAGATCCTGAGCCAAACGTACATTTCATGGTTTGACTTTCAGTTTTTGCAAATGATACAGCGCATTGATTTTGATTGTTAATATGCTGTATGGTAAAATTGCAACCATTATTATTTTAAAGGTCACATAATAAGCAAATTCCTCGTCACAGCTTCATTCACAGTTTGATAAAGTCCTCTCCCCTTTCGAGCCTCAGAAACACTCCGTTCTGAATCTCCTCGATGTGTGATGTCATAGTCGATCTGTGACGCGGCTCTGAGAATCTTCTGCTGTTTTTAAACTCCATAAATCATCTCCAGACTCACTCTGTCTCGTCACGATCAGTTCAACCGTGTGCAGAGACCAGGAAGTGAGAGGCCAGCTTGAAATGCATCGAGTCCCGAGGGGAAACAGCCAATGTCATTTTGTTTGTTATAAACACAATTGTTTTTAGGTCTAAAACATGAGATGCCAGACTAAAGGTCCTTGGGATGTTTAAAGGCTTAAAACAATACAAATGTGTCCTTTAATGTTGTACACAACTTTAAGAACAGACGTCATGCACAAACTTCATTTTCCTTTTTTAGGATTTTGAACTTTTTGCAAGCGCCGCCTACGCCGGTGGGACGGTGGGACGGTGGGACAGTGGGACGCCATCCTCCAGCCCAGCGAGAACACTGAATTGGACCAAACTTTTGTGTTAAAAATTGGACCAAACCTCTGTTTGTTGGCACTTAATAAAGGTATCAACCAGATCCAACCGGCTTCAGAGCTGAACGTCTCTCACCGCTCACACCTCTTCGGTTCTCTGACCGCCTGTAAACTGGCCCCACAGCGGATTGGGGCGTATTGAGTCCGGTTGCTAAGCGCGCTCGGAGCTCCCTGTGCCCGTGAGCGTAGCGCGCGGCCCACATGAAAGTTGGACATTGATAAAGTTGCTTTGTTCGCTGGCGGTCAGTGTCTCTGTGGTGCCGGCCACACAGGCGGTCATTGATGAGGTCACAGCTGCAGTGGACGGTCCGAGCCCTCGGAGAAGCCGTCCGCATGGGCGCACAAACAAACCAGCTCACGAGTCTTTGAACCAGAAACGTCCGCCAAAAAAGGCCCGGACAAAGAGCACATTTACCCGCGACAACAGGCCACATACGAGCGAGAGACGGGACGGCCCGGGACGTTACGTAACAGAGGGTTATACTTGTCACAACCGTTCAGCATCAGCTCGGGCGGCGGGCGAGTCCAGAGAGCGGGCGAGTCCAGAGAGCAGGCGAATCCAGAGAGCGGGCGAGTCCAGAGAGCGGGCGAGTCCAGAGAGCGGGCGAGGAGCGGGCGAGTCCAGAGAGCGGGCGAATCTAGAGAGCGGGCGAATCCAGAGAGCGAGCGAGTCCAGAGAGCGGGAGAGTCCAGAGAGCGGGCGAATCCAGAGAGCGGGCGGGTCCAGAGAGCGGGCGGGTCCAGAGAGGGGGCGAATCCAGAGAGGGGGCGAGTCCAGAGAGCAGGAGAGTCCAGAGAGCGGGCGAGTCCAGAGAGCGGGCGAGTCCAGAGAGCGGGCGAGTCCACAGAGCGGGCGAAGAGCGGGCGAGTCCAGAGAGCAGGCGGGTCCAGAGAGCGGGCGAGTCCAGAGAGCGGGCGAATCCAGAGAGCGGGCGGGTCCAGAGAGCGGGCGGGTCCAGAGAGGGGGCGAATCCAGAGAGGGGGCGAGTCCAGAGAGCAGGAGAGTCCAGAGAGCGGGCGAGTCCAGAGAGAGAGCGGGCGAGTCCACAGAGCGGGTGGGTCCAGAGAGCGGGCGGGTCCAGAGAGCGGGCGAGTCCAGAGAGCGGGCGAGTCCACAGAGCGGGCGAAGAGCGGGCGAGTCCAGAGAGCAGGCGGGTCCAGAGAGCGGGCGAGTCCAGAGAGCGGGCGAGTCCAGAGAGCGGGCGAGTCCACAGAGCGGGAGAGTCCAGAGAGCGGGCGAGTCCAGAGAGCGGGAGAGTCCAGAGAGCGGGCGAATCCAGAGAGCGGGCGGGTCCAGAGAGCGGGCGGGTCCAGAGAGGGGGCGAATCCAGAGAGGGGGCGAGTCCAGAGAGCAGGAGAGTCCAGAGAGCGGGCGAGTCCAGAGAGAGAGCGGGCGAGTCCACAGAGCGGGTGGGTCCAGAGAGCGGGCGGGTCCAGAGAGCGGGCGAGTCCAGAGAGCGGGCGAGTCCACAGAGCGGGCGAAGAGCGGGCGAGTCCAGAGAGCAGGCGGGTCCAGAGAGCGGGCGAGTCCAGAGAGCGGGCGAGTCCACAGAGCGGGAGAGTCCAGAGAGCGGGCGAGTCCAGAGAGCGGGCGAGTCCACAGAGCGGGAGAGTCCAGAGAGCGGGCGAGTCCAGAGAGCGGGCGAGTCCACAGAGCGGGAGAGTCCAGAGAGCGGGCGAGTCCAGAGAGTGGGCGAATCCAGAGAGCGCCGGACACAAACGGCATCTTTGGGCTGATGCTGTCGTGGTCGTAAAAAGCTGGATATTTACAAGAAACGTACATTTATTTACTTATTTCTCCACAAATAGTAGTTTAAAAGCAGAAGTTTGAGAACTGCAGCGAGTAGTTTGCATCTAAAACGGTTTATCAAGAACACAATGTGTTTTGGAGCTTTCCTGCACGTTAGCGGTGCATCCGGGCGTGTGAGAGCTAGCATTAGCAAATACAATCGCAATTATATTTGTACTTATCCGTGCTGTATTTACCATGTGCGTTACCATGGCGCTGGCGTTGCTGTAAATGTGCTGTAGAAATCAAGTTGACCTCGACATTGGATGCTAATAATAGAAATTATGCAGATTCTGAATTAGCAGCAATTTAGCAGCGAGTAGCAAAACTGCAACACTGTAAGAGCTCCTATAGTCCAATAACAGATAAACCACCACAACATATTTACTTTGTACCTGACATAAATAAAAGCGAGTACCGTATTTTCCGGAGTATAAGTTGCACCAGCCAAAAAAAACATAATAGAGAAGAAAAAAACATATATAAGTCACACTGGAGTATGAAATGCAGTTGCAAGTGTGAAAATAACAAATAATATCACATATAAGTCGCTCCGGAGTATAAGTATATAAGTATAAGGGTTGGGGTTATGTAAGTATTAGTCGTACCCCGGCCAAAACTATGAAAAAAGGTGCGAATTATCGTCCGGAAAATACTGTAACTTTATTAAACATTAAGTAACTGAAGTAAAGTGTTAAAGTCACAGGGCTTTTCTTTTTAAAAATACAATGAAATTAAAATATATGTACTTTATCGAGACATTTTTCTGCATCGTTGCATTTTGGAGGAAGAAAAACATGACTTTACCTCAGAAAATGTATCGGTGATTTAGCGTTTTACTCCAAAAAACAATATTTACTGTAGCTTTATGACTAATACCAGCTCTAAACCAAGTCTAAAACAGTATTCCAGGTCTAAATTAGGACTAAACCTGGTCTGAAGTAAGAATACACATAAGAAAGTAACAATGTGAATAAAATACTCAAAATGAAGTAAACCCAGTGAAGCGGCTCGCACACATCTTCACCGGTTTTGCAGTTTGTGTTTTTGGCCGGTCGGATGAGGCAGAGGAGGTCAGGGAGGTCGTCGTCGTGGCAACGCTGGGTCTGGGCCCAGGTTTTGCCCCGCGGCTCCCCCCTGTGGTCCGACGGGGGGCAGCGATCGTTAAACTGGTGTAGCCTGCTTTATTTATATCACGCGTTTGTGGCTCGACGTGTGAATTATTGATGCGCAGATGTTTTTACTGCATTTAACTTCAGGCCCGTGTTTGTTTTTGATCAACGACGCGGCGATCTCACTGAACCGGGGCTGTTTTTAGCTGTTTATCGCTGTTTATCCTTTTTAGCTGTGAATTTGTGCGCGTTTATGGTGTAAAAGCAGCTCTCGGGGTTAAAATGAGAACGCAGTGTGCCGTCCGCGTCTCATTACAAAGCAGTGAAGGCTCGTTTACGCTCCACGTTCCGTCCCGACACGTTCGCTCAGCGCTCATGGAGGCCTAGCGACGGCGCGGTGCGTGAGCTGACCACTGGGGGTAGTGGGGGGAGTAGTGACTGCGCTGCAGGACGGATAAACACTGCTCTCACTTCGTTTACTTCATACTTTTCCGACAAACGTAATCTAAAAAACCGCCACGTTGCGCCCCCTAGCTGCACTTCTGGTTTCGGTCAATTCTCTTACTGACTTTGAGCGCCCTCTGGTGGTTACGTACCATTAGACACGGTTGTATGTATAAGAACGAAGCTATGCTAACTGTGCTTCGAATGTACTGAGCTGTTTACGTACACGAAGGAGCATAAGCGCGCCAATGCTAATGCGCGTTAGCTTTACCGAGATGGCACACAAACGCATCACGGTGAATAATCAGGGCGCTCGGACGGCACGAGGTGAGTGAGGAATAACTTTGGACTCTGCAAACTGAAAAAGACGAAAAAAAGTCTATTTTTATTGATTTTGAAGACAATAAACATCAAGTACTGCGCCTTTAAGAGATGCTATCACTCTCAGCATGACGCCGGCTGACCAATCGCAGGAGTGGGCGGGGAATAATACTGAACCGCAGTGTACAGGTCTGATCTGTGGAAAGGCGAGCCCACTCACGCTGAGAATACTGGCTTTTCGAGGTATTTGGAGCAATATGAACACTAGTCGTTATAAACATGCACGATCGATACATTTAATGCCGTACTGCGGGACATTCAAGGCAAAGCAATCGGGGCTACAGTGGTGAATCGATGAATGTTATTCTTTATCCCCGTTGCGTGTTCTTCTTCATCCCCGTTGCGTGTTCTTCTTCATCCCCGTTGAGTGTTCTTCTTCATCCCCGTTGCGTGTTCTTCTTCATCCCTGTTGCGTGTTCTTCTTCATCCCCGTTGCGTGTTCTTCTTCATCCCCGTTGCGTGTTCTTCTTCATCCCCGTTGAGTGTTCTTCTTCATCCCCGTTGCGTGTTCTTCTTCATCCCCGTTGCGTGTTCTTCTTCATCCCCGTTGCGTGTTCTTCTTCATCCCCGTTGCGTGTTCTTCTTCATCCCCGTTGAGTGTTCTTCTTCATCCCCGTTGCGTGTTCTTCTTCATCCCCGTTGCGTGTTCTTCTTCATCCCTGTTGCGTGTTCTTCTTCATCCCCGTTGCGTGTTCTTCTTCATCCCCGTTGCGTGTTCTTCTTCATCCCCGTTGAGTGTTCTTCTTCATCCCCGTTGCGTGTTCTTCTTCATCCCCGTTGAGTGTTCTTCTTCATCCCCGTTGCGTGTTCTTCTTCATCCCCGTTGCGTGTTCTTCTTCATCCCCGTTGCGTGTTCTTCTTCATCCCCGTTGAGTGTTCTTCTTCATCCCCGTTGCGTGTTCTTCTTCATCCCCGTTGCGTGTTCTTCTTCATCCCCGTTGAGTGTTCTTCTTCATCCCCGTTGCGTGTTCTTCTTCATCCCCGTTGCGTGTTCTTCTTCATCCCCGTTGAGTGTTCTTCTTCATCCCCGTTGAGTGTTCTTCTTCATCCCCGTTGCGTGTTCTTCTTCATCCCCGTTGAGTGTTCTTCTTCATCCCTGTTGCGTGTTCTTCTTCATCCCCGTTGAGTGTTCTTCTTCATCCCCGTTGCGTGTTCTTCTTCATCCCCGTTGAGTGTTCATCTTCATCCCTGTTGCGTGTTCTTCTTCATCCCCGTTGAGTGTTTTTCTTCATCCCCGTTGAGTGTTCTTCTTCATCCCCGTTGCGTGTTCTTCTTCATCCCCGTTGCGTGTTCTTCTTCATCCCCGTTGACTGTTCTTCTTCATCCCCGTTGAGTGTTCTTCTTCATCCCTGTTGCGTGTTCTTCTTCATCCCCGTTGCGTGTTCTTCTTCATCCCCGTTGCGTGTTTCTGTGACGAGAAGAATGTAAAACGGACCAAAATAATCCTGTTTTTGAAGATTCAAAGAGTCAAAGCAGCTGGATTCTGTGATGTGGAAACGGAAAGTCACATATTCCACGTTTCATTCTGGAACAAACAAACAAAGAGCCAAATATTGGAAACAGCGCCACCTGTTTTTAATCCGACAATGACAAAACCTGTTTTTAATCCGACAATGACAAACGGTGGAAGAGACACTTTTATTTAGTCGGAAAAGACGGGAATTAAACGGAAGAAACGTTCAAACGCCAGAAAAACGTCAGCGACAGAAAAACTTCCTCGACTTTTTATTATTAATATTTATTTATTTGTATGTATTTTTTATTCATTACACATGAACACAGCCTTAAACCAGCTGTGTTTGTGCCGTTCGTAGAGGCAGTTCCGCAACCGTAACCTAGCAACCACAGCTGTAAACAGTGACCAAAACCAAATGGCACGAGAGTTATGATCAGACTAATGAAAGTGACGTCTTTATTTTGTTAAATGAAGGTTTAAACTGTCACAAAAATGAGTTTCTTCAGCGTAAAAATGTGGATGTGTTAAAACTCATGCCACGCTCTGTATTTTTGAACTTTTCTTTTTGACTTTTCTCCACAAACTGCAAAGTAGTAATGAGAAAAACACATCAAAACCCGTCAATCGCATTAAAAATATATCTCAAAGCTGTTTTGGGATTTTCTTCTTATTTTCTGTTCTCTTGTTTTTGTCTGATGAAATACTGAAAAATCTTTGTTTTTTTGTTAATCTGATGAAAAACCCTCCTGTCATTTGCTCCTGTCGTTTGCTCCTGTCATTTGCTCCTGTCATTTGCTCCTGTCATTTGCTCCTATCGTTTGCTCCTGTTGTTTGCTCCTGTCATTTGCTCCTGTCATTTGCTCCTGTCGTTTTGCTCCTGTCATTTGCTCCTGTCATTTGCTCCTGTCGTTTGCTCCTGTCATTTGCTCCTGTCGTTTGCTCCTGTCATTTGCTCCTGTCGTTTGCTCCTGTCATTTGCTCCTATCGTTTGCTCCTGTTGTTTGCTCCTGTCATTTGCTCCTGTCGTTTAGCTCCTGTCGTTTGCTCCTGTCATTTGCTCCTGTCGTTTGCTCCTGTCATTTGCTCCTGTCATTTGCTCCTGTAATTTGCTCCTGTCGTTTGCTCCTGTAATTTGCTCCTGTAATTTGCTCCTGTCATTTGCTCCTGTCGTTTGCTCCTGTCGTTTGCTGTTACGGTCCTTTTAAATCACGATGAGTTAATCAGAGCTGATGAACTTTGCACAGATGGAAATGCGTCTTATTTTCTGGATCTAAAACTCAGTTTAGAAACACAGACTTAAAGAGTTAAAGTTGGTTATTTGGTGTTTTATGTTTCGTTTTGCTTTGTTTTTCATTGCGAGGCCCTTTGGTCACTCTGAGTGTTGGAAAGGGCTCTATGAATGAAGCTTGAATGATGTCGTCTCTTGTTTTGCTCTTGTAATCTGTTTTTTATGGACTCATAATGATTCATATTCTACTCATCCTAATTGTACTGTTTTAAATGTATGACACTGCAGGTGTCAGACACACAGTTCCGGGCTCTCACAAACTGGGGTCGGTCTGTGAGGTAGTCCAGGATCCACTCTGCCAGGTCATACTCCACACCAGCCGTCTCCAGCTTGTCCCTCAGGAGCAGCGGCTGGATGGTGTTGAAGGCGCTGGAAAGATCGAAGAACAGAATCCTCACAGAGCTGCCAGGCTTTTCCAGGTGAGAGAGAGAGCGGTGCAGCAGGGAGATGACGGCGTCCTCCACTCCGATGCCAGACCGATATGCAAACTGCAGCGGGTCCATGGCTGAGCTCACGGTGGAGCGGAGGTGGTCCAGGACCAGCCGCTCCAGTGTCTTCATCAGGTGGGACGTGAGAGCCACTGGCCTGAAGCTGTTGAGGTCTTTGGGGTGCGGTGTCTTAGGCACAGGTACCAGACGGGAGGTCTTCCAGACCTGTGGTACCACCCTCAGCTTCAGGCTCATGTTGAAGACATGCTCCATAACTCCACACAGTTCATCTGCGCAGGACTTAAGGAGCCTGGGGCTGATGCCGTCAGGTCCTGCTGCCTTCCTCACTTTAATCCTCTTCAGCTCACTCCTCACCTGTGCTGCTGTGACAGTCAGTGGTTGGCAGGGGGACCGTGCGCTGGGGGGATGGGTGAGTCCAGGCGAAGTGGGGAGCTGATGGTCCGGGGCAGATAAGCGAAGAGGAACAGATGCAGGGCATTGTCCAGATGTGGAAGAGGGAGCATGCAGCTGTGCAGGGGGAGGCGCGGGTGACCGATCAAACCTCAAGAAGTGAGCATTTAAATCATTCACCCACTGTAGATCCCCCTCTGTCTGGGCAGGGGGGATTTTGAAGCCCGAGATGGTTTTCAGGCTCCTCCACACTCCCTGAATGTTCTTCTGCTGCAGCTGCTCCTCCATCCTCCTCTTGTAGCCGGCCTCAAGGCTCTCTTCTTCTCCTTCAGCAGAGCCTTCAGTTCACGGTTAATCCATGGCTTGTTGTTTGGAAAACACCGCACCGTCCGGGAGGGAACAATGTTCTCAAAACAGAAGTTGATGTAGTCCGTGATGCACTCTGTGATGGTGTTGATGTCCTCCCCATGTGGGTCATAAAGCTCAGTCCAGACAGTGGTGCTGAAGCAGTCCCTCAGAGCCTCCTCGCTCTCAGCAGACCACATCCTCACCTCACGGGACACCACAGGCTGCCTGCGCACGATGGGTTCATACACAGGCCTCAGATGTACAAGGTTGTGGTCCGAGCTGCCCAGGGGAGGGAGGGGGGAAGAAGAATAAGCCTCTTTGGTGTTGGCAAAAAACAAGTCCAATGTTCTATTGTTCCTGGTGGGGCAGGTAACATACTGGGTGTATGTTGGTAGAACAGAAGAGGGAGAAGCGTGGTTAAAGTCACCAGAGACGAGGAAGAGAGCCTGTGGGTGCTGTGTTTGCAGCCTACAAGTGCAGGAGCGCAGTGCTTCACAAGCATTTTCAGCATTGGCAGACGGGGCCACATAGACCGCGATCAAAATCACATGTGAGAACTCCCGGGGCAGGAGGTGGGGGACAGGAGGGTCCTGGCTGGATTCACATCTATGCTGGACCATGAGTGTCACCCCCTGCAGGACACTCTGTCCGCTCTGGAGAGCAGCTTCAGTGAGAGACTGATCCACCCTCGCTGTGTGAAGGAAAGGTTCCGTAGGTCTTTCCTTCCTGCTGCTGTCAGACTTTATAACAAACACTGTTAGTACTGAACACTCGCAATACTGACCTAACCTAATACTGATGTGCAATTCTATCATATATGCAATTGCTGTTGGAATTCATGTGCAATTCATGTGCAATTACTGTGAAATTCATGTGCAATCTATGTGCTGTCGTGACACATATTCATGTGCAATTACTGTCACGATCACATGCAATGGTATTTATTTATTTATTTGTCTATGGGAGTTTTTATTTATTTATAGGAGATCTTCTACTGAAAGTGTTTTTCAGACTTCCTATAAGTGATCTGTTCTTCTGTATCTACCTCTGTATCTACCTGCGTTGCACCAATGAAATTTCCCCATGTGGGACAATAAAGGAATATCTTACATCGTAACCCTAACCTTAACCTTAACCTTTACCCTAACCCTAACCCTAACCCTAACCCTAACCCTAACCTTAACCTTAACCTTAACCTTAACCTTAACCTTAACCCGGCGCGGTCTAAAACGGCGCTAAAATGCGGTCAAATAGCGGCGCAGTTTAAGGAGCCGCGGCGCGCGGCCGGCACAAAAATAACATGTTAGTTTCGGCGGCGCTGCAAACACTCCCAAAAATAAAATACATAAAATGCATGAAAAATGGGTGCACAAAGTAATACATAAAATAAAATACATAACATACATAAAATATATTAAAACATATTTATATACATACATACATTGAAATAATAATAATAATAACAAAAATAATAAATAAAAACATAAACGAAAGGAATAAATAGAATACATAAAACAGTTGCACCAAGTAACTTTTTTAGAGACGTTTTCTGCTTTTGCCTGGAACAAAAATCACACAGAACTATTCACGTAACGGTCGCAAAAAATCGAGCCCATAATCCGTTTATTTCTGGACAAATTCCTCTTAATCCGACTCCAGAACGAGTCCAGACGCCATATCCCTGTCACGTTGCCATAGTTACCGTTCAAGTTCCTTCGAGCGCTCGTCGTGATCTTTTCCTGGTTCACAAGTTTCCTCTGAAGACAATTTAAAATGTTCAAATATTTCTTAAAATGTCTGTGCAAATTGTTTAAGAAATTGGATCATTATTATTATTATTATATTAATATTCATTGTTAACACAATAGTTCACAACAGAAACCAGAGGACAAAAATAAACACCAACGAAACATTCAGTTTCATGTCAATTCTTGATTGTTGGTGATGATTATTCTCTCTTTCCCGTTGGTTTTAAATATATTTAGTGGAATAAACTGTCCAGATGAGCAATGCATTAATATCATTTACATATTTTTCAAATCAAATCAAATCAAATCAATTTATTTTTGTAAGGCCCAAAATCACAACAACAGTTGCCTCTGAGGGCCACAGGGAGAAATGAATCAACAATGTCTGTGGTGGCGATGAAGTCAGACAATGTCTGTGGTGGCGATGGAGTCAGACAATGTCTGTGGTGGCGATGAAGTCAGACAATGTCTGTGGTGGCGAGGGACGATGTCCCAGGGTCCTCTGTCCTTAGACTCTCCTTCTCGGCCAGGAAAAACTACAAAAAAAAACCTCTTTGGGAAAAAAGCGTAGAAACCTGGAGGAGTTCCAGTGAAGGAGAGATCCGACTCTCACAGACGGACAGACGGACACGAGGAGACTGGAGCTGGACCCACTCTTCAGGCAGATGAGGGACCGACTGAGGCGAACTGGACCCACTCTTCAGGCAGATGAGGGACCGTCGGAGTCGAGCAGGACCCACTCTTCAGGCAGATGAGGGACCGTCGGAGGCGAACTGGACCCACTCCTCAGGCAGATGAGGGACCGTGGGAGGCGAGCTGGACCCACTCTTCAGGTAGATGAGGCACCGTCGGAGGCGAGCTGGACCCACTCTTCAGGCAGATGAGGGACCGACTGAGGCGAACTGGAGCCACTCTTCAGGCAGATGAGGGACCGTCCACATGGGGCAGGGACCACTTCACCAGGAGAGGGACATCTGGGTCCACAGGTCCTCAGGAGTGAGAGAAAGAAAAAGAAGGCGGTGAACAGTTTGCAAGTGGAATTAAAAAATAAATATTGTTTGATAGCATAAGTAGTCAGAAGAAGAGGATAGTGCTCAAGCTGTCATACTTCCCCCAGCACAGTTACTCCTAGGGCAGCGTAGCTGAAGCTGTGGGTTTATCTTTCTGTTCCTAACTACTCTGACCATAAGCGATTTCGAAGAGGAACGTTTTAAGCCTGGACTTAAATGAAGAGACTGTGTCAGCATATTTAACATGGGTCGGGAGCTGATTCCATAACACAGGGGCTTGGTAGCTAAACGCTCTACCTCCTACAGTACTTTTAGAGACTCTTGGCACCACCAGAAGGCCGGCATTCTGAGAGCGAAGAGCTCTGTTTGGATGATATGGTTCTATAGCATCTTTGAGGTAGGATGGGGCCATGTCATTTATGGCTTTGTAGGTCAAGAGTAGAATTTTGAATTTGATTCTGGACTCGACGGGGAGCCAGTGAAGAGACTTCAGCACTGGCGTAATGTGCTCTCTTCTTTTTGTTCCTGTTAGTAATCTTGCTGCTGCATTTTGAACCAGTTGAAAGCTTTTTATGGAGCTTTTAGGACACGCTGCAAGCAGGGAGTTACAGTAGTCTAATCTAGTCGTTACAAATGCATGGATAAGTTTTTCGGCATCACTTTTAGGCAGGATTCTTCTGATTTTGGCGATGTTGCGCAAATGGAAATAGGCTGTTTTACAAGCTTGATTTATATGAGCTTTAAATGAGAGCTCCTGGTCAAATAAGACTCCAAGGTTTCTTACAGTAGAACTGGAGGCTACACTGACATTGTCCAGTGTGACTATCTGCTCAGATAGAGCGTCGCGTAGATGCTTAGGGCCAAGCACAATGACCTCGGTTTTTTCAGGGTTAAGAAGCAGGTAGTTTAGTGTCATCCAGGTTTTTATCTCCTTCACACAAGTACTAAGTCTGTCTACTTGATCGCTCTGATCAGGTTTCATTGATAAATACAGCTGAGTGTCGTCTGCATAGCAGTGGAAGTTAATGTCATGCTTTCTGATAATGTTGCCTAATGGTAGCATATAAAGAGTAAACAGAATTGGACCGAGTACCGAACCCTGTGGCACACCGTAAATTACTTTAGAGCTTGGTGAGGAGCTCTGGTTTACATTAACAAATTGGAACCTATCAGATAGATAGGATTTAAACCAGCTGAGGGCTGTTCCTCCAACACCTACATCACATTCTAACCTCTGCAGTAGAATGTTGTGGTCAATGGTGTCAAACGCTGCGCTGAGGTCCAACAGAACCAGGATTGAGACCAGTCCATCGTCAGCGGCTAATAACAAATCATTTGTGACTTTAACTAGTGCAGTTTCAGTGCTGTGGTGGGCTCTGAACCCTGACTGGAAAACTTCAAATAAGTTATTGTCCTGCAGGTGGCGACAAAGCTGTTTTACTACAACTTTTTCAAGGATTTTAGAGACGAAGGGAAGATTTGAAATAGGTCTGTAGTTTACCAATAGGTCGGGATCTAGATTAGGCTTTTTCAGAAGAGGTTTAATGACTGCATGTTTGAAGGACTGTGGAACATAGCCACTTTCGAGTGAAGTATTTATTATATTAAGAATAGGGTCTATAATTAGGGGGAGAATGTCTTTGAGGAGTCTGCTTGGAATGGGGTCTAGGACACAAGTTGAGCTTTTAGAGGACATAATGGCTGAAGTTATCTCTGCTTGATCAACAGCTGTGAACCTTTCTAAGTTTACAGGTGGATTTATATGGGACGTTAGATTTACAGCTTGGGCTAGTTCAGGGCTAATAGCAGGGGTAATTTCATCTAATTTATCTCTGATTGTTTTTATTTTATTGTTAAAAAATAGGAGGAAATCATCAGAGCTAAGTGTAGCTGGGATTGAGGGCTCTACTGCACTGTGACAGTTTGTTAGCCTAGCTACAGTGCTGAAAAGGAATTTAGTGTTACTTTTGTTGACTTCTATTAGATTTGAATAATATCTGGTTTGGGCCTTACGCAGAGCCTGCTTATAGGACAGCAGGCAACTTTTCCATGCTTTTAGGGATTCTTCGGTGTGAGAGCGACGAAATAATCCCTCTAACTTTCTAACTCTTTGTTTATGTGAACGCAGTTCTTGGTTGTACCATGGGGAGGCGCGCTTTGGCCTAATGACCTTCTGTTTTAACGGCGCGACAACGTCAAGAGCAGACTTCAGAGAATTCATGGTCAAGTCGACACATTGATCACTTAAACTGGGACTAAAGCTGTTCTCAGCAGGATCACATGACATGTCACTGAATATTGGCTCTATTATTTCTTTGAATTTTGAGATAGATTTTTCAGATATTGTCCTTTTCATTATAACTTTATTTTGTGGGACTGGATGATCTTTAAGAATAAACTGAAAGGTAATTAGGAAATGATCTGACAATATAGGGTTTTGAGGGAGGACAATGAGGTCACTAATCTCTGTTCCATACGTTAGGACAAGATCCAGAGTGTTCTTGTGAGTGTGAGTCGGTTTATTTACATTCTGAGTGAAACCAATGCTGTCTAACAAGGCGCTGAAGGCATTACTGAGAGCGTCATCACTCATGTTCACGTGGATATTAAAGTCTCCAACTATAACTATTTTATCCCAGGCTAACACTAAGTTTGATATAAAGTCAGAAAACTCTGTTAAAAACTCTGAATAGGGACCAGGGGGTCGGTAGATAACTATGAACAAAACTCCTTTTGGGTTTTTCATATTTGGACATGTGATTGACAGCATAAGGCTTTCAAATGAGTGAAATGCATTGTTAGTTTTAGGGCTCATGAGTAGGCTTGAGTGTGAGATCACTGCCACACCACCACCTCGGCCTGTGCTCCTGGCAGTCTGAAAGTTAACATGGCTGGGTGGGGTGGACTCATTTAGTCTGACGTAGTCGTCTTGTTGAAGCCACGTTTCAGTTAGAGCTAGAAGATCTATGTTATAGTCACTAATTAATTCATTAACTAAGAGCGATTTGGAGGAAATTGCTCTAATGTTTAGCAGTCCACATTTTACGTGTTTATTCATTTGTGTATTTGTGATTGTTATTTTCCTTAAGTTATTTGGTCTGACGCCTGAAATATTTTTTCTGAGATGTGACTTTTTGGCATTATTTGTACGAGGGACACGAGGGACACGAGGGACACACACAGTCTCTATCTGAAACACTTTCTAAATTCAGATTTTTAAGCCTTGATAAACATTTCAGTCAAATGAGGCGCTGAAAGTGACATTTCCATGGATAATGTCGTGTTTTGAGACCCTGAGTAAATGTTGTTCAAAATGAGAATAAATGTGTTTAAAACGTGGATATTGCGTAAGTGATGATTTTGTAATAACATGTAACATTGTACATTTTTCACTATTGTGCAATTTGAAATAACATCCTCTTGCAAATGAGTCACTGGAGGACGAGGGCGTGGCCTTCACTCTCTCAAAAGACCAAGAAAGACATAAAGAAACAAACACATAAATACATACATAAATTAAAACATACATAAAAACAGAAATAAATAAATAAATGAATAGATAAAAACTTAAATAAATAGATAAACACATACATAAATAAATACATGAATAAACACATACATAGCTGCATAAATAATGAAATACACAAATAAACAAACAAACAAACAAATAAACAGGTGACATTGTGTCTCAGAGGCTGGAGTGCAGGTTGTAGTATCAGACGTTTATCAGTTTAAATTGCTTTTCTTCTCAGTCGGTTGGTGATGTTGCCAAAGAGAAATGTCGCGGTGTTTTTTTGCTAACAATGTGTCCAGAATGTGTCCAAATGTGTCTGAAGTGTCCCAACGTGCTCACGATGTGTCCAGAATGTGTCCAAATGTGTCTGAAGTGTCCCAATGTGCTCACAATGTGTCTGAAGTGTCCGAATGTGCTCACGATGTGTCCAGAATGTGTCCAAATGTGTCTGAAGTGTCCCAACGTGCTCACGATGTGTCCAGAATGTGTCCAAATGTGTCCGAATGTGCTCACAATGTGTCTGAAGTGTCCAAATGTGTCTGAAGTGTCCCAACGTGCTCACGATGTGTCCAGAATGTGTCCAAATGTGTCCGAATGTGCTCACAATGTGTCTGAAGTGTCCGAATGTGCTCACAATGTGTCTGAATGTGCTCAGAATGATTCAGAACGTGCTCAGAATGTGTCCAAAATGTGTCCAAATGTGTCACATTGTGTCCAGAATGTGCTCAGAAAAAAAACTGTTTTTCATGGTCATTTTTACTAATTTTAATCACAGACGATGCACCCAATATTTTATTCTTTTGCATCTATCTTTCACACGCCCCACAGCAAAACCAGGACTGAACAGGGACCGGACTGGACCCGGACTAGCTTGGGACCGGACCATGTGTCGGGTCTAAACCGGACTTAAACCCGGCGTGTTCGTGTACATTAATGCGTGTTTATACTGAGCACACAGACGACACTGACGAGCAGACGGAGCGATGGTGTGCGCGCTGCTCCGGTTTGACCCGAGCTTACTCCCATGACTCACTTTGTTAAACATCTGGAGCGCACACGCCGCTCAGAGACGTTCAGATGGAAAAAACAGCTCCACCAGAGGAACTCGCACTTTCTGTAAACAACACGGCCACTTGTGCAACGCCGATCGACGTGTCGAGACTGAAAGAGCAAAAATAGCGAAGAACGAACGAGAACGAAGCGTCGCCAAAGTGTTTTACTGTTTTAAATGACTTTGGTTATCTTCATAAACACGCAGTAATTCATTAAAATATTCAAACGTGTCCGTATATTTCACTAATGTAGAAATGAGAGCTCTCCGCACACGTCCTTGAGCTTTGTTGCAATTTTTAGAAGAAAAATTCACCTTCTGAGTCACGGATTTTGCAAGAACCGTTAGAGATGGATCGATATGTCAGTTTGCCAATATCGGGCCGATATTTGCGCCGTTTAGCGTAGCGACTATCGGCCTTAAACGTCCTGCAGAGATGTTATCGGTTTGAGTGGACCAAGCGCCTAAAGTGAAGACATAAAGCTTTGTCTTAACACTTAGAGCCTTTGTTGGGTCATAGTTTTCTGTCATAATTAACGTGTGGAAGAATGAGAGAATTTTAGAATAAGTTAAAGTCTTTATATTATATTTTTGACCGTTTGTCCCAGTTTTACCATTTGTGTAAAGTTTATAATTGTACTTCCTGGTTGGACACAGTTAGAGGTGATTAAACAGCTGTTACCTAGCAACCAGACTGTAAACAAGAGCCAAACTCCACATAAATGACACAACAGTTCTGATCTGACACACAATAATACCATAAAACACCTTTATTTAGTCCAACGACGGTTTAAACTGTTAGAAAAGTGTGTGACTGTCTCTGTGTCGCACACTGATGACATCACAGAGGGATTCAGCTCTTCTTCCTGTCATTTAAAACTCTGATTTTTTCAACATTTCTTCACAAACTGCAACTTAACGAAATTAAAACTGTGATGAATATTAAACACAGGTTCACATAATCAAACTAAGTCCTTAATATCGACTTCAAGTGCATTTTAATTTCTTATTTTACACAATAGGCAATAATTATTTCGACATTTTCAATTTGCAATCCATGACAAAATTGTGAATCGGTTGAATACACAATTTCAGTCTCTACACAACAGATTTTTACCTGGCTCAAACGTCGTGTTCTCTGGCGTTCCGTGTTCTCTTGACGTTCCGTGTTCTCTTGACATTCCGTGTTTTCTGACGTTCCGTGTTCTCTGACGTTCCGTGTTCTCTGATGTTCCATGTTCTCTGACGTTCCGTGTTCTCTGACTTTCCATGTTCAATTGATGTTCCGTGTTCTCTGACGTTCCGTGTTCTCTGACGTTCCTTGTTCTCTGACGTTCCTTGTTCTCTGACGTTCCGTGTGTTTTCTGACGTTCCGTGTGTTCTCTTGACGTTCCGTGTTCTCTGATGTTCCGTGTGTTCTCTGACGTTCCGTGTGTTCTCTGACGTTCCGTGTTCTCTGACGTTCCTTGTTCTCTGACGTTCCGTGTGTACTCTTACGTTCCGTGTGTTCTCTGACGTTCTGTGTTCTCTGTTGTTCCGTGTGTTCTCTGACTTTCAATGTTCTCTTGACGTTCCGTGTTCTCTGACGTTCCTTGTTCTCTGACGTTCCGTGTGTTCTCTGACGTTCCGTGTTCTCTGACGTTCCTTGTTCTCTGACGTTCCGTGTTCTCTGACGTTCCGTGTTCTCTGACGTTCCGTGTTCTCTGACGTTCCGTGTTCTCTGACGTTCCGTGTGTTCTCTGCCCAGGCCCCCACAGCGCCGTGTCGCGGTGCCCTCCAAACGAGTTCCAGTGCGGCGGAACTGAGCTGTGCATCCACATGAGCAAACTGTGCGACGGCGCTCCGGACTGCACGGACGGCTGGGACGAGGGGCCGCACTGCCGAGGTAAGAAACCCGTCCGTCCCCCTCAAACCGCCCGTCCCCCGCGAACCGTCGGCGACCCGCCCGCGACCCGCCCGTGACACGCTCCCGCCGCGACCCGCCCTCCACGCCCCGCCCCCCACGCCCCGCCCCGCCGCGACACGCCCCCGCGACCCGCCCCCCGCGACACGCCCCCGCGTCCCGCTCAACGCTCTTGCTCACGAGTCAGCGGCGCAGGAAGTCGACACTAACGCAATCTCGCTGTACAAATGTCAGCCGTGTATTAATAGTTTTCATTTCTTTCTTCTACAGGATGTTAATAATTTTGAGGAGAATTGAGGAAGATAAAAATTGAACATGTATTGAATCATTCTTCTGCTTTAGTCCTGGTTTAAACCTGCTTTAGTCTTGTTCTCTTTGTCCTCGGTCAGTCCTGGGTTTGTCCTAAGTTAGAGGTCACTTGGTTTCATTTAATCCTTCTAGTTTATAGTAGTTTAGTCCCTTGTTTAGTCCTGTTTGAACCTGGTCTGTAGTAAATGCTTAAAGACGACACGCCAGCACCGTAGAGCAAGATTTAGTTCTAGTTTAGTCCTGGTTTAGCTTCGATTTTGTCCTGGTCTAGTCCTGGTTCAGTTCTGGTTTAGACCTGGTTCAGTCCTGGTTTAGTCCTGGTTTAGTCCTGGTTCAGTCCTGGTTTAGTCCTGGTTTAGACCTGGTTTAGTCCTGGTTTAGTCCTGGTTCAGTCCTGGTTTAGTCCTGGTTTAGACCTGGTTTAGTCCTGGTTTAGTCCTGGTTTTGTCCTGCTTGAGGCCCGTACAGAGAGGAACGTCATTTTGGAAAACTGGATAAATCCCCATCGTCACGTCACATTCACCCAAAAATCCTTGTCCCAGTCTGAGTGAAACTTAGCACCTCAGGGATGAAAGTGAGCTCCAATCCAAATAAAAGTTAATTAATTAAAGAATCAGCGCTCATATTTATTTGTTTAGTTTCAATTTTGGGAACAAATTGAAAAACAGAAAATCAAACGATGTTACTGCTCACATTACAAACAGGCGCTTTTGAATGCCACAGTTATCAGGCTCTAACACTATCACCATATATGGACTGGCACCTCCCACTCCAGCCTCCAGCGGCCAAGTCCCGCCTCTTTACGGCAGTGTTAAAGTGTAACTAAAACCCCGCGGCAGAGCCTTCTTCAGCCGAAAGCAAAATTTGAAAAATGCTCCTCGGTGGGCAGTCCCTGGAGGTTTGGGGGAGACTCACAGGGGCGGGGCTCACAGGGGCGGGGCTCACAAGTGGCGGAGTCGTGACGCAGTGACCGATATCTATTTTAGACCCATTTACAAAGTTAATCAGTTAAAATAAGTGGTTTTGGGGGTTTAGTTAGTCTTTAAGCTCGGAAAGTAAGGCTCCCGATAAAGTCCCGGAGGGAAAAATACGGCCCCTTGAGTGGTTGGACCGGTCGGTGCACTCGGCTGTGGTGAGAGCGTCTGTGGTGGAGCAGCAGCACTAATGGCCTCTCGGTGTGTTAGAGACGACAGAAGGACACGAGAGACACCATCAATCCACGTCTATCAGCTTCAGCTTCAACTCACGCGTCTGTGAATGACCTACACAACATCCCTATCCCGCAATTTCAGCTCACGCGTCTGTGAATGACCTACACAACATCCCTATCCCGCAATTTCAGCTCATGCGTCTGTGAATGACCTACACAACATCACTATCCCGCAATCTCAACTCACGTGTCTGTGAATGACCTACACAACATCACTATCCCGCAATCTCAACTCACGTGTCTGTGAATGACCTACACAACATCCCTATCCCGCAATCTCAACTCACGTGTCTGTGAATGACCTACACAACATCACTATCCCGCAATCTCAACTCACGTGTCTGTGAATGACCTACACAACATCCCTATCCCGCAATCTCAACTCACGTGTCTGTGAATGACCTACACAACATCCCTATCCCGCAATCTCAACTCACGCGTCTGTGAATGACCTACACAACGTCACTATCCCATGTCAACAAACAGCAGTCTACACGCAACGGAAGAATTAAACATAAATAGACCTTGATTAGTGATATTAATAGTTAGTTTGATATTTTTTAGATCGATATTGAGATTTACAATGAACTAAACTACTAAAAATAGCGTAATACAATGTTTTCTTGAAAAATTTGATTCTAAACAAAAAATTCCCAAAAAATTTCAACTCAAAAAATTAAAACGCTTAAAAAAGTTTAAATAAAAATCTGCGTGTTCCAGTGAAATGCCACTTTCACTGTGTCATTTCTATTATTACGTTAGTTTAGATAAATATTGAGATTTACAATTAACTTAAATACACATTTTTGATACTACTTATTTTTGAAGAACAATGAAAAAAATAAAAACAAATACATGAGTAAACATTAAACCCAAACGTTTGTCCTACTTTATCCACAGTCTGTCAAATTTGTCCATTTTCAAATTGAATGTGATTTTTTCCATTTTAGAATAACAACATTTTTCAAACAATTTCAACTGAAATATCTCGAGCGAAAACAAAATGAACCAAAACTGTAAAAATAATCAGAATTAAATGACATTACATATTTCCATTGTAGCGTCCTCTTTTTACAGTGTACACATTAGCATCGTGTCTTAGCATTTAGCCGCTGTAATAAACGACTTATTTAGCATCTTTGAAACCCTTTTCCCGTCCACTCTCTGAGCTCTCGTGTTCAAAATGAGCAGAATCAAATATTTATTAGAGAAACACGGGGAGAGCCATGAAATCTTGATCGGTTTTCCAGGGCGGCTGCCGGATTATTGCAGTGTGCGAGATTTCAATGCCGTTCGGAGTAGAATACGAGCCGCAACGTTAGTATTATTGTGTTTATCCTCCTTGTTATTATGAAAAACGCGCTGAAAGTGAGTATTAAACCTCACGCTGCGCCGTCTTTTGTCTTCTCCTATTTTATCCATCATTTAGTCCTGGTTTAGCTCTAGATTATTCCTTGTTTAGCCCTAGTTTAGTTCTTGTTTAGCCCTAGTTAAATTCTAGTTTAGTCCTGGTTTAGCTCTGGATTATTCCTTGTTTAGCCCTAGTTAAATTCTAGTTTAGTCCTGGTTTAGCTTCGGTTTAGTCCTGGTCGAGTCCTGGTTTAGCTCTGGATTATTCCTTGTTTAGCCCTAGTTTAGTTCTAGTTTAGTCCTGGTTTAGCTTCGGTTTAGTCCTGGTCGAGTCCTGGTTTAGCTCTGGATTATTCCTTGTTTAGCCCTAGTTTAGTTCTAGTTTAGTCCTTGTTTAGCTTCGGTTTAGTCCTGGTTTTGTCCTGCAGAGAGGAACATCTTTTTAGAAAAGCGTATAAATCCCCACCGTCGCGTCACATTCACCCCAAAAACTGCTGCGTGGTTTCGTTAACTCGAACCATCTTCTTCCCAAAATAGCGAAACAAACATCTTCCCTGTGTCACGAGAGCGTTCGCCTTGTTAGCCGTTTGACCCGCGGTTGCCCCCGGACCGGCGCTACACTTAGCTACACTTCCTGCCCGCGCCGGATATAAAAACGCTGCGTCTGGCTGGAAGCTGGTCCCGACGTCGCGCCGTTGTTTACGCTCGCCGAGGCTTATTCCGGAGTGTTTGTTTGTTTTGGAGAGGGAAACCTGCGCCGCCTCCTCTCGCTCCGAACCGTGAAACGTCCAGTGGCATTTCTGGGCAACATGACTCACGGCTCGCTTATCGCCGCATTTGTCACGTCAATGTGTTTATTGTTGCCCAGTCGACATGACAACGCAAAAGCAGCATCTTTCTTCATTGTTTGTGTCATTGTTTTGTCTTTTTTGTTTCTTAGTTGTTGTATTATATAATGTAGTGTATAATTTGTACTGCAAGATGAGAAAGTATTCAGAGTAACAGCAGTAGTACAGGGGTTTGGGTTGTCAAAAGTATCAAAAATTAAATACTAATCAGTTCTAAAACTATTGTCAAACTAGATACTAATTTTTAACTAAGTTTCGAAACAAAAAAATCACATAAAAGTACAAAATGTTTTTTTTTTAGAATTATTTTGAGTTTTATAAGACGCAATGAAAATACGGATTATTATTTTGTCAATGTATTTATTGTTGCCCAGTCGACATGACAACGCCAAAGCAGCGGAGTCATTTTTATTCACTGTTTGTGTCATTTTCTTGACACATAAAAGCGCAAAATGTTATTTTTTAAGAATTATTTTGAGTTTTATAAGACGCGATTATTATTTTGTCATTGTATTTCTTGTTGCTCAGTTGACGTGACAACGCCAAAGCAGCGGAGTCATTTTTATTCACTTCATTTATTCAATTTTTTTGTTTCTTAGTTGTTGTATTATATAATGTAGAGTATACTTTTTACTGCAGGATGAGAAATTATTTAATCATCAAAAGTATCAAAAATCAAATATTAATCACTTCTAAAACTAGTGTCAAGACTATATACATTTTTTTAACTAAGTTTCAACAACAAAAAAATAACATAAAAGTACAACATTTTACTTTTTTAGAATTATTTTGAGTTTACAAGATGCAATGAAAATACTATTATTTTCTGTTGAGAATTACATTCCGTTGTTTAAAAAAATATGACTGTTTATTTTTTATTTTTTTATTATCGTTGTATCGAAACTGTGTTGTTGAACTTGACTTTGAGGTTTGAATTGGTCAGCTCTACAAACCGGTACGCGTAGTTATTTCTACTTGACCGGCACAAACATATTTATGTATTTAGAAATGACCTTTGAGTTCTTGTGGGCGATTTCAGTCACTTCCAGTAAATCTTCCCTCGACCTCTTTTTTTGGGAATAGCTTGACTCATTGCTTGTTTTCAGACGTTCAAATCTGATAAAAACTGTACAATATCCAAATCCGCTTTATTGACACAGTTCATTTGAACACATAACGGTCTAAAAGTGCTGCACAAACACAAAACTATAAAAAGCAACTATAATAATAATAAGTGCTGGGTCATTAAAAAAAAAGAAAAATACACAACTTACTGTATATTGAATGTTCCTTAATGATAACGATAGGAAAATACCGTATTTTCCGGACTATAAGTTTTCATAGTTTTGACCGGGGTGCTTATATTTATACTTATACTACGGAGCGACTTGTGATATTATTAGTTATTTTCACACTTGCAACTGCATTTCATACTCCAGTGCGACTTATATATGTTTTTTTTCCTTCTCTATTATGCCTTTTTTGGCTGGTGCGACTTATACTCCGGAAAATACGGTACACAAATATTTCCCATCATTATTTACACAAGGTCTGTTTTCTTAATTTATTCATCTGACTTCTACTGCTTTAAAGAGCCATTTAAAAGATTCATGGACGTGTTTTAAACGTTCAAAGCGTTAGCATTGGCCGTGGTCTTACGTTTTGGTCTCGGTGAAACCCGGGGTTAGCGCGGCGGATTTACGGCTCAGGTTAACGTGATCCGGCTAAAGCCTCGAGGTAACTCTGGCTGACAGCGGTCTTAACCCGACGCTGTGGAGTAGAACTGAGAGCGGAAATATTGATTGTGAGCAGTTTGGTGGTTTTGGCGCGGCCGGTCGGTCGGGCGTATCGTAGCGTTCGACCGGGAAACAAAAACAGCTGAGTCGAAGTGTGGCTTTACAACACAAGACGGACAAACTGCTTTTTTAATCTTTGATATGTATATTAAACATGTGGAAGTTTGCTTTTGACGAGTTATTGCATTTATTTTATACTTAAAGCCCAGAGTTGAGACATTTCAGCTTTTACCTTTGGCTTTTTCAATAGAAGCATTTAATTTCTTACAGTCTTTTCTTGTTTTACAACGATAATAAATCTAATGTTCTTGTGATTGTGAGTTAAAATGTTGTTATTATAATTTTTTTGTTTGTTTGTTGTAAATAATGATATTTTCAGAGTTCCACAGGGCTCAGTGCTTGGACCAGTACTGTTTAGTTGAGTTTGGTTTAGTTTACATGTGTCATTCTGTCTGGCTTTGCAAAAACCTTGACAATATTGTACTTTGTTGTTGGACAAATACAAAACATTCTAGAGGGACAAAAAACAGTTTAAAATGTGTACTGATCCGTCTGTTGGATGGATTGGTCTTTCTTGAACCATGAAAGTGTAAAAAACAAGTGTTTCATAAACCCATTAAAAAGAGAAAATTGTGCTCTCAAGGCCTCGCATGAAAAGGCTTTTTATGCTCGTCACCATTTTCCACGAGCGATTACTCACCGCTCTCATTGTAATGACTAAATGACAGTTTTGCAGTGTAGTAAGTGTCTATTTTCAAAAGCACGTTTTCTGTCCTGTCTCCAGTCTCTGATACACGCTGGAGATGAAGAGGCTGAGGAGGCTGTTGGTTCTGCTGCTGCGGCGGTGCAAATGAGTTGTTACACATTGTATATCAGCTAAAATGGCACGATGGAGTGGTGAGAGAGTGCATTTACACAAGGCTGTGACGGACAGACAGTAAGAGTATGTCACACAATTTGTTTTATCGGATTTTAAATTTTAAAATGCTGGCAAAATTCTAATGCTGAATTTTTAACCCAGAATACAATAGTTTGAGTTGGTTTTATTTTGAATTCCGGTCTAAAAAATGTAAAGGTCAAGCATACATTTTGAACGTTTAAACTAAGAAAAACTCATTGAAATTGTATTCTTCAAAAGTCAGACACTGAAATTCATATTAGAAAAAAAATATGATGACACAAATGATCTTCCATAATCATTGAAAACTGTCCCACAGGCTTGTAACAATATTTAAATCTCATGGAACATTATTTAGCAAATTTTTGTTCTAAAAATGTCCTTGAGCTTTTAGTTCTCACATCACCGTCCCTATTTTTAAGTAAAATACACAATAAAATGTCACAATTTCTGATATTAACACAATTAGAGGTGGGAGATGTATAAAAAAGTGATAATATTGCAATTGTTGGTTTGGAGATGTCAAAATTAGAATATTTAGTATTAAAACTATTAAAAAATTACTTCATCAAAGAGTTTAAAGTCACATTTCTGTGCTTTTGAGGTTAATTTTAATATGTATTCAGGTTCTGTGTGACACTTAAACCGCATTTACAGACACATTTGAGCAAATTCATTTTGTGTTTTGTGTATCAAGCTAATGCAAGAAAAAAGAAAAAAAAGCTACTAAAACCAGTTCAAAAAAGGTGGCATTGAGAGTACATAATGCAGTCTGTGCACATCTCTGTCTTTGCCATAATCCAAACACATTCAGGGTCCTGAAGACGCCGGCTTTTATTCACACGGGCCGCTCTGAGCTCCGAGCCGAGGCAATAATGAACCGAATCAATCACACGCTCATCTCTTCACTTTGGAGTTGGGTAATTAAGCTCGAATCCACCTGAAGTGCTCACGACACACTGGCAACGGCCTCGGAAACAAGAGAAAATCCATCTGCTTTTACCGAAAGTAGGACGGCGCTTTCAGTTTGTTTCATGATACTTTTTCAGTTCCATTTTGTAGAACCACAACGTAAATTAAAAATGTTCATCAATGACGCTGAATGGTTTTGTCATTAATTTGTGGCGTCACTGTCAAGTACCGTATTTTCCAGAGTATAAGTTGCCAAAAAATGCATTACAGGGAAGAAAAAAACATATATAAGTCTCACTGGAGTATAAGTCGCAGTTGGGAAATGTATTAGATAAAATCCAAGACCACGAACAGACATTTGATCTTGAAATGCAGTTTAAAATAATAACAGATGAGAGAACATGGTGAATAGGTGTACGTATGCTAACGCTAACACCTTCAGCTACATGAGGCACAGACAGAACTGTGGTAAGTGTCTGGTATGTTAACGTCACATATTAACAGTTCTTCAGATAACTATAGCATAAAGAACATGCTAACAAGTTTACCAAAGCATCAGTTTTACCCCAAATCACTAAATCCATTGAATTCTTCTTCCTCTGTGTCACTTCCAAACAACTCCACAAACTCCAGAGGAAGAGGAAGTGCAGATTCTTCTTCTGCGTCGCTTAGAGCCTACAGCGCCCTCTTGTGGTTGCCAGTGTGAATATAACAAATAATATCACATATAAGTCGACTTCTAGTCCGGAATATACGGTAACTTAAACAGCGCTCCCCCAGGGCGTGCATTACAAATTATCATATTTTTTCAATACACAATACAATTTACATTTTTATCAGGATTCATGTGCATCTTTATGTTGCCATGAAGAGGTAATTAAAGTCATCTTCTGATAGTTCTGGGAGCGTCTTTGTTTGGGCTGCGTTCAAGAGAAAATGAATAAATTCCGATTTGGAATCAAAAATAGCCCTTAAAGGAAAAGTGTGCGTCGTTCCTTTAAGTGTTCCGACCCAGTTTTCCTCAGACAGCGTCGGAGCGAGGAAGTGAAACCGTGTGCCACAAAACACAGACAAACGCCAGTCGCATTTTCACTGTGGACTAAGGAAAGGGGTGTGGTTCTCAAACTGTTCACGCCTTCAGTAGTACCATCAGTGAAATATAAGATAAGATAAGATAAGATAATCCTTTATTGTCCCACATGGGGAAATTTCATTGGTGCAACGCAGGTAGATACAGAGATAGATACAGAAGAACAGATCACTTATAGGAAGTTTGAAAAACACTCTCAGTAGAAGATCTCTTATAAAAATCTTAGGATGTCCGCCGGGATAACGTGACGATCTCCGGGTAAGACGACTGTTTTCCGCAGTTTCATGAGTTCCTCCTTTGTGTAAACGCGGTACGGCGCCGGCCGGGGGGGCGCAGGGGGGCCGGGGGGGCTCGGAGCCATGTTCTAAGTGCCACCTGATCTAAACCGGGTCTAAAACAGGACTAAACCGAGACTGATCATGGTCTAATCGAGGTTTGAAGTAGATCTAAGAGGAAACTGACGCAATGGAGGCCTTAAAGGGTTTAAATGTGATTAAAATAGATTCATTAAATAAAGCCAAACGTGCAGAGAAACACTAACAAGTCCCAGACGCTCAGACTTCCAGGTTTGCGATCGACAAAAATGGTTGCTAATGCGATGATATTATTTCTCTACCGCATGGAAAAACGTTATTTATCTAAACACTTTACGTGTTTTCACAGAGTTGGCTTCAAACTGCAGTATCTGGGGCTGTCAGGAGCACTGTGCGGTCACTCCGGACGGGCCGGCGTGTTACTGCAAGAGCGGAGATGAGATCGACCAGGACGGGAAAACGTGCAAAGGTGAGTCCTTCGAGTTCGACGACGTCTCTTCCCGAAACGGAACCCGGACTTGACCAGAACTAAACAGTCGACATCAGGACTAAAATGAGCTCACTTTAGGACTAATTACAGAAGATGGTTTGGTCCTGGTCCAGGTTTAGTCCCAGTTTGTTTGCTCAGCCGAAGTTGTAACCCTGGTGTTCCACAGGGATCAGTACTGGGGCCGATACTGTTTACAATGTTAAACTGATTGTTAGTAAAACCAATGTAATTACTAGAACCGAGATGGTAATGTTTCTTTTTGGCGACAGTGGCTCAGTGGTTAAAGCACTCACACCAACATAAAGGCCAACAGTGTCCATGGGCAAGACACTTCGTCCACTTTGTCGATGTAATGGTGTATGTAGTGAGTTTAGCATTTTATATCATTCAAACTCTGTGTTCTGTGTTGTGGTTTTTTCCTGTTACCATAATTGCATAGAAAATCAGATACTATTCGATACCAGAACTAGTATAAAAACTAGATACTTATTTGAACAAGTGTGGATACAAACGAAATCACACAAACAGGTCCACATTTGACTTTCCCCGAACAGTTTGAGAACGGTCTTGAGCTTTATCAGTAGCTAGCTTAACTAGTTTAGACCACATGGTAATATTGACTAAAGTACTCTTGTCTATTTTCATTGTGGTCGCAAAATTGTTATAAATATTGAGCATATTCCTTGTTCCTGTTGAAATTTAGTTTGAAGTGTTTGTATTGTGACTCTTGGACAAGATTCAAATCATTTATTTACTTGGACGCGACAAATGTGAGTGTCAAAATTCATATCATTGTGCACCATATGCACATGAATCATACATTTTCCGAGCAGTAAACAAACATCATCACTCGGCACATGTTTGTTCGCCGCCTTCGTCGATCTCATTTTCGTGCGTGACTCGAGGATGAAGCGTTTTCATCTCGGCGGCGCAGGGCGGGCACAGCTGGTCAAACAGACTCGGCGGATCGACAGGCGTGTGACTCTCTGTGTGCCTTTCAGATTTCGACGAGTGCACCGTGTACGGGACGTGCAGTCAGACCTGCTCCAACGCCGAGGGGGGCTTCAGCTGCTCCTGCGTGGAGGGCTACCTGTCCCAGCCGGACAACCGGTCCTGCAAGGCCAAGAACGGTGAGCACACGCTACACACACGCTACTATATGCAGGGTGTTTGATATATCATGTGATCATAAAGAGTGGAAGAATTCACTTGTTAAGGCAGCTCTTGTTCTTTTTCTTATTCTTTTGCCTTCATTTTTCAGATAAACCCTTCCAACTCTGTAAAGGGTCCGTGACTTTTACATCTTCTAACCTTTTCTATTTTATGGAATGAGAACTATAAAGAAACAGGCTTACTTTTGACCTTTTAGGCACGATGTTGGGCGAGGAACTGGAGGAGAGCGAGATCTCACGAGAGAAAACTGATTAAACGTGAAAAAATTATCTCGCACGATTTTTTTGTCCATTTGTTTACAGTTTGCTAGGACAAAAAGAGCATCGAGGGCCAAAATTCAACGGAACTGCACCATTTATTTAAGTTCTCCAATGATCTATCTCGACTTTTCTGACTTGATATATATGTCATTATTTACATGTGATGCTAATTCGTGTAACGCCATGTGGTTTGCGTTACCGTAGACCATCGCTGAATGTCGATAACCCGCTCGTCTCCCCCCCCTCAGTTCCTGTGGACCGCCTCCCCGTCCTGCTCATCGCCAACTCGCAGAACATCCAGGCCACATCCCTGAGCGGTGCCACAGTCCACAGCCTCCTCTCCACCAGCACCAAGCAGACCACCGCCATGGACTTCCTGTACGCGCGGGAGACCGTCTGCTGGATCCACGTCGGCGAGTCGCCCGCCTTCACCCACCTCAAGTGCGCCAAGGTTCCCAACCTGAAGAGCTTCACCGAGGAGCGGGTCATCAACATCTCCCTCAGCCTGCACCGTGAGTACAACGCGTCCGTGATTGCGGTATATGCCAGTTGTTGAAGTTAGCCTCGTTTTGAAATAGCAGAGCCTTCGTAGATCCTTTATTAGAGCTCGTTTAGACCTGGAATTGTCCTTTTTAAGACCTATTTTAGATCTGATAGGGCTCGTAAGGTCAAATACTTTCTCATGTGGTGCTGAAATCTTTGAGGACCATTGTCTACGTGAAGGTATATACGAAACCACAAACCGACCGCGATAAGAAAACGACATCCACGCGGTGTAGGAACTATCTCTTTGGGCCTCAAGACTCCGGCCGTGGACACAGTGGGTGGATACCTTCAAAGAACAGACCGGCATTATCATTGACGTACGGAAAATGGAAAAAAATAAAATCACGTTTGGACTTAATCTGGACATGGACAAATTTGACCGACTCTGGACTCAATGGGACATTTATTTTGGACTTGACTTAGTTTCATTTGGATGTATATTGTTCTTTTATTCCCTCTGGTTTTAAATGACATCTAAATGACTCACAAATAGAATGTCCCAAGTTTGGAGGTTTTTTCCCCTTTTTTGGCGCCCTCTACAGTCCGATTCCAGACACTTCTGCATTTGAAAAGAATGTGGGAGGGACTGGCTGGACAGGCCATTGGTCAGCGTCTAAAAATCACGATTAAAAGTTCCCTGGACCGATTGGGGCGGTTATTTTCATTTAAATACGTCGTGATGTTGTTCCTTTGCTATTTGACTGACGTTTATCTGTATTTTGTTCTCCGTCTGCTCTAGTTCTCTCATGTTTATGTTCTGTTTAATCATCGGTTTAATCCAGCCCTAAAACAACAGCTCTTTTATTGCCATGAATTACTAATCCTTCCCAATCTTGCCCTCGTCATTTGTTGTCACAGTTTCGCGTTATGTAATAAGCGTTTGCAGGTCGGCGTTTCCCTGGCGACCTGGCACGTCGGGCGTGCTCCGAAACCGCAGAACTCGCCGAGCCTCGAGCATCAAGAAGACGATTGTATTCCCTGCAAACCAGAAGTGGAAAAGCAGAGGCCGCGGTCCAGAAGCGGAGACGCATCTGGACAACACATCTGGACTCACAAGGTCATGACTCACGAGGTCATGACTCGCACAGCGGCGGCGGCGTCACTTCCTGTTCCGGCCCCCTGGGACACGCCCACCGCATCTCTTCAGCTCGATCAGAACGGTTCAGATCTTTGCTCCAAACGCTTGAGGGGAACTGTGTTAGGGGGAGGAGCTTGTGTCAGGAGGAGGAGCTTCAGCCGCATCAGGAGGAGGAGCTTCATCCGCATCAGGAGGAGGAGCTTGTGTCGGGAGGAGGAGCTTCATCCGCATCAGGAGGAGGAGCTTGTGTCGGGAGGAGGAGCTTCATCCGCATCAGGAGAAGGAGCTTGTGTCGGGAGGAGGAGCTTCAGAGTTTAAGCCATGTCAGAAGGAGGAGCTTAATAAATAAATACATTTACAAGCAAATAGCAACCGAAGGCTTCAAGAGCTAAAGCTACAAATAATGTGCTATTTTTTCATTCTTTTTTGCCTCTTTCTTCGTTATAAAAAGGTTTTTTCGTTCCAAGAATGATTTCAAACTTGATTTCGAAACCGTGCGATAGACTCGAGGCGCGACAACAGTTTCAATACCGCATTTTTAATCAGAAATAAGTGTTTAACTTTCTTCTGATTAAGTGTAACGAGGATCGAGTTGGTGTTGTTATACTTTTAACAAGCCCAAAGTGGGAGTAAACTAAGAAAAGCAGAAATAGTGTCAGTTCAGGGGCCGTTTGACCCGGTCTGACCCTGTTTGACCCTGTCTGACCCGGTCTGACCCTGTTTGACCCGGTCTGACCCTGTCTGACCCGGTCTTCTTTCCTCGTCTTTCCGCGCTGATTGAAGTGGTCGTCATGAGAGCGTTGTCGAGTGGTCGTCATGACAGAGCGTTCTGTTGCCGGGTGAAAAAGCGGCTCGTCCCGGTCACTTTCGGAGCACTTCACACTGAGATGGCGTCAACACAATCACCAGAGCAGGAGAGAGAGTGCATTTATATGAGTCACTTTTTATGGTTATTTTACCCTAAATGTGTTCAATATAAATCAATGGATAAAATAAATGGAATGTTCTTCATCATATTGTGTCGAAACGTGTTTTTCCAGGAACTTCAGCTCAAAATGTGTCAAAGTGAAACTATTAAAGATGTCTTCAGACTGTGACGATGTCATATCCTCAGATGGGGGCGGGGCCTGTGAAACACCTGAAGAGTCTCACTGAGAGGTCACCTGAGGATTCTCACTGAGAGGTCACCTGAGGGTTCTCACTGAGAGGTCACCTGAGGATTCTCACTGAGAGGTCACCTGAGGGTTCACACTGAGAGGTCACCTGAGGGTTCTCACTGAGAGGTCACCTGAGGATTCTCACTGAGAGGTCACCTGAGGGTTCACACTGAGAGGTCACCTGAGGGTTCACACTGAGAGGTCACCTGAGGGTTCACACTGAGAGGTCACCTGAGGATTCTCACTGAGAGGTCACCTGAGGATTCTCACTGAGAGGTCACCTGAGGGGTCACACTGAGAGGTCACCTGAGGGTTCTCATTGAGAGGTCACCTGAGGCTGAGAGGTCACCTGAGGGTTCTCACTGAGAGGTCACCTGAGGGTTTGAACCGAGAGGTCACCTGAGGGTTCTCACTGAGAGGTCACCTGAGGGGTCACATTGAGAGGTCACCTGAGGGTTCACACTGAGAGGTCACCTGAGGGTTCACACTGAGAGGTCACCTGAGGGGTCACACTGAGAGGTCACCTGAGGGTTCTCACTGAGAGGTCACCTGAGGGTTCACACTGAGAGGTCACCTGAGGGTTCACACTGAGAGGTCACCTGAGGGTTCACACTGAGAGGTCACCTGAGGATTCTCACTGAGAGGTCACCTGAGGGGTCACACTGAGAGGTCACCTGAGGGTTCTCACTGAGATGTCACCTGAGGGTTCACACTGAGAGGTCACCTGAGGGTTCTCACTGAGAGGTCACCTGAGGGTTCACACTGAGAGGTCACCTGAGGGGTCACACTGAGAGGTCACCTGAGGGTTCTCACTGAGAGGTCACCTGAGGGTTCTCACTGAGAGGTCACCTGAGGGTTTGAACCGAGAGGTCACCTGAGGGTTCTCACTGAGAGGTCACCTGAGGGGTCACACTGAGAGGTCACCTGAGGGTTCACACTGAGAGGTCACCTGAGGGGTCACACTGAGAGGTCACCTGAGGGTTCTCACTGAGAGGTCACCTGAGGGTTCACACTGAGAGGTCACCTGAGGGTTCTCACTGAGAGGTCACCTGAGGGTTCTCACTGAGAGGTCACCTGAGGGTTCACACTGAGAGGTCACCTGAGGGTTCTCACTGAGAGGTCACCTGAGGGTTCTCACTGAGAGGTCACCTGAGGGGTCACACTGAGAGGTCACCTGAGGGTTCACACTGAGAGGTCACCTGAGGGTTCTCACTGAGAGGTCACCTGAGGGGTCACACTGAGAGGTCACCTGAGGGTTCACACTGAGAGGTCACCTGAGGATTCTCACTGAGAGGTCACCTGAGGGGTCACACTGAGAGGTCACCTGAGGGTTTGAACTACCGTCACGTCAAGTCCGTTTGACATATTTATTCCTGAGGTTTTTCCAGTAAACGTGATCGATCGTGGCCTTTTCCTTGATCCGGGTTCATGATCCAGGTTCTTGATCCGGGTTCTTGATCCGGGTCATATGCGACTGGCTCAGCACATTCTCTGAACCGCCGTAGGCTTTGACTCAAACTAACTCTCTCTTTCAAATACTCACATGTGTGAGGAGCTCGGGCTTTAAAGCCTCAAGTTATTTTAAGCCGTGCTAAAAATATGCAGAAGGAAAAGTCCATGGTTCTGAATTCAGCTCATTACGGCCTCGACTGGGACCTGGACCTGGACCTGGACCTGAACAGAATCGGACTCAAATACAGCACCCAGACCAGGATGTAGTACTAGTGTGGTTCTGTGTGTGTGAGTACTACGTCACCGCTCATACATAAATAAAATAAATTAATTAAATAAAAACATAAATAATAACATAAATAAAAAGTGATCTGAGTACTGTAATTCTTTACTTTGTAGCTGCCCAACACTGGTAACAGCATCAGTAAGTTTGTTGTTAGCATCACCAGGGACATTTTGTTGTGGGACAGAAAGAACGTTGTAGTTTTGCATATAATCGCATCAGCTGCACTGTAAGAGTAGAAATAGTACATGTAGTACTGACAGTTGCTGTATTTTACCACAGTTTAAGTACCTCGTCATAATAATGGATGAGTGTGTTTAGCCTTGGAGTAAACATTGTTTCTCTGCAAACTTCCCGCCGCTGAGTAACGCACAGAATAAAGGGGCTAAAGGACTGATGCTTTATGATTAGGATTATTAAAGTACTTTGTAAGTGCAGTCGCAGCTCTGTCTCTTTTCTCCTCCGTGATTCAGGAATACAACTTTATCAGCCGCTCCCGGGGAAATTAAAGTCATCACAGCGTATTATTACCACTCTGTTGTAGATGTACGGCCCCCGCGCTCGCATCAGGGCCCCGTCGAGCAACGCACTCTAAATATATGTTCCAGATATACAGCACGGGGGCCACGGGGGCCACAGGGCCAGGGGGCGGTGCTTTTTCCAATGGCCGATAGAGAAAAACATGTTTGTAAAGCAGAGGGGGAATAAAAAACTTGTTTTTTCAATTACCCGGCGAGATGTTTTCACGGCACAGTTTGAAGCAGACAGAACGGAGAGTAATGGATTCAAATGGACTCGGCGTCTCGGTCCGGGAACAAAGAGAAAAGAGAGGAGGCTAAAGAGGGGGAGGGAGGGAGGGAGAGAGAGGAGGAGAGAGAGAGAGAGGAGGAGGGAGAGGAGGAGATGAGATGTGAAAGGTAAAGACACAAAAACTAGATCAGAGTAAAATAACGTGTAATTTAGATGTAGTTTATATGTAATTAGAGATGTCAATAATCAATAAACATGAGAATTGTAAAGGTTCTAGTCCAGATGGAATGTAGCCTTCTGCTTGAGGGGAGTGGCCTCCTGCCTGAGGGGAGTGGCCTCCAGCCTAAGGGGAGTGGCTCAAATGGTCCGTGTCCAGGGTGAAGGGTCGGCTGTGATCCGACCTGCTCGTCCCAGAGTCCTGCAGACGTACAGGTCCTGCAGAGATGGAAGTCTGCAGCCGGTCACCTTCTCAGCAGAGCGCACAATGTGCTGTAGTCTGTGTCTGTCCCTGGCTGTGGCTCCAGCGTACCACACGGTGATGGAGGAGGTGATGGAGGAGGTGATGGAGGAGGTGAGGATGGACTCAATGATGGCCGTGTAGAACTGCACCATCATCTGCGCTGGCAGCTTGGCTTTCCTCAGCTGCTGCAGGAAGTACATCCTCTGCTGGGCCTTCTTGATGAGGGCGCTGATGGTGGGCTCCCACCTGAGGGTGGTGATGGTGGTGGCGAGGATGGAGGGTGATGGGTGATGGAGGTGGCCACTGTGGGGGAGGGGGGGTGGTCTCAAACGTAGAATAGAAGGTGCAGAGTTGCTGAGCCAGTTTCCGGTATCTGCAGTGTGAGGGCCTCTGGGCTTGTAGTTGGTGAGAAGCCGAAGCCCACTCCACACAGAGGCGGGGCCACTCCAGACAAAGGCGGGGCCACTCCACACAGAGGCGGGGCCACTCCACACAAAGGCGGGGCCACTCCACACAGAGGCGGGGTTGTTGTTGGAGAACTGCTGCTTCAGACTGTATTGTACTGTGATCTAGCTCTCGACACCCACCTTCCTGCTAAATCCATACTTAGCATCTTTGTAGCGCTCTCTGTCGCGGGCCCCGTGCGTTCCTCGGAGCCTTCCTCCACCGTCTGCTTGTTGTTTTTGCGTGTCCCAATCACAGACCCGGCGCAGCAGCTGGAAGCGTTTAAATAGGAGTGTGTTAAAATGACGAGCGCCTCTCCTCGTTCCACACAAACCTACCAAAATTCCCCCGGAACAATGGCCAACTTTCCACAGACCTTCCCTCTCTCTCCCCCTATCTCCCACATGTGACTCACTTGTCCTTTTTCCCACTTTTACGTAAAGTCTAAATATTTGATCTGGGTCCAGGTTGCTCTGCTCCCTCGTTTCTCTCCTTCTCTTTCTCTGTTTCTCTCCTTCTCGCTCACTCGTTCTGTAGTTTTTCTTCACTTTTCTCTTGTTCTTTCCTAAAGCTGGGCAGTCTGCAAAGAAAAAGACCTCATATAGAAAATAGAACAAATAGAAGCAGTGTAGAAGTCTTCAGTCGCCACATTTCAACCTTTCTTTGGTTCATAATGTTCAACAGAAAAAATAATTTGACTTGTCGACCTCTGAAATAATCATTAATCGTTAAATACATTAAATAAATATAAATAAATAAACATATATATAAATATACATAAATACATTCAAATAAAATAATCTAAATACATTTATATTAATACAATTAAAATAAAATAAAATGGAATGAAAAAAGATGTATAAAGAAATTAAAAATAAATCATAAATTCAATTAATTAATTAAAAAATAAAAATAATTAAAATTAGATAAAATTATCAGATAATATATATATTTTTTAAAAACATATAAAAAACATACATAACTATACATAAACATACATAAATAAGTACATTCAAATCAAATAATGTAATATAAAATGATATTTTTTTTGAATAAATAAAAAAAATGTAATAAAAATAAAATGAATTGGGTTATCTCTGTAATATCGATCTGGAATGGCACCCGTTGAAATCGTTCAGGAAGAGGAGGGACTTATAGCTGAGTTTTAGCCAATCACAGCATCCCAACGTGCCACTAATAAAACCATGTCGTTTGTGGTTGAGTTTGAAACCTTAAAACTCCCGACGTTCCAAGGTTTCAACACACAAAACATTCAAATGCTTTTCTCCAAACTCCGACCTCGCTCCAAAGAAAACCGCACACTTTCACCGACCATTTCAAACGACTGACTCTCACTCCCTCTGCCTCGCTCACTAGTTAAAGTACGTGTCACTGTTGAACGAGTTACGGTCGGGTTTATTGGGGTTAAGTTTGGAGCGCTCACGACCGACGCCTTTTATTACGACGCTGGAATCTGCCTCGCCGTTTCCTGTCCCGCTGTGAGAAACATTTCATAATCAGATGTATATTCAGCGTCACAGCTGCGGGAGGAGAACACGCACAAACTGTAGTATTAGTACATGAGTGGTGATGAAGTAAAAGTTTTACCAGTGTACGAGAGGTGTATAAGTACATTGTTGTGGTGACAGCGCCGTGGAAAAGAAGCACAAAATACCATAGTACAGCAGTAGTATTTGTTCTCACTCTGTTCTCTCTCTGTTCTCGCTCTGTTCTCGCTCTGTTCTCTCTCTGTTCTCGCTCTGTTCTCACACTGTTCTCTCTCTGTTCTCGCTCTGTTCTCGCTCTGTTCTCTCTCTGTTCTCGCTCTGTTCTCGCTCTGTTCTCACTCTGTTCTCGCTCTGTTCTCACTCTGTTCTCTCTCTGTTCTCTCTGTTCTCTCTCTGTTCTCGCTCTGTTCTCTCTCTGTTCTCTCTCTGTTCTCGCTCTGTTCTCGCTCTGTTCTCACTCTGTTCTCGCTCTGTTCTCACTCTGTTTTCTCTCTGTTCTCTCTCTGTTCTCTCTTTTCTCTCTCTGTTCTCTCTCTGTTCTCTCTTTTCTCTCTCTGTTCTCTCTCTGTTCTCTCTCTGTTCTCGCTCTGTTCTCTCTCTGTTCTCTCTTTTCTCTCACTGTTCTCTCTCTGTTCTCTCTCTGTTCTCTCTGTTCTCTCTCTGTTCTCTCTCTTTTCTCGCTCTGTTCTCTCTGTTCTCTCTCTGTTCTCTCTCTTTTCTCGCTCTGTTCTCTCTCTTTTCTCTCTCTGTTCTCTCTCTGTTCTCGCTCTGTTCTCGCTCTGTTCTCTCTCTGTTCTCTCTTTTCTCTCTCCGTTCTCTCTCTGTTCTCTCTCTGTTCTCTCTGTTCTCTCTCTGTTCTCTCTCTGTTCTCTCTTTTCTCTCTCTGTTCTCTCTCTGTTCTCTCTCTGTTCTCTCTGTTCTCTCTCTGTTCTCTCTCTTTTCTCGCTCTGTTCTCTCTGTTCTCTCTCTGTTCTCTCTCTTTTCTCGCTCTGTTCTCTCTCTTTTCTCTCTCTGTTCTCTCTCTGTTCTCGCTCTGTTCTCGCTCTGTTCTCTCTCTGTTCTCACTCTGTTCTCACTCTGTTCTCGCTCTGTTCTCGCTCTGTTCTCTCTCTGTTCTCACTCTGTTCTCACTCTGTTCTCGCTCTGTTCTCTCTCTGTTCTCTCTCTGTTCTCTCTCTTTTCTCTCACTGTCCTCTCTCTGTTCTCTCTCTGTTCTCGCTCTGTTCTCTCTCTGTTCTCTCTTTTCTCTCTCTGTTCTCGCTCTGTTCTCTCTCTGTTCTCGCTCTGTTCTCTCTCTTTTCTCTCTCTGTTCTCTCTCGGTTCTCTCTCTGTTCTCGCTCTGTTCTCTCTCTGTTCTCTCTGTTCTCTCTCTGTTCTCTCTCTGTTCTCTCTCTTTTCTCGCTCTGTTCTCTCTCTTTTCTCTCTCTGTTCTCTCTCTGTTCTCACTCTGTTCTCACTCTGTTCTCGCTCTGTTCTCGCTCTGTTCTCTCTCTGTTCTCTCTGTTCTCTCTCTGTTCTCTCTCTGTTCCCTCTCTTTTCTCGCTCTGTTCTCTCTCTTTTCTCTCTCTGTTCTCTCTCTGTTCTCGCTCTGTTCTCACTCTGTTCTCGCTCTGTTCTCGCTCTGTTCTCTCTCTTTTCTCTCTCTGTTCTCTTTCTGTTCTCGCTCTGTTCGCACTCTTTTCTCTCTCTGTTCTCTCTCTGTTCTCACACTGTTCTCTCTCTGTTCTCGCTCTGTTCTCTCTCTGTTCTCTCTCTGTTCTCTCTCTGTTCTCTCTCTTTTCTCGCTCTGTTCTCGCTCTGTTCTCGCTCTGTTCGCACTCTTTTCTCTCTCTGTTCTCTCTCTGTTCTCACACTGTTCTCTCTCTGTTCTCGCTCTGTTCTCTCTCTGTTCTCTCTCTGTTCTCTCTCTGTTCTCTCTCTTTTCTCGCTCTGTTCTCGCTCTGTTCTCTCTCTGTTCTCGCTCTGTTCTCTCTCTTTTCTCTCTCTGTTCTCTCTCGGTTCTCTCTCTGTTCTCGCTCTGTTCTCTCTCTGTTCTCTCTGTTCTCTCTCTGTTCTCTCTCTTTTCTCGCTCTGTTCTCTCTGTTCTCTCTCTGTTCTCTCTCTTTTCTCGCTCTGTTCTCTCTCTTTTCTCTCTCTGTTCTCTCTCTGTTCTCGCTCTGTTCTCGCTCTGTTCTCTCTCTGTTCTCACTCTGTTCTCACTCTGTTCTCGCTCTGTTCTCGCTCTGTTCTCTCTCTGTTCTCACTCTGTTCTCACTCTGTTCTCGCTCTGTTCTCTCTCTGTTCTCTCTCTGTTCTCTCTCTGTTCTCTCTCTTTTCTCTCTCTGTTCTCTCTCTGTTCTCGCTCTGTTCTCTCTCTGTTCTCTCTCTGTTCTCACTCTGTTCTCACTCTGTTCTCGCTCTGTTCTCGCTCTGTTCTCACTCTGTTCTCGCTCTGTTCTCTCTCTGTTCTCTCTCTGTTCTCACACTGTTCTCACTCTGTTCTCGCTCTGTTCTCTCTCTGTTCTCACACTGTTCTCTCTCTGTTCTCGCTCTGTTCTCACTCTGTTCTCTCTCTGTTCTCGCTCTGTTCTCTCTCTGTTCTCGCTCTGTTCTCGCTCTGTTCTCTCTCTGTTCTCACACTGTTCTCTCTCTGTTCTCGCTCTGTTCTCGCTCTGTTCTCTCTCTGTTCTCGCTCTGTTCTCGCTCTGTTCTCACTCTGTTCTCGCTCTGTTCTCTCTCTGTTCTCTCTTTTCTCTCTCTGTTCTCGCTCTGTTCTCTCTCTGTTCTCTCTCTGTTCTCGCTCTGTTCTCACTCTGTTCTCGCTCTGTTCTCTCTCTGTTCTCACTCTGTTCTCACTCTGTTCTCTCTCTGTTCTCTCCGTTCTCTCTCTGTTCTCGCTCTGTTCTCTCTCTGTTCTCTCTCTGTTCTCGCTCTGTTCTCGCTCTGTTCTCACTCTGTTCTCGCTCTGTTCTCACTCTGTTTTCTCTCTGTTCTCTCTCTGTTCTCTCTTTTCTCTCTCTGTTCTCTCTCTGTTCTCTCTTTTCTCTCTGTTCTCTCTCTGTTCTCTCTCTGTTCTCGCTCTGTTCTCTCTCTGTTCTCTCTTTTCTCTCACTGTTCTCTCTCTGTTCTCTCTCTGTTCTCGCTCTGTTCTCTCTCTGTTCTCTCTTTTCTCTCTCTGTTCTCGCTCTGTTCTCTCTCTGTTCTCGCTCTGTTCTCTCTCTTTTCTCTCTCTGTTCTCTCTCGGTTCTCTCTCTGTTCTCGCTCTGTTCTCTCTCTGTTCTCTCTGTTCTCTCTCTGTTCTCTCTCTGTTCTCTCTCTTTTCTCGCTCTGTTCTCTCTCTTTTCTCTCTCTGTTCTCTCTCTGTTCTCACTCTGTTCTCACTCTGTTCTCGCTCTGTTCTCGCTCTGTTCTCTCTCTGTTCTCTCTGTTCTCTCTCTGTTCTCTCTCTGTTCCCTCTCTTTTCTCGCTCTGTTCTCTCTCTTTTCTCTCTCTGTTCTCTCTCTGTTCTCGCTCTGTTCTCACTCTGTTCTCGCTCTGTTCTCGCTCTGTTCTCTCTCTTTTCTCTCTCTGTTCTCTCTCTGTTCTCGCTCTGTTCGCACTCTTTTCTCTCTCTGTTCTCTCTCTGTTCTCACACTGTTCTCTCTCTGTTCTCGCTCTGTTCTCTCTCTGTTCTCTCTCTGTTCTCTCTCTGTTCTCTCTCTTTTCTCGCTCTGTTCTCGCTCTGTTCTCGCTCTGTTCGCACTCTTTTCTCCCTCTGTTCTCTCTCTGTTCTCACACTGTTCTCTCTCTGTTCTCGCTCTGTTCTCTCTCTGTTCTCTCTCTGTTCTCTCTCTGTTCTCTCTCTTTTCTCGCTCTGTTCTCGCTCTGTTCTCTCTCTGTTCTCGCTCTGTTCTCTCTCTTTTCTCTCTCTGTTCTCTCTCGGTTCTCTCTCTGTTCTCGCTCTGTTCTCTCTCTGTTCTCTCTGTTCTCTCTCTGTTCTCTCTCTTTTCTCGCTCTGTTCTCTCTGTTCTCTCTCTGTTCTCTCTCTTTTCTCGCTCTGTTCTCTCTCTTTTCTCTCTCTGTTCTCTCTCTGTTCTCGCTCTGTTCTCGCTCTGTTCTCTCTCTGTTCTCACTCTGTTCTCACTCTGTTCTCGCTCTGTTCTCGCTCTGTTCTCTCTCTGTTCTCACTCTGTTCTCACTCTGTTCTCGCTCTGTTCTCTCTCTGTTCTCTCTCTGTTCTCTCTCTGTTCTCTCTCTTTTCTCTCTCTGTTCTCTCTCTGTTCTCGCTCTGTTCGCACTCTTTTCTCTCTCTGTTCTCTCTCTGTTCTCACACTGTTCTCTCTCTGTTCTCGCTCTGTTCTCTCTCTGTTCTCACTCTGTTCTCACTCTGTTCTCGCTCTGTTCTCGCTCTGTTCTCACTCTGTTCTCGCTCTGTTCTCTCTCTGTTCTCTCTCTGTTCTCACACTGTTCTCACTCTGTTCTCGCTCTGTTCTCTCTCTGTTCTCACACTGTTCTCTCTCTGTTCTCGCTCTGTTCTCGCTCTGTTCTCTCTCTGTTCTCACTCTGTTCTCTCTCTGTTCTCTCTCTGTTCTCACTCTGTTCTCTCTCTGTTCTCACTCTGTTCTCACTCTGTTCTCGCTCTGTTCTCTCTCTGTTCTCACTCTGTTCTCACTCTGTTCTCTCTCTGTTCTCACTCTGTTCTCGCTCTGTTCTCACTCTGTTCTCTCTCTGTTCTCACTCTGTTCTCTCTCTGTTCTCTCTCTGTTCTCTCTCTGTTCTCACTCTGTTCTCACTCTGTTCTCTCTCTGTTCTCACTCTGTTCTCACTCTGTTCTCGCTCTGTTCTCACTCTGTTCTCTCTCTGTTCTCACTCTGTTCTCTCTCTGTTCTCTCTCTGTTCTCTCTCTGTTCTCACTCTGTTCTCTCTCTGTTCTCACTCTGTTCTCTCTCTGTTCTCTCTCTGTTCTCACTCTGTTCTCTCTCTGTTCTCTCTCTGTTCTCACTCTGTTCTCTCTCTGTTCTCGCTCTGTTCTCACTCTGTTCTCTCTCTGTTCTCTCTCTGTTCTCACTCTGTTCCTCGTCACAAGCTGGAGAACATTTAGCTTCATTCACAGTTTGATTAAAGTCCTCTCCCCTCCGAGCCTCAGAAACACTCTGTTCTGAATCTCCTCGATCTGTGATGTCATAGTTGATCTCTGAGAATCTTCTGCTGTTTTTAAACTCCATAAATCACGTCTCATGTCGAATCGTGATCAGTCCAACTGTGAGCTGAGACCAGGACGTGAGAGGCTTGAAATGCTCTGAGATGTTTGAGTTAAGCTGTGTGTAATTCCCTCTGCAGCCAGTAGATTGTCCCAAAACACACGAAGTCCCGGATTAAAACAGAGATCCAAATGTACTGTCGCCAAACTAAATCTTCTCCAGAGCATGTTTAAAGACTAAACACGATACAAATCCTGCATGATACTTGTCCTTTAAGCTCTTTTGTTCTTGTTTGAGCCTCAGCGTCTGAACTCGGCAGGAGCTGCAGCTGCACAAACGTCCCATGTGGTGGTGAAGCCCCTTCACGCTCTGGTCTCTCTCTTTAGGCTCTCGTCTCTCTCTTTAGGCTCTCGTCTCTCTCTTTAGACTCTTGTCTCTCTCTTTAGGCTCTCGTCTCTCTCTTTAGGCTCTCGTCTCTCTCTTTAGGCTTTCGTCTCTCTCTTTAGGCTCTCGTCTCTCTCTTTAGGCTCTCGTCTCTCTCTTTAGGCTCTCGTCTCTCTCTTTAGGCTCTCGTCTCTCTCTTTAGGCTCTCGTCTCTCTCTTTAGGCTCTGGTCTCTCTCTTTAGACTCTCGTCTCTCTCTTTAGGCTCTCGTCTCTCTCTTTAGGCTCTCGTCTCTCTCTTTAGGCTCTCGTCTCTCTCTTTAGGCTCTCGTCTCTCTCTTTAGACTCTCGTCTCTCTCTTTAGGCTCTCGTCTCTCTCTTTAGGCTCTCGTCTCTCTCTTTAGGCTCTCGTCTCTCTCTTTAGGTTCTCGTCTCTCTCTTTAGGCTCTCGTCTCTCTCTTTAGACTCTCGTCTCTCTCTTTAGGCTCTCGTCTCTCTCTTTAGGCTCTGGTCTCTCTCTTTAGGCTCTCGTCTCTCTTTAGGTTCTCGTCTCTCTCTTTAGGCTCTCGTCTCTCTCTTTAGGCTCTCGTCTCTCTCTTTAGGTTCTCGTCTCTCTCTTTAGACTCTCGTCTCTCTCTTTAGGCTCTCGTCTCTCTCTTTAGGCTCTCGTCTCTCTCTTTAGGCTCTCGTCTCTCTCTTTAGGTTCTCGTCTCTCTCTTTAGGTTCTCGTCTCTCTCTTTAGGCTCTCGTCTCTCTCTTTAGGTTCTCGTCTCTCTCTTTAGACTCTCGTCTCTCTCTTTAGGCTCTCGTCTCTCTCTTTAGGCTCTCGTCTCTCTCTTTAGGCTCTCGTCTCTCTCTTCGGGCTCTCGTCTCTCTCTTCACGCTCTCGTCTCTCTCTTTAGACTCTCGTCTCTCTCTTTAGACTCTCGTCTCTCTCTTTAGGCTCTCGTCTCTCTCTTTAGGCTCTCGTCTCTCTCTTTAGGCTCTCGTCTCTCTCTTTAGGCTCTGGTCTCTCTCTTTAGGCTCTCGTCTCTCTCTTTAGGCTCTCGTCTCTCTCTTTAGGCTCTCGTCTCTCTCTTTAGACTCTCGTCTCTCTCTTTAGGCTTTCGTCTCTCTCTTTAGGCTCTCGTCTCTCTCTTCACGCTCTGGTCTCTCTCTTTAGGCTCTCGTCTCTCTCTTAGGCTCTCGTCTCTCTCTTTAGGCTCTCGTCTCTCTCTTTAGGCTCTCGTCTCTCTCTTTAGCCTCTAGTCTCTCTCTTTAGACTCTCGTCTCTCTCTTTAGGCTCTCGTCTCTCTCTTTAGGCTCTCGTCTCTCTCTTTAGGCTCTCGTCTCTCTCTTTAGGTTCTCGTCTCTCTCTTTAGGCTCTCGTCTCTCTCTTTAGACACTCGTCTCTCTCTTTAGGCTCTCGTCTCTCTCTTTAGGCTCTGGTCTCTCTCTTTAGGCTCTCGTCTCTCTCTTTAGGTTCTCGTCTCTCTCTTTAGGCTCTCGTCTCTCTCTTTAGGCTCTCGTCTCTCTCTTTAGGTTCTCGTCTCTCTCTTTAGGCTCTCGTCTCTCTCTTTAGGTTCTCGTCTCTCTCTTTAGGTTCTCGTCTCTCTCTTTAGGCTCTCGTCTCTCTCTTTAGGTTCTCGTCTCTCTCTTTAGACTCTCGTCTCTCTCTTTAGGCTCTCGTCTCTCTCTTTAGGCTCTCGTCTCTCTCTTTAGGCTCTCGTCTCTCTCTTTAGGCTCTCGTCTCTCTCTTTAGGCTCTCGTCTCTCTCTTCACGCTCTCGTCTCTCTCTTTAGGCTCTCGTCTCTCTCTTCACGCTCTCGTCTCTCTCTTTAGGCTCTTGTCTCTCTCTTCACGCTCTGGTCTCTCTCTTTAGGCTCTCGTCTCTCTCTTCACGCTCTGGTCTCTCTCTTTAGGCTCTCGTCTCTCTCTTCACGCTCTTGTCTCTCTCTTTAGGCTCTCGTCTCTCTCTTCACGCTCTGGTCTCTCTCTTTAGGCTCTTGTCTCTCTCTTCACGCTCTGGTCTCTCTCTTTAGGCTCTTGACTCTCTCTTTAGGCTCTCGTCTCTCTCTTTAGGCTCTCGTCTCTCTCTTTAGGCTCTGGTCTCTCTCTTTAGGCTCTCGTCTCTCTCTTTAGGCTCTCGTCTCTCTCTTTAGGCTCTCGTCTCTCTCTTTAGACTCTCGTCTCTCTCTTTAGGCTTTCGTCTCTCTCTTTAGGCTCTCGTCTCTCTCTTCACGCTCTGGTCTCTCTCTTTAGGCTCTGGTCTCTCTCTTTAGGCTCTCGTCTCTCTCTTTAGGCTCTCGTCTCTCTCTTTAGGCTCTCGTCTCTCTCTTTAGGCTCTCGTCTCTCTCTTTAGGCTCTGGTCTCTCTCTTTAGCCTCTGGTCTCTCTCTTTAGACTCTCGTCTCTCTCTTTAGGCTCTCGTCTCTCTCTTTAGGTTCTCGTCTCTCTCTTTAGGCTCTCGTCTCTCTCTTTAGGTTCTCGTCTCTCTCTTTAGGCTCTCGTCTCTCTCTTTAGACTCTCGTCTCTCTCTTTAGGCTCTGGTCTCTCTCTTTAGGCTCTGGTCTCTCTCTTTAGGCTCTCGTCTCTCTCTTTAGGTTCTCGTCTCTCTCTTTAGGCTCTCGTCTCTCTCTTTAGGCTCTCGTCTCTCTCTTTAGGTTCTCGTCTCTCTCTTTAGACTCTCGTCTCTCTCTTTAGGCTCTCGTCTCTCTCTTTAGGCTCTCGTCTCTCTCTTTAGACTCTCGTCTCTCTCTTTGGGCTCTCGTCTCTCTCTTTAGGCTCTGGTCTCTCTCTTTAGGCTCTCGTCTCTCTCTTTAGGTTCTTGTCTCTCTCTTTAGGCTCTCGTCTCTCTCTTTAGGCTCTCGTCTCTCTCTTTAGGTTCTCGTCTCTCTCTTTAGACTCTCGTCTCTCTCTTTAGGCTCTCGTCTCTCTCTTTAGGCTCTCGTCTCTCTCTTTAGGTTCTCGTCTCTCTCTTTAGGCTCTCGTCTCTCTCTTTAGGCTCTCGTCTCTCTCTTTAGGTTCTCGTCTCTCTCTTTAGGTTCTCGTCTCTCTCTTTAGGCTCTCGTCTCTCTCTTTAGGTTCTCGTCTCTCTCTTTAGACTCTCGTCTCTCTCTTTAGCCTCTGGTCTCTCTCTTTAGGCTCTCGTCTCTCTCTTCACGCTCTGGTCTCTCTCTTTAGGCTCTTGTCTCTCTCTTCACGCTCTGGTCTCTCTCTTTAGGCTCTTGACTCTCTCTTTAGGCTCTTGACTCTCTCTTTAGGCTCTTGTCTCTCTCTTTAGGCTCTGGTCTCTCTCTTTAGACTCTCGTCTCTCTCTTTAGGCTCTCGTCTCTCTCTTTAGCCTCTGGTCTCTCTCTTTAGACTCTCGTCTCTCTCTTTAGGCTCTCGTCTCTCTCTTTAGGCTCTCGTCTCTCTCTTTAGGCTCTCGTCTCTCTCTTTAGGTTCTCGTCTCTCTCTTTAGGCTCTCGTCTCTCTCTTTAGACTCTCGTCTCTCTCTTTAGGCTCTCGTCTCTCTCTTTAGGCTCTGGTCTCTCTCTTTAGGCTCTCGTCTCTCTCTTTAGGTTCTCGTCTCTCTCTTTAGGCTCTCGTCTCTCTCTTTAGGCTCTCGTCTCTCTCTTTAGGTTCTCGTCTCTCTCTTTAGACTCTCGTCTCTCTCTTTAGGCTCTCGTCTCTCTCTTTAGGCTCTCGTCTCTCTCTTTAGGTTCTCGTCTCTCTCTTTAGGCTCTCGTCTCTCTCTTTAGGCTCTCGTCTCTCTCTTTAGGTTCTCGTCTCTCTCTTTAGGTTCTCGTCTCTCTCTTTAGGCTCTCGTCTCTCTCTTTAGGTTCTCGTCTCTCTCTTTAGACTCTCGTCTCTCTCTTTAGGCTCTCGTCTCTCTCTTTAGGCTCTCGTCTCTCTCTTTAGGCTCTCGTCTCTCTCTTTAGGCTCTCGTCTCTCTCTTCACGCTCTCGTCTCTCTCTTTAGGCTCTCGTCTCTCTCTTCACGCTCTCGTCTCTCTCTTTAGGCTCTTGTCTCTCTCTTCACGCTCTGGTCTCTCTCTTTAGGCTCTCGTCTCTCTCTTCACGCTCTCGTCTCTCTCTTTAGGCTCTCGTCTCTCTTCACGCTCTGGTCTCTCTCTTTAGGCTCTTGTCTCTCTCTTCACGCTCTGGTCTCTCTCTTTAGGCTCTTGACTCTCTCTTTAGGCTCTTGACTCTCTCTTTAGGCTCTTGTCTCTCTCTTTAGGTTCTCGTCTCTCTCTTTAGGCTCTCGTCTCTCTCTTTAGGCTCTCGTCTCTCTTTTTAGGCTCTGGTCTCTCTCTTTAGGCTCTCGTCTCTCTCTTTAGGTTCTCGTCTCTCTCTTTAGGCTCTCGTCTCACTCTTTAGGCTCTCGTCTCTCTCTTTAGGTTCTCGTCTCTCTCTTTAGACTCTCGTCTCTCTCTTTAGGCTCTCGTCTCTCTCTTTAGGCTCTCGTCTCTCTCTTTAGGTTCTCGTCTCTCTCTTTAGGCTCTCGTCTCTCTCTTTAGGCTCTCGTCTCTCTCTTTAGGTTCTCGTCTCTCTCTTTAGGTTCTCGTCTCTCTCTTTAGGCTCTCGTCTCTCTCTTTAGGTTCTCGTCTCTCTCTTTAGACTCTCGTCTCTCTCTTTAGGCTCTCGTCTCTCTCTTTAGGCTCTCGTCTCTCTCTTTAGGCTCTGGTCTCTCTCTTTAGGCTCTCGTCTCTCTCTTTAGGTTCTCGTCTCTCTCTTTAGGCTCTCGTCTCTCTCTTCACGCTCTCGTCTCTCTCTTTAGGCTCTTGTCTCTCTCTTCACGCTCTGGTCTCTCTCTTTAGGCTCTTGTCTCTCTCTTCACGCTCTGGTCTCTCTCTTTAGGCTCTTGACTCTCTCTTTAGGCTCTTGTCTCTCTCTTTAGGCCTGGTGTACTTTTATACAAACAAATATTGTGTCCCATTTGTATTTGTATAATGTTAGTGTATCTCATTCTGGACCGGCCCAGAGAAGGTTATTTAAAGTATGGGACACTTGAATAGTCCCTCATGAGCCACGAGCCGCGTGGACCATCTCCAGATCTTTGAATTATTGCTGTAAAAGACAGATTATCTCTTAATACCAGATCTTCTTCTTCTTCTTCTTCTTCTTCTTCTTCTTCTTCTCGTCTCTCTCTTTAGGCTCTCGTCTCTCTCTTTAGGCTCTCGTCTCTCTCTTTAGGCTCTCGTCTCTCTCTTTAGGTTCTCGTCTCTCTCTTTAGGCTCTCGTCTCTCTCTTTAGACACTCGTCTCTCTCTTTAGGCTCTCGTCTCTCTCTTTAGGCTCTGGTCTCTCTCTTTAGGCTCTCGTCTCTCTCTTTAGGTTCTCGTCTCTCTCTTTAGGCTCTCGTCTCTCTCTTTAGGCTCTCGTCTCTCTCTTTAGGTTCTCGTCTCTCTCTTTAGGCTCTCGTCTCTCTCTTTAGGTTCTCGTCTCTCTCTTTAGGTTCTCGTCTCTCTCTTTAGGCTCTCGTCTCTCTCTTTAGGTTCTCGTCTCTCTCTTTAGACTCTCGTCTCTCTCTTTAGGCTCTCGTCTCTCTCTTTAGGCTCTCGTCTCTCTCTTTAGGCTCTCGTCTCTCTCTTTAGGCTCTCGTCTCTCTCTTCACGCTCTCGTCTCTCTCTTTAGGCTCTCGTCTCTCTCTTCACGCTCTCGTCTCTCTCTTTAGGCTCTTGTCTCTCTCTTCACGCTCTGGTCTCTCTCTTTAGGCTCTCGTCTCTCTCTTCACGCTCTGGTCTCTCTCTTTAGGCTCTCGTCTCTCTCTTCACGCTCTTGTCTCTCTCTTTAGGCTCTCGTCTCTCTCTTCACGCTCTGGTCTCTCTCTTTAGGCTCTTGTCTCTCTCTTCACGCTCTGGTCTCTCTCTTTAGGCTCTTGACTCTCTCTTTAGGCTCTCGTCTCTCTCTTTAGGCTCTCGTCTCTCTCTTTAGGCTCTGGTCTCTCTCTTTAGGCTCTCGTCTCTCTCTTTAGGCTCTCGTCTCTCTCTTTAGGCTCTCGTCTCTCTCTTTAGACTCTCGTCTCTCTCTTTAGGCTTTCGTCTCTCTCTTTAGGCTCTCGTCTCTCTCTTCACGCTCTGGTCTCTCTCTTTAGGCTCTGGTCTCTCTCTTTAGGCTCTCGTCTCTCTCTTTAGGCTCTCGTCTCTCTCTTTAGGCTCTCGTCTCTCTCTTTAGGCTCTCGTCTCTCTCTTTAGGCTCTGGTCTCTCTCTTTAGCCTCTGGTCTCTCTCTTTAGACTCTCGTCTCTCTCTTTAGGCTCTCGTCTCTCTCTTTAGGTTCTCGTCTCTCTCTTTAGGCTCTCGTCTCTCTCTTTAGGTTCTCGTCTCTCTCTTTAGGCTCTCGTCTCTCTCTTTAGACTCTCGTCTCTCTCTTTAGGCTCTCGTCTCTCTCTTTAGGCTCTGGTCTCTCTCTTTAGGCTCTCGTCTCTCTCTTTAGGTTCTCGTCTCTCTCTTTAGGCTCTCGTCTCTCTCTTTAGGCTCTCGTCTCTCTCTTTAGGTTCTCGTCTCTCTCTTTAGACTCTCGTCTCTCTCTTTAGGCTCTCGTCTCTCTCTTTAGGCTCTCGTCTCTCTCTTTAGACTCTCGTCTCTCTCTTTGGGCTCTCGTCTCTCTCTTTAGGCTCTGGTCTCTCTCTTTAGGCTCTCGTCTCTCTCTTTAGGTTCTCGTCTCTCTCTTTAGGCTCTCGTCTCTCTCTTTAGGCTCTCGTCTCTCTCTTTAGGTTCTCGTCTCTCTCTTTAGACTCTCGTCTCTCTCTTTAGGCTCTCGTCTCTCTCTTTAGGCTCTCGTCTCTCTCTTTAGGTTCTCGTCTCTCTCTTTAGGCTCTCGTCTCTCTCTTTAGGCTCTCGTCTCTCTCTTTAGGTTCTCGTCTCTCTCTTTAGGTTCTCGTCTCTCTCTTTAGGCTCTCGTCTCTCTCTTTAGGTTCTCGTCTCTCTCTTTAGACTCTCGTCTCTCTCTTTAGCCTCTGGTCTCTCTCTTTAGGCTCTCGTCTCTCTCTTCACGCTCTGGTCTCTCTCTTTAGGCTCTTGTCTCTCTCTTCACGCTCTGGTCTCTCTCTTTAGGCTCTTGACTCTCTCTTTAGGCTCTTGACTCTCTCTTTAGGCTCTTGTCTCTCTCTTTAGGCTCTGGTCTCTCTCTTTAGACTCTCGTCTCTCTCTTTAGGCTCTCGTCTCTCTCTTTAGCCTCTGGTCTCTCTCTTTAGACTCTCGTCTCTCTCTTTAGGCTCTCGTCTCTCTCTTTAGGCTCTCGTCTCTCTCTTTAGGCTCTCGTCTCTCTCTTTAGGTTCTCGTCTCTCTCTTTAGGCTCTCGTCTCTCTCTTTAGACTCTCGTCTCTCTCTTTAGGCTCTCGTCTCTCTCTTTAGGCTCTGGTCTCTCTCTTTAGGCTCTCGTCTCTCTCTTTAGGTTCTCGTCTCTCTCTTTAGGCTCTCGTCTCTCTCTTTAGGCTCTCGTCTCTCTCTTTAGGTTCTCGTCTCTCTCTTTAGACTCTCGTCTCTCTCTTTAGGCTCTCGTCTCTCTCTTTAGGCTCTCGTCTCTCTCTTTAGGTTCTCGTCTCTCTCTTTAGGCTCTCGTCTCTCTCTTTAGGCTCTCGTCTCTCTCTTTAGGTTCTCGTCTCTCTCTTTAGGTTCTCGTCTCTCTCTTTAGGCTCTCGTCTCTCTCTTTAGGTTCTCGTCTCTCTCTTTAGACTCTCGTCTCTCTCTTTAGGCTCTCGTCTCTCTCTTTAGGCTCTCGTCTCTCTCTTTAGGCTCTCGTCTCTCTCTTTAGGCTCTCGTCTCTCTCTTCACGCTCTCGTCTCTCTCTTTAGGCTCTCGTCTCTCTCTTCACGCTCTCGTCTCTCTCTTTAGGCTCTTGTCTCTCTCTTCACGCTCTGGTCTCTCTCTTTAGGCTCTCGTCTCTCTCTTCACGCTCTCGTCTCTCTCTTTAGGCTCTCGTCTCTCTTCACGCTCTGGTCTCTCTCTTTAGGCTCTTGTCTCTCTCTTCACGCTCTGGTCTCTCTCTTTAGGCTCTTGACTCTCTCTTTAGGCTCTTGACTCTCTCTTTAGGCTCTTGTCTCTCTCTTTAGGCTCTGGTCTCTCTCTTTAGACTCTCGTCTCTCTCTTTAGGCTCTCGTCTCTCTCTTTAGCCTCTGGTCTCTCTCTTTAGACTCTCGTCTCTCTCTTTAGGCTCTCGTCTCTCTCTTTAGGCTCTCGTCTCTCTCTTTAGGCTCTCGTCTCTCTCTTTAGGTTCTCGTCTCTCTCTTTAGGCTCTCGTCTCTCTCTTTAGACTCTCGTCTCTCTCTTTAGGCTCTCGTCTCTCTTTTTAGGCTCTGGTCTCTCTCTTTAGGCTCTCGTCTCTCTCTTTAGGTTCTCGTCTCTCTCTTTAGGCTCTCGTCTCACTCTTTAGGCTCTCGTCTCTCTCTTTAGGTTCTCGTCTCTCTCTTTAGACTCTCGTCTCTCTCTTTAGGCTCTCGTCTCTCTCTTTAGGCTCTCGTCTCTCTCTTTAGGTTCTCGTCTCTCTCTTTAGGCTCTCGTCTCTCTCTTTAGGTTCTCGTCTCTCTCTTTAGGTTCTCGTCTCTCTCTTTAGGCTCTCGTCTCTCTCTTTAGGTTCTCGTCTCTCTCTTTAGACTCTCGTCTCTCTCTTTAGGCTCTCGTCTCTCTCTTTAGGCTCTCGTCTCTCTCTTTAGGCTCTGGTCTCTCTCTTTAGGCTCTCGTCTCTCTCTTTAGGTTCTCGTCTCTCTCTTTAGGCTCTCGTCTCTCTCTTCACGCTCTCGTCTCTCTCTTTAGGCTCTTGTCTCTCTCTTCACGCTCTGGTCTCTCTCTTTAGGCTCTTGTCTCTCTCTTCACGCTCTGGTCTCTCTCTTTAGGCTCTTGACTCTCTCTTTAGGCTCTTGTCTCTCTCTTTAGGCCTGGTGTACTTTTATACAAACAAATATTGTGTCCCATTTGTATTTGTATAATGTTAGTGTATCTCATTCTGGACCGGCCCAGAGAAGGTTATTTAAAGTATGGGACACTTGAATAGTCCCTCATGAGCCACGAGCCGCGTGGACCATCTCCAGATCTTTGAATTATTGCTGTAAAAGACAGATTATCTCTTAATACCAGATTCTTCTTCTTCTTCTTCTTCTTCTTCTTCTTCTTCTTCTTCTTCTTCTTCTTCTTCTTCTTCTTCTTCTTCTTCTTCTTCTTCTTCTTCTTCTTCTTCTTCTTCTTCTTCTTCTTCTTCTTCTTCTTCTTCTTCTTCTTCTTCTTCTTCTTCTTCTTCTTCTTCTCCTGTTCATCTCTGGAGTCTAAACTGCAGAGGTCTGAGCTCTGAGTTGGTGTCATCCTGAACACCTTCTTCCTCTTTGCTCCTGAACACCTTCTCCTTCCTCTTTGCTCCTGAACACCTTCTTCCTCTTTGCTCCTGAACACCTTCTTCCTCTTTGCTCCTGAACACCTTCTTCCTCTTTGCTCCTGAACACCTTCTTCCTCTTTGCTCCTGAACACCTTCTTCTTCCTCTTTGCTCCTGAACACCTTCTTCTTCCTCTTTGCTCCTGAACACCTTCTTCCTCTTTGCTCCTGAACACCTACTTCCTCGTTGCACCTGAACACCTTCTTCCTCTTTGCTCCTGAACACCTTCTTCCTCTTTGCTCCTGAACACCTTCTTCTTCCTCGTTGCTCCTGAACACCTTCTTCTTCCTCTTTGCTCCTGAACACCTTCTTCCTCTTTGCTCCTGAACACCTTCTTCTTCCTCGTTGCTCCTGAACACCTTCTTCTTCCTCTTTGCTCCTGAACACCTTCTTCCTCGTTGCTCCTGAACACCTTCTTCCTCTTTGCTCCTGAACACCTTCTTCTTCCTCTTTGCTCCTGAACACCTTCTTCTTCCTCGTTGCTCCTGAACACCTTCTTCCTCTTTGCTCCTGAACACCTTCTTCCTCGTTGCTCCTGAACAGCTTCTTCCTCTTTGCTCTTGAACACCTTCTTCCTCTTTGCTCCTGAACACTTCTTCCTCTTTGCTCCTGAACACCTTCTTCCTCTTTGCTCCTGAACACCTTCTTCCTCTTTGCTCCTGAACACCTTCTTCCTCTTTGCTCCTGAACACCTTCTTCCACTTTGCTCCTGAACACCTTCTTCCTCTTTGCTCCTGAACACCTTCTTCCTCTTTGCTCCTGAACACCTTCTTCCTCGTTGCTCCTGAACAATCGTCGTCTCTTTGTGCGATCGCTGACTGGACGTTTGTTTGAGCGCAGGAAGGAAGTGGCTCCACACAACGACCCAAACTTTACTCCTTACTTAACGTCCCGTGTTGACGTTTCACCTGATGTCGGCGCTGCCCGTGTGGTCCTGCCCACAGACCCGACTCGGGGGTCCGGGGTCGTGGAAAACAGCAGACTTTGGCCTCACAGGAGCACTACATGTGGTCAGAAATGTGGTCAGAAATGTGGTCAGAAGGCTTAAGAGGAACATGAGGGGGCTATTTTTACATACGCTGGTCATTTTAAATTAAATGCATTATTTAAAACCATTTTGAGGAAGAAATAACACATTTTTCCATGTATTGTGGGTGGTTTGCATGCTAATGAGAGCTATGAGAGTTTTTATAAGAGTTTTTCTATTAAGAGTGTTTTTTTTTTTAAGTTTTCTATAAGTTATCTGTTCTTTATTATTTACTTCTGTACATGTTGCAACACTGGAATTTCCCCATTGTGGGACAAATAAAGGCTTATCTTATCTTAATGTGTATATGAATGTATGTATTTCTTAGTTTATCTATTTGTTAGTCACGGGTCACATTTTACACATGAAATTGTAATAAAATATATGGCTTTTTATATGAATATAAATATATAAATATAAGTTTTCTGATTGCATTGTTAAAGGCGGTATGGACGATTTTTTGGCGATTTGAGAACGCAGGTGGAAGTGCGCATGCGCACTCCCCCGTGTGGACTGATACAACACACACGTGCGTTTGTTTATTAGCACAACGGAGTGCATCGCATCTCTCGTCTCCCGTAGATTTCTGTCCACTTCTGCGTCAGCTCGAACTGTCTTTCTCCGTCTTCATTTCGCCCCGTACACTGAGGGAACTATATTATGATAGATCCATGCGCTTAGGCACGCGGAAACGTGGGGACGAGCCTGACGCAGCTGCAGGTGAGCGGTAGGTGTGTTTTATGATTGATACGTGGCAGGACAAATGATTTATCCATGCCACGAGGAAATATGATAAAAAATTTGCTGAAAAAAATCGTCCATACCACCTTTAATAATATTATACTTACAGTTTGGATTTTGACTTTTACCATGACTGTTAAAACAATCGTCACATTGATCAAAAGCATTTGTCACTAACTTAAAGGTTTATTCCTGCTCAGTTCCAGCCAATTTGTACAAGGTCTTTGGCAAATTAAACTAAAACTAATGCAGAAATATTTCTTCTGCATTTGACATTTGCAATTCAGCGTAAAGTTACTCGTTGATTTGTTTGCAGCGGTTGTTCCAAAGTTGTTCCTCACTTACGTTTGCATTCGACGAGTTTACAAATGCGTTTCACGACTTTCAGGCGCCAGAGCGGAGGTTGTAGCGTGCTAGCGGTTGCTAACGGCGCGTCGGCATCACTTCCTGGTCGGTGGCGGACGAAAACCGTATTATTACCGTATTTTCCGGACTATAAGTCTAACCCCCCACCTTTTTTCATAGTTTTGGCCGGGGGGCGACTTATACTTATATTTGTACTTATACTTATACTTATACTCCGGAGCGACTTGTATGTGATATTATTAGTTATTATCACACTTGCAACAGCATTTCATACTCTGTTTATATACTGTTTTTTTCTTCTCTATTATGCATTTTTTGGGCTGTAGTCCGGAAAATATGGTAATCAGACAGCATGCAGCGGTTTCATTTTGACCCGAATAGCTGCTTTTACACCACATTCTAAGCGGATACTGTCCCTTTAAGCACGGTTTGCTGTTTTAAATATAAATACTTTAACTTGTGATGTTTTTTCCGTGTGTTGTGTAGCGCTCGGGGAGTGAATACCTGTTTGGATAAAGTAAACGTGTGGTCAGCGGTCTCATGCTCTCAATGACCCCGCCCTCTCAATGACCCCGCCCGTGTCCTTCCTCTGTCCTTGAGCAGATGTGGAGCAGATGGCCATCGACTGGCTCACGGGGAACTTTTACTTCGTGGACGACGTGGACGACCGGATCTTCGTGTGCGACGGCGACGGTCAGACGTGCGTGACGCTGCTGGACCAGGAGCTGTACAACCCCAAAGGCATCGCCCTGGATCCCAACATGGGGTCAGTGCTGCGCCGTCACTCGCACTGACCGTCACTCGCACTGACCGTCACTCACACTGACCGTCACTCCCGCTGACCGTCACTCGCACTGACCGTCACTCACACTGACGTCACTCACACTGACCGTCACTCGCACTGACCGTCACTCACACTGACGTCACTCGCACTGACCGTCACTCACACTGACGTCACTCACACTGACCGTCACTCCCGCTGACCGTCACTCGCACTGACCGTCACTCACACTGACGTCACTCACACTGACCGTCACTCCCGCTGACCGTCACTCGCACTGACCGTCACTCACACTGACGTCACTCACACTGACCGTCACTCGCACTGACCGTCACTCACACTGACGTCACTCACACTGACCGTCACTCCCGCTGACCGTCACTCGCACTGACCGTCACTCACACTGACGTCACTCACACTGACCGTCACTCCCGCTGACCGTCACTCGCACTGACCGTCACTCACACTGACGTCACTCACACTGACGTCACTCACACTGACCGTCACTCCCGCTGACCGTCACTCGCACTGACCGTCACTCACACTGACGTCACTCACACTGACCGTCACTCCCGCTGACCGTCACTCGCATTGACCGTCACTCACACTGACCGTCACTCCCGCTGACCGTCACTCGCACTGACCGTCACTCCCGCTGACCGTCACTCGCACTGACCGTCACTCACACTGACGTCACTCACACTGACCGTCACTCCCGCTGACCGTCACTCGCACTGACCGTCACTCACACTGACGTCACTCCCGCTGACCATCACTCGCACTGACCGTCACTCACACTGACCGTCACTCGCACTGACCGTCACTCACACTGACGTCACTCACACTGACCGTCACTCGCACTGACCGTCACTCACACTGACCGTCACTCACACTGACGTCACTCGCACTGACCGTCACTCATACTGACGTCACTCACACTGACCGTCACTCGCACTGACGTCACTCACACTGACCGTCACTCCCGCTGACCGACATGATTAAGTTTTTCTTATTTTTATGTCTATGTTTTGCATTCATTGTTGTTTTGTCCTCCCAGTCACTTTAGCTTCAGATTATAAATAGGATGTTACTCTTAGTTTCTCCAAATACTCTTTACTCTTACTGGGGTCATTTCTTGGACCACTATTTTGTACTTCTACTCGCAAAAAAACAGCAAAAGTAAGAGTAACGGTACTTCGAAATAACGTTAGTCTTACTTTTGCTGTTTTTGGATACTTTACCCAGTCCTGGTGATGACGTTGTGTCCTCATCAAAAACATATCTGGAGTTGTATTTAGCTTGTCCTCTCCCGCTGAGCCTCACAAACACTTCAGTGACATCATAAGTAGAGGTCAGAGGTCTGAGAGGTCAGAGGTCTGAGAGGTCAGAGGTCTGAGAGGTCAGAGGTCGCTTGAGCTGTACCACAATATTCAATACATGTAACATTTAGACTCGACATTGGCTCCGTTCACACTCCCGGTTTATTCTTGATGTAGTTCTGGTTTTGTCCTGATTTGGGTGCATTTTTGGGGAAATGTATTTGATAAAATCCAGAAATGCAGTTTAAAATAATAACAGATGAGAGAACATGGTGAACAGGTGTACGTATGCTAACGCTAACACCTTCAGCTACATGACGTATGCTAATGCTAACACCTTCAGCTACATGAGGCACAGACAGAACTGTGGTAAGTGTCTGGTATGTTAACGTAACATATGAACAGTTATTCAGATAACTATAGCATAAAGAACATGCTAACAAGTTTAGCAAAGCATCAGTTTTACCCCAAATCACTAAATCCATTGAATTCTTCTTCCTCTGTGTCACTTCTAAACAACTCCACAAACTCCAGAGGAAGAGGAAGTGCAGATTCTTCTTCTGCGTCGCTTAGAGCCTAGAGCGCCCTCTTGTGGTCGTCAGTGTGAAAATAACAAATAATATCACATATAAGTCGCTCTATAAGTTGCCAAAACTATGAAAAAAGTTATAGTCCGGAAAAAAACGGTAATGACATTCCAGTACATTACAAAAAGCAAGCGTGAAATATGAATGATCATTTAATAGACTCGTTCATTCATTTCCCACCGCGTGTTTCTGTTTGGGGTCGCGGGCGACTGGAGCCTGTCCCGGTGACTTAGGGCCTTAGGCGGGGCGCACCCTGGACTGGGGCTCGTCGCAGAGTTGCCACAGAGACAAAGACACAGCGAAACATTCTCTAGAGGCAGACTCAATTATTGTTTTTATTGGACGAGTTCATCAGTTGGATTCTGTTTGATACTAAAATGGACCAGTTTTAAGGGCGTTGTCGGCAGGATTATCACGTTAGATTAGCCGTTTTTGTTCCCCGTAGGGAAATTTGTCCTCCTGCATTTGACCCATATTTCACCCTGTGCCACTGGATCAGCCTGTGAGGAGCAGCGCCCTGGGGGGGGGGATTTTAACCCGTTCGGCATGTTTTGTTTGATCTCTGTAGATTGTTTGCTCGCCGTCCGTTTCTCCTTTTTCATTACAAAAAGCAAGCGTGAAATATGAATGATTATTTGAAGTAGGTTTTGTTATATATTTATCATACATACAGGAAATTGAGACGGGAAAAGTACTATTGACTCTAACTCTAAGTCTCTAACAAAGGTTTGACGTAACAAAATATGTGATGAGAATTAGAACAATGTCGTTTTTTTACGGTCAGACCACAAAGGATCGACGTGACTCTCTGCGTTCTTGTTTCTCCAGGAAGGTGTTCTTCACGGACTACGGTCAGATCCCCAAAGTGGAGCGCTGCGACATGGACGGGCAGAACCGGACGAAGCTGGTGGACAGCAAGATCGTGTTCCCGCACGGCATCACGCTGGACCTGGTGAGCCGGCTGGTCTACTGGGCCGACGCCTACCTGGACTACATCGAGGTGGTGGACTACGAGGGCAAGAACCGGCACACCATCATCCAGGGGCTTCTGGTGAGCGACGCGGGCCAAGCCTTTAGGGACGCTTCCACCCGTCCGTGGGTTTGAGACGTCGCGCGTTGATGATGTCACGCGCGCCGTCGCCTCTCGCTGTTCGAGAGTCGTGACAAACGGAGCATAAAGGTGAAAAGGAAAAGGGTTTATACTTGAAGAAGACTTTTGTGGACATTTCCATCTGCTTTTCCTCGTCTACGCGCCCTCAAAGCTTTGTGTCTGATCCTTAAATATAACGCCCGGACAGTTGGAAAATGAGGCTCCTTAAAACTGTCTGCGAGTAGGTTAGCGTTTACTAGCATAGCCACGTAATAATGTGTAAACAAGTGTTAGCGTTAGCCGCTAACGACCTGAAAAAAAAACGCTTCGCCTCAGTCTAAAGTGATCTCTGTAAGTCCACTGGTCCCTCCTGACCACAGTCACACATTTCTGGACAAATGGGACGTGACAGAAGATAAATCCTTTGTTTTGAGATTTTTTGTTGGCACAGCCCACAGTGAACATGCAGCTTTAGTCCTCTAGAGGCAGCAGTGTGACAAGTGTGTGACATCACTTCAGACCTATGAATTAAGTTGCTCTCTATCAATTATGTACGGTATCCAGGCTTTTAGATAGAGGGCCGTCTTCCCGTATTTTGGACGGGGTATTTTAAAAATGTGGACGGGCATTTTTGAGTGCAGGGATGGCACAAAATCTTAGAAAAAAAGGAGAATATTATCATTAAATCGAGCCGGGAAGTATTTGACAATAGTCCGTCATTACAGTTGACTGTTTACAAGTCAAAATTTGCATGCTGCGCGCTGATTGGTCGTCAAAATTTGTGTGCTTGGCTCTTATTGGCTGCCGAGCCGTGGTCCAGAGAATGCCGAAGCTACTAGTTTTTTCGCAGAGTCGGCCCCTGTACCCCTGGACAAAATCTAAAAGCCTGACGGTATCGGTATCTTCTCGCGTACGGAACCGACCAGCCGTTAGAATGCGCTTCGCAGTGCACATTCTTTTACCGAAATAATTGTCGGGCTCTAGTCGACTAAAGAAGGGCATCGATTCGTCGACTAAAAGGGGCGTGGCGCTGACAAAAGCTGTCAAAACGATTAAAAAAGGTCCATGATTTGACCTGAGTGAGGGAACGATGGAGCGTGAGATTGAACCGGGGAATCGCCTCGGGACCCTCCGGAAGAGCTAAAGATAACGCTGGAGAAAACGGACAGACGGACGGTCGATTTGAACATGACCCAAAGTGCGCTGAGGTCACAGGAGAACACGCAACCGCAAATATTTACACGGAAAACCACGAAACAGTGCGGTTTTATCTGTGAAAAGACAGATAAAACTGATCTCAAGGCAACTCGCTGCGTGCCTTCTCCTGTCTACAGCTGCGACTATAAATCCTTTAGTTAATAAAAACAATTAAAGATCTACTACACAATAAACACACGCTGCCTGTTCCAAACTCCTCCTCGTGTTCCGAACTCTTTGTATCTCCGCTACAATCGCCTCGTGTCCCTCTGGTGTGAAACCCTCTCGTCTCTCGCAGTGAGTTAGGACGCTATTTCCTTTTTCATTATCTCTCTTGATTAATGCCGTCTAATACTTTGCGCTCAGTGTGGCGCCGCGGACACATCGCTTAAACCGGTGCCGCGGACCCAAGACGAATAGTGTTAATCCGACTCCCGCCTCAGGTTGCAGGCGGAGGCGCTGGTAACGGGCGTTTATCGAGGAGTCTGTGTGAAAAACTAAATTAGATCTGATAAAACGCCGAGCTGCTTAAGTGGAACGATTGTTATTTCATTTAATAGACTCGTTCATTCATTTCCCACCGCGTGTTTCTGTTTGGGGTCGCGGGCGACTGGAGCCTGTCCCGGTGACTTAGGGCCTTAGGCGGGGCGCACCCTGGACTGGGGCTCGTCGCAGAGTTGCCACAGAGACAAAGACACAGCGAAACATTCACTAGAGGCAGACTCAATTATTGTTTTTATTGGACGAGTTCATCAGTTGGATTCTGTTTGATACTAAAATGGACCAGTTTTAAGGGCGTTGTCGGCAGGATTATCACGTTAGATTAGCCGTTTTTGTTCCCCGTAGGGAAATTTGTCCTCCTGCATTTGACCCATATTTCACCCTGTGCCACTGGATCAGCCTGTGAGGAGCAGCGCCCCGGGGGGGGGGGATTTTAACCCGTTCGGCATGTTTTGTTTGATCTCTGTAGATTGTTTGCTCGCCGTCAGTTTCTCCTTTTTCTCTCCCCAAAATGTTGAACGCTTAAATGTAAATTCCGGTTCCACTTTTGCTGTCGGGCTCCAGCGACAGTTTTGTGAAACCGTTGCATCATGTTGGAGTTTGATTGAGGACGCACTTGCATATAAATGTTGTAACAAATGCGTTTATCTCTTGGTACTTTCCTTTAAAAACTCAACAAGTCGCACAATTACACAATAAATGTAAACTCTTCTAGGTCCGGGAATATCTCAAGCGTTTTGGATTGCGAAAGCCTCAAGGGATCCACATCGTAACCATTCCCTTTCTTCCCGTTGGCAGATCGAGCATCTGTACGGCCTGACGGTGTTCGAGAACTACCTTTACGCCACCAACTCGGACAACGCCAACATGCAGCCGAAGACCAGCGTGATCCGTGTGAACCGCTTCAACAGCTCGGACTATCAGGTGGTGACGCGCGTGGACAAGGGCGGAGCTCTGCACGTTTACCACCAGAGACGGCAGCCTCCCGGTGAGCGCCCGACTCCGTTTTTGTCCAGTTGTGGCTCCTAAGACTCTCCTCCAGTTTGTACAAAAATGTTCCTCTCCCTCCAGTGCGCAGCCACGCCTGTGAGGTGGATCAGTTCGGTAAACCCGGCGGCTGCTCTGACATCTGTCTCCTCGGTAACGGGCACAAGAATCGGACGTGCCGGTGTCGCTCTGGCTTCAGCCTCGGCAGCGACGGGAAGTCCTGCAAAAGTGAGTGATCCTTACGGTAATGTTTTTAACACAGGTTAAACAAAGGAAATGTTCTCATAGAATCCGCTGCAGTTAGATCTCATTTCCACATCTAAGTGTAATGAGTTTGAATTATTCTTTAATTACAAGGTTCAGGGCATTGTAAGTAAGTAACAACCCTGAAACCATCGACTGCAGACTCTTTGCACCTGTAACTGGCAAAACTGTCCATAATCCTGACAGAGATGTGCGGTCCAAGTGTAGAAGAAAAGGTATAGGCCGTATGGAATAATGGATGTGATTATTTTGTTCTGTCCTTCTTAATTACGGCTGAGCAATTTTGGAGAAACATGGAATAGCAACCATGCGCAACGGCTAGCTCTCTCGCTTCACACCAAGAGATCGATTCCCGGGTGTCGTGAGGCCTTTCTGTGTGGAGTTTGCACGTTCTCCTCGTGTGTGCGTAGGTTTCCTCCGAGTTCTCTGGTTTCTTCTCCCAATAAAAGAATGTTCAATAGGCTCCTCCCCCGAAATCTCAGCGCCCCGATACGACAGGTGAACATTAGCATTAGCCAGTGCCCCTCTCTGTAAATAATATAGAATAAACAGACAATAAACAAAACCTGCTTAAATGAGTGAATCTCTCGACAATTGTGATTGAAGTTTATGTTTCAGGACTTTTTTCAATTTAATTTATTCTTTCAAAGCCCAAAATCACAGCAGCAGATTCAGGAGTGCACCCACCATCAAACACAATGGAGAAGTGCCCCAGAGCGCCCCCTTGTGTCTGTGTGAGAAAGAGTGCCCCCTGGTGCCTGTGTGAAAAGAGCGCCCCCTGGTGTCTGAGTGAGGAAGAGCGCCTCCTTGTGTCTGTGTGAGAAAGAGTGCCCCCTGTGTCTGTGTGAGGAAGAGCGCCCCCTGGTGTCTGTGTGAGAAAGAGTGCCCCCTGGTGCCTGTGTGAAAAAGAGCGCCCCCTGGTGTCTGTGTGAGGAAGAGCGCCCCCTGTGTCTGTGTGAGGAAGAGCGCCCCCTGTGTCTATGTGAGGAAGAGCGCCCCCTGGTGTCTGTGTGAGGAAGAGCGCCCCCTGTGTCTGTGTGAGGAAGAGCGCCCCCTGGTGTCTGTGTGAGGACGAGCGCCCCCTGGTGTCTGTGTGAGGAAGAGCGCCCCCTGGTGTCTGTGTGAGGAAGGGCGCCCCCTGTGTCTGTGTGAGGAAGAGCGCCCCCTGTGTCTGTGAGAGGAAGAGCGCCCCCTGTGTCTGTGTGAGGAAGAGCGCCCCCTGTGTCTGTGTGAGGAAGAGCGCCCCCTGTGTCTGTGTGAGGAAGAGCGCCCCCTGGTGTCTGTGTGAGGAAGGGCGCCCGCTGTGTCTGTGAGAGGAAGAGCGCCCCCTGTGTCTGTGTGAGGAAGGGCGCCCCCTGGTGTCTGTGTGAGGAAGAGCGCCCCCTGTGTCTGTGTGAGGAAGAGCGCCCCCTGGTGTCTGTGTGAGGAAGAGCGCCCCCTGTGTCTGTGTGAGGAAGAGCGCCCCCTGGTGTCTGTGTGAGGAAGAGCGCCCCCTGTGTCTGTGTGAGGAAGGGCGCCCCCTGTGTCTGTGTGAGGAAGAGCGCCCCCTGTGTCTGTGTGAGGAAGAGCGCCCCCTGTGTCTGTGTGAGGAAGAGCACCCCCTGGTGTCTGAGTGAGGAAGAGCTCCCCCTGTGTCTGTGTGAGGAAGGGCGCCCCCTGTGTCTGTGTGAGGAAGAGCGCCCCCTGTGTCTGTGTGAGGAAGGGCGCCCCCTGTGTCTGTGTGAGGAAGAGCGCCCCCTGTGTCTGTGTGAGGAAGAGCGCCCCCTGTGTCTGTGTGAGGAAGAGCGCCCCCTGTGTCTGTGAGAGGAAGAGCGCCCCCTGTGTCTGTGTGAGGAAGATCGCCCCCTGTGTCTGTGTGAGGAAGGGCGCCCCCTGTGTCGTTGTGAGGAAGAGTGCCCCCTGTGTCTGTGAGAGGAAGAGCGCCCCCTGTGTCTGTGTGAGGAAGAGCGCCCCCTGTGTCTGTGTGAGGAAGAGCGCCCCCTGTGTCTGTGTGAGGAAGAGCGCCCCCTGGTGTCTGTGTGAGGAAGAGCGCCCCCTGGTGTCTGTGTGAGGAAGAGCGCCCCCTGGTGTCTGTGTTAGGAAGAGCGCCCCCTGGTGTCTGTGTGAGGAAGAGCGCCCCCTGGTGTCTCTGTGAGGAAGAGCGCCCCCTTTGCCTGTGTGAGGAAGAGCGCCCCCTTTTCCTGTGTGAGGAAGAGTGCCCCCTGGTGTCTGTGTGAGGAAGAGCGCCCCCTTTGTCTGTGTGAGGAAGAGCGCCCTCTTTGCCTGTGTGAGGAAGAGCGCCCCCTGGTGTCTGTGTGAGGAAGAGCGCCCCCTGGTGTCTGTGTTAGGAAGAGCGCCCCCTTTGCCTGTGTGAGGAAGAGCGCCCCCTGGTGTCTGTGTGAGGAAGAGCGCCCCCTGGTGTCTGTGTGAGGAAGAGCCCCCCCTGGTGTCTGTGTTAGGAAGAGCGCCCCCTGGTGTCTGTGTGAGGAAGAGCGCCCCCTGGTGTCTGTGTGAGGATGAGTGCCCTCTGGTGTCTCTGTGAGGAAGAGCGCCCCCTTTACCTGTGTGAGGAAGAGCGCCCTCTTTGCCTGTGTGAGGAAGAGCGCCCCCTGGTGTCTGTGTGAGGAAGAGCGCCCCCTGGTGTCTGTGTGAGGAAGAGCGCCCCCTGGTGTCTGTGTTAGGAAGAGCGCCCCCTTTGCCTGTGTGAGGAAGAGCGCCCCCTTTGCCTGTGTGAGGAAGAGCGCCCCCTGGTGTCTGTGTGAGGAAGAGGGCCCCCTGTGTCTGTGTGAGGTAGAGCGCCCCCTGTGTCTGTGAGAGGAAGAGCGCCTCCTTGTGTCTGTGAGAGGAAGTGCGCCCCCTGTGTCTGTGTGAGGAAGAGCGCCCGCTGTGTCTGTGTGAGGAAGAGCGCCCCCTGTGTCTGTGTGAGGAAGAGCGCCCCCTGTGTCTGTGTGAGGAAGAGCGCCCTGGTGTCTGAGTGAGGAAGAGCGCCCCCTGTGTCTGTGTGAGGAAGAGCGCCCCCTGTGTCTGTGTGAGGAAGAGCGCCCCCTGGTATCTGTGTGAGGAAGAGCGCCCCCTGGTGTCTGTGTGAGGAAGAGCGCCCCCTGTGTCTGTGTGAGGAAGAACGCCCCCTGTGTCTGTGTGAGGAAGAGCGCCCCCTGTGTCTGTGTGAGGAAGAGCGCCCCCTGTGTCTGTGTGAGGAAGAGCGCCCCCTGTGTCTGTGTGAGGAAGAGCGCCCCCTGGTGTCTGTGTGAGGAAGAGCGCCCCCTGTGTCTGTGTGAGGAAGGGTGCCCCCTGTGTCGTTGTGAGGAAGAGTGCCCCCTCTGTCTGTGAGAGGAAGAGCGCCCCCTGTGTCTGTGTGAGGAAGAGCGCCCCCTGGTGTCTGTGTGAGGAAGACCGCCCCCTGGTGTCTGTGTTAGGAAGAGCGCCCCCTGGTGTCTGTGTGAGGAAGAGCGCCCCCTGGTGTCTCTGTGAGGAAGAGCGCCCCCTTTGCCTGTGTGAGGAAGAGCGCCCCCTGTGTCTGTGTGAGGAAGAGCGCCCCCTTTTCCTGTGTGAGGAAGAGTGCCCCCTGGTGTCTGTGTGAGGAAGAGCGCCCCCTGTGTCTGTGTGAGGAAGAGCGCCCTCTTTGCCTGTGTGAGGAAGAGCGCCCCCTGGTGTCTCTGTGAGGAAGAGCGCCCCCTGGTGTCTGTGTTAGGAAGAGCGCCCCCTTTGCCTGTGTGAGGAAGAGCGCCCCCTGGTGTCTGTGTGAGGAAGAGCGCCCCCTGGAGTCTGTGTGAGGAAGAGCCCCCCCTGGTGTCTCTGTTAGGAAGAGCGCCCCCTGGTGTCTGTGTGAGGAAGAGCGCCCCCTGGTGTCTCTTTGAGGAAGAGCGCCCCCTTTGCCTGTGTGAGGAAGAGCGCCCCCTGGTGTCTCTGTGAGGAAGAGCGCCCTCTTTGCCTGTGTGAGGAAGAGTGCCCCCTGGTGTCTGTGTGAGGAAGAGCGCCCCCTTTGTCTGTGTGAGGAAGAGCGCCCCCTGGTGTCTGTGTGAGGAAGAGCGCCCCCTGGTGTCTGTGTTAGGAAGCGCCCCCCCTGGTGTCTCTGTTAGGAAGAGCGCCCCCTGGTATCTGTGTGAGGAAGAGCGCCCCCTGTGTCTGTGAGAGGAAGAGCGCCCCCTGTGTCTGTGTGAGGAAGAGCGCCCCCTGTGTCTGTGTGAGGAAGAGCGCCCCCTGGTGTCTGTGAGAGGAAGAGCGCCCCCTGTGTCTGTGTGAGGAAGAGCGCCCCCTGTGTCTGTGTGAGGAAGAGCGCCCCCTGGTGTCTGTGTGAGGAAGAGCGCCCCCTGGTGTCTCTGTGAGGAAGAGCGCCCCCTTTGCCTGTTTGAGGAAGAGTGCCCCCTGGTGTCAGTGTGAGGAAGAGCGCCCCCTGTGTCTGTGTGAGGAAGAGCGCCCTCTTTGCCTGTGTGAGGAAGAGCGCCCCCTGGTGTCTGTGTGAGGAAGAGCGCCCCCTGTGTCTGTGTGAGGAAGAGCGCCCCCTGGTGTCTGTGTGAGGAAGAGCGCCCCCTGGTGTCTGTGTTAGGAAGAGCGCCCCCTTTGCCTGTGTGAGGAAGAGCGCCCCCTGGTGTCTGTGTGAGGAAGAGCGCCCCCTGTGTCTGTGTGAGGAAGAGCGCCCCCTGTGTCTGTGTGAGGAAGAGCTCCCCCTGTGTCTGTGTGAGGAAGTGCAATGATAGCGTTTGTTTTAGTAAAGCTCTGTTTCAAATGAGACTTAAAACTCTCTGAAGATAAACAAGACGTTCTTGATTGATTTGTCGTCTCGTTATAAATGTTCGGGCCGTTGTCTGCATCGATCTGAAGCCAAGGACGAGCAAGGTTAGATTTGAGATGCTCAAAGCAGAAGAAGAGGAAGAGAAAGAAGAAGAAGAAGAAGAAGAAGAAGAAGAAGAAGAAGAAGAAGAAGAAGAAGAAGAAGAAGAAGAAGAAGAAGAAGAAGAAGAATCCACGAGGACTTGAATATTCAGTGAAACAATAATAGAGTTTTATTGATCTGCTGAAATTGCCCTTTTGCTTATTAAACATAAAACATTTAACACGGCAACAAACCTTTTTCTGACATTCTTATCTAAACGACATAATCAATCGTCTCTTAGCAGTTGGATGTCCTTTAGTCCTTTAGTCCTTTAGTCCTTTAGTCCTTTAGTCTTAGCTGACCATCATTTTTATTAGTGGACTATATTTCTATGGATCACAGCAGGACAAGGTTTGGAACTGTCACTTTAATCTGCAGTTTTCCTGATAAATACTGTTTACTTGTAGTTTCATGTCAATGTATTTGTGATTGTGTCTCCTGTGGTCTCATGGTCACTGCACTTTGGGTCAGTGGTTTGGAGCATGTGGTCTGAGACACAAAGTACTTCCTGTTTTACAGATAGGATCTCAACCAGTTTAGGGCAGTGCCAGTGATGCCCGCCCTGCCCTCTCGTCTCTGTAAAGGGCCCATGAACAGGGACATATCTAAAAGGCACCAGAATACAAAAAAATTAAGGATTTTTGTTGAAAACTTCTTGGTTGGGTCCCAGATCCCACTTTGGGTTGAGCTTTATGTAATATGTATTAAATAAAATGTATTACAAAAACTATATATCTACAGAAATAGTCACCTTAAGGTTCTTACAGACATCCAATCTCGGGTCTGGGGGCCCCACTGAGCATTTCTGCTTATGGAAATAAGGAGCCAAAACACCACATTAAATATCTCTGTATCTGCCCAAAACTGCATCAAGACCACGAGCTCATGATAATTCATGCATTAAAAGAACTTCTTCCAGAGATGCTCCAGTGAACAGCAGATCCAAGCATGAAAACTCCAAGCATGAGAACTCCAAGCATGAGAACTCTGTGCATTCTCCTTTCTGCTGTCGCACATCTGAGAACAGATCAACACTGGTTTAACGCTAACACTCTTTATATGTTTTAAAGGCACTGGATGCACTTCACAGATTTATCACACACGACACGTCACTGTGTTTGTACCAGAGAGTCCGACCTCAGACATTCTCCCACATTTACCTCAGACTTTATCCCACATTGATCTCAGACATTCTCCCACATTTACCTCAGACATTCTCCCATATTTACCTCAGACATTATCCCACACTTACCTCAGACATTCTCCCACATTTACCCCAGACTTTATCCCACATTTACCTCAGACATTCTCCCACATTTACCTCAAACATTCTCCCACATTCACCTCAGACATTCTCCCACATTTACCTCAGACTTTATCCCACATTTACCTCAGACATTCTCCCACATTTACCTCAGACTTTATCCCACATTTACCTCAGACATTCTCCCACATTTACCTCAGACTTTATCCCACATTTACCTCAGACATTCTCCCACACTTACCCCAGACATTCTCCCACCATACTACACTTTAAAGGCACCTTTTAGCCCTCTTTTAAATGCATTTGTGGTTGTTTTTCCGTAGAGCCCGAGCACGAGTTGTTCCTGGTGTACGGCAAAGGTCGCCCGGGGGTCATCAGGGGCATGGACATGAACGCCAAAGTGCCGGACGAGTACATGATCCCCATCGAGAACCTGATGAACCCGCGCGCCCTGGACTTCCACGCCGAGAGCGACTTCATCTACTTCGCCGACGCCACCAGCTACATCATCGGGCGGCAGAAGATCGACGGGACGGAGCGGGACACAATCCTGAAGGAGGGTGAGCGGACCAACCGCTTTAGTCCTTTAGGGGGCGCTAAGAGGCTTATGTTGACATTTCAGATGAGGCCGCGGGTCGATGTGACTCTGTGGGTCGGTCACTGTGGCCATTTTGGTTTTCTGACCCCTCCGGACACATGAAAGCCAAACTGACCCATTCAGACCCAACAAACCTGTGTAGTATTCATGTGTCCATCAGCTTCTGCCACAGCTCTGAGGGGCGGGTTATTTATGTTAATTAACAGCTTAGACTACTGCCCCCGCGACCCGGCCCCGGATAAGCGGAAGAAAATGGATCAATGGAAGATTAACTGCTCAGTAAAACAGATTTTGACAAATTTGTGAACAATATTTGAGATGAATGGGTGTTTATAGAAAAGCTTTCATATCTTTGTGTGTTTTATGTCTATATTTGTGTTCAGTGCAGTTCCTGTTACTCCCCCCAAAGGTCGTTATTGATGAAAGGAACTCATGACCAGAGAGTCACTTTACCATAAACGCACCAGAACCAGTGACGGTTCTGATCTTCTCCTCAGAGCTAACATAGAGTCAATATTCGACTGTATCCACGGCTTCCAGATCGTTTTAGATCTTTAAACTCTCACCACACTCTCCACGTTTTTAAAGTCACCACATAACCACAGAAAGCCTTCAAATCCACTGTTTTTGGCGTTCAACTCTTTGTCTCGCTCTTGTTCCCGCGCCTCACTCGCGGCCGCAGGCATCCACACGGTGGAGGGCATCGCCGTGGACTGGATGGCCCAAAACTTGTACTGGACCGACGACGGGCCCAAGAAGACCATCAGCGTGGCCCGACTGGAGAAGGCGTCGCAGACCAAGAAGACCCTGATCGAGGGCAAGATGACGCACCCGCGAGCCATCGTGGTGGACCCTCTGCACGGGTGAGAGCTGGGGGCGGGGGAGAGGGGGAGGAGACAGGGGGAGAGGAGGAGGAGACAGGGGGGAGGGGGAGGAGACAGGGGGAGAGGGGGGAGGAGACAGGGGGAGAGGGGGAGGAGACGGGGAAGGGGGGGAGGAGACAGGGGGCGAGGGGGAGGAGAGGGGGGAGGAGACAGGGGGAGAGGGGGGAGGAGACTGGGGGTGAGTGGGGAGAGAAGAAGGAGGAACACTGAAGGGAGATTGTCATGAATTGTCAAATGTTCTTATCGTGACGACACCAGTTTTAAGACATTCTAGTTTTGACTCATGGGACTTCCTGGTCAGACGATGAGGTCATCCTGTAAACTGTCCCGCAGGTGGATGTACTGGACCGACTGGGAGGAGGACCCCAAGGCCAGCAAGCGCGGCAAAATCGAGCGCGCCTGGATGGACGGGACCAACCGAAACGTGTTCCTCACCAGTAAAACCGTCCTCTGGCCGAACGGACTGAGCCTGGACATCCCCAAAGGAATCCTGTACTGGGTCGACGCCTACTACGACCGCATCGAGATGGTGTACCTCAACACGTCCGAGAGGAAGGTAAGAACATGTCAGAGAGGAAGAACATGTCTGAGAGGAAGGTATGAACATGTCTTAGAGGAAGAACATGTCTGAGAGGAAGAACATGTCTGAGAGGAAGAACATGTCTGAGAGGAAGGTATGAACATGTCTGAGAGGAAGAACATGTCTGAGAGGAAGAACATGTCTGAGAGGAAGAACATGTCTGAGAGGAAGGTATGAACATGTCTGAGAGGAAGAACATGTCTGAGAGGAAGAACATGTCTGAGAGGAAGGTATGAACATGTCAGAGAGGAAGAACATGTCTGAGAGGAAGAACATGTCTGAGAGGAAGAACATGTCTGAGAGGAAGAACATGTCTGAGAGGAAGGTATGAACATGTCTGAGAGGAAGAACATGTCTGAGAGGAAGAACATGTCTGAGAGGAAGAACATGTCTGAGAGGAAGGTATGAACATGTCTGAGAGGAAGAACATGTCTGAGAGGAAGAACATGTCTGAGAGGAAGAACATGTCTGAGAGGAAGGTATGAACATGTCAGAGAGGAAGGACACTACTGAAAGGAAGAGCACGTCTACCACAAGAATGAGATGAAAATAACGTGTTGTTTCCTGCAGACGGTGTACGAGGGGCAGGAGCTGAACCACGCCTTCGGCCTGTGTCACTACAAGCACTTCCTGTTTTGGAACGAGTATCGCAGCGGCAGCATCTTCAAACTGGACACCACGACGGGCGTGGCCGCCCTGCTCCGCAACGAGAGGCCGCCCATCTTCGAGATCCGCATGTACGACGCCCAGCAGCAGCAAGGTGCCCCTTACCCTTACCCTAACCCTTACCCCAACCGTAACCCTAACCCTTACCCTAACCCTAACCCTTACCCCAACCCTAACCCTAACCCTTACCCTAACCCTAACCCTTACCCTAACACTAACCCTTACCCTAACCCTTACCCTAACACTAACCCTTACCCTAACCCTTACCCTAACCCTTACCCTAACCCTTACCCCAACCCTAACCCTTACCCTTACCCTTACCCTAACCCTAACCCTAACCCTAACCCTTACCCTTACCCCAACCCTAACCTTACCCTAACCCTAACCCTTACCCTAACCCTAACCCTTACCCTTACCCCAACCCTAACCCTTACCCTAACCCTTACCCCTACCCTAACCCTTACCCTTACCCTAACCCTTACCCTTACCCTTACCCTAACCCTTACTCTTACCCTTACCCTAACCCTTACCCTTACCCTAACCCTTACTCTTACCCTTACCCTAACCCTTACCCCAACCCTAACCCTTACCCTAACCCTAACCCTTACCCTTACCCCAACCCT
>NW_027315823.1:5212367-5512367 GCF_026437365.1 Eucyclogobius newberryi
AAACTTTCACCTTGAACTGTGACCGCTGCTGTTTACCCTGAGGACGGACCACCTGGAACTCCAGCGCTGGGAATAATAAACCCAAAACCCAGCGACTACGGGCTTCACAAAGTGCTCGTTATTAACCTTTATTTGCCCGGGCCGGTCCCAGTTTTGAGCCCCGGGTCCCACGTCCTGGCGAAGCATGTCACGATTATTCTGTGAATCGATAACCGTGATTATTCAGGCCAGAATAGAACCAGGAAGTAATAATCTGGACAATTTTAGAAGCAAAACTAGACCCTTTTTAGTTCCATCTATCGTCCAAAGAAATAGAGCCAAATGTACCGTATTTTCCGGAATATAAGTTGCACCCTTTTTCATAGTTTTAGCCGGTGTACAACTTATACTTATACTCCAGTGCGACTTATATATGTTTTTTTCTTCTCTATTATGCATTTTTTGGCTGGTGCGTCTTCGTTTCGTCTTTCAGGAAGCTACGTTTTGTAAAGTCGGTCACAAACTTGAGGATTGGTCACACGTCAGAGCGCGAGAATGACAAAACGTTAAAGATTCCGCTGTTGTTTGGTCTCGATAAACGCGAATAATCGTTAAATATTAGCGTTTCTTCTCACAATAACCGTGACACTAACATGTTATATCGTCCCGGCAGATCAATCCTAGTTTTATTCAAGACGTGTCCCAGCATTTGACCGTTTTGAGACCTGTAACACTGATATATCGTTGTTTCTTTAGCAAAAACTGGAGGAAATCTGGTTTTAGAATCACCAAAACATAAACGATGCACTCGATCCACTGATGAAATGCCAATAAAACACGGAATAAAACAATAAGCTGACAATAAAATACATAAAAACACTCAAAAAGGCATGAATTGATTTGACAATTGAATCCTGGGTTTGATTTACAGGGCTGAGTGTGCAGTTTGCATGTTCTCCCTGTGTTGTTGACCCAATAAAACACACATAAGAAGATAAATCATGCAGCTGCAGTTACTCAAAGCTCCAGCAGGGGCAGATATAGTTAGTTTGGACCTAAAAACCTGACTTTTTTATTATGTCGAGTATCGATACAGAAAAATAAGATAAATAGGACAAAATGTGACCTTTTAAGTACTGTTATTTTGAGCTGAAAATCACAGTCTGTTGTCTTAAAAAAGAAGATTTATTATTATCAGAGTCGGTATCGCGTCTTGAGCCTTGATTGTTGTTTTTTTGAAATTGATTGATTGAGAGTCTGGGCGAAACATCTGACTTATAATTTGAGGTCGATGTGATTTGAAAGACAAAAAGTGGTATTTCCAGTGGATAAAAGCAGAAAAATTAGAAAAATTACTTAACACTGGCTTTTGTCACTTGTAGAGACCCTTATTACTGCAGGAATAATGAGCGATGGCCTAAGCAGCGCCCTCTTCAGGTGGTTTCTCCGGGTGGTTTGTCGCTTGTTCTTGGTCGTTGTCGGCGAAGATGACTCAGGGCCGGTGACTGTGACTCCTGGAACATTTTAAACCCGTTCTGTCGCGCCTTTTCTGCCAGAACGACTTTTATTTGTGCGAGAAAGAAGCCAAAATGGGACAGATTTTTGTAACATGGGATTATGTGAAATATGTACGGGATATTTTATTTAATCATTTGTTTTGTTTTCTTTAAATATCAGTAATGAGTTCAAGAAAAAATCTACTTCTTTCAACATTTTTCTATAGTTTCCATCTCTATCCACATTTTTAATGTATTATGTTTATTGTATTTTCAATGCATTTTGTATTTGTTTACAGTAGATTTATCTGATATTACTTTCTTACTCAATACGTCAGCAACTCCTGTGTGCACTTTGCATGTTCTCCCTGTGTCTGCCCCAGTTTCCCCGCCCACTAAAAACATATAGAGTAGGCCCCTCCCTCTGACGCCCCTGAAGAAGAGAAATAAATATATATATGTAATCCCAGGACTCAAATTTATGTATTTTTATTTTTATTTTTATTTTTATTTATTTTTTTTGTTAAAACATTTTTTTAATTTAATTCATTATTTTTTTTAACTCACTTTTATTTACTTTTTTACTTGGTTATCATTCAGCACATTCACTTAAGTTTTGATGTGATTAGAGCAAACTAAAGGCAAAAGTTAATTCATTATATTTTGAATTTGAAGAATATATTTAAATAAAAACAATTCGGTTCTTACACATTTGCTTTGATCTTTTCCAAACCGCAGACATGTTTCTGTCTCCGCCTCTTGTCTCTCCTTTATCTGCTTTTCAAACTGATTTGTCTGGAGTAAATGATGACGTTTTTCGCCCGTTGCGCCCGCAGCGAACCCGTCGTACGTCCCGCCGCCGCAGTGCCAGCCTGGAGAGTTCGCCTGTAAGAACAACCGCTGCATCCAGGAGCGATGGAAGTGCGACGGAGACAACGACTGCCTGGACAACAGCGACGAGGCCCCGGAGCTCTGCCGTCAGTTTGTGCTTTACTGCTTTAATCACACATACACGCACAAAAGACACAAAAGACACACAAAAGACATACAAAAGACACAAGAGACACAAAAGTCACACAAAAGACACAAAAGTCACACATATGTCGTGCGTTTACGACTTTCGACACATTTGACTCACATATGACATTAAATAATGACATTTTAATCCTGTCAACTGGACAAACGTTTTAAAAGTGATTTTGTTTCGCCACGAGAGACGTCCAGGTTATCATGTCAATCAATAATCGTGATTACTGCAGTCGCAATGTGATCGTAACAGCTAAAAAATAATAATACTGACCATTTCAGAAGCGAAATTAAGTATTTTTAGTTCCAAAAAAATGGACCTAAATGTAAATAACTGTTTTATATCAATGTATTTGTCATATTTAAGTTCCATTTCATAAAACTGGTCACAAACTCGTTGGACCGCGCAAAGGAAAGAATCTCAAAAACCCCGACCAATCGTCAAATCGAGATGTTTTTCCTCACAACAATCGTAAAACTAGCATTTGATATCGTGACGTCCGCAATCGCCGCTCTCCAAGTCGGTTCTTCACGTCCGTGTTTAAACGTCCGTGCCCTGCCCCTCTCTCTCTCTAACGCCTCTGGGTTTAAACGTTGTGATAGTGAAATGAACGTACGTAAAGTGCCCCGCCCTTCTCTCTCTCTCTCTCTCTCTCTCAGACCAGCACACCTGCCCCACCGACAGGTTCAAGTGTCAGAACAACCGCTGCATCCCGCTGCGCTGGCTCTGCGACGGCGACAACGACTGCGGCAACGATGAGGACGAGTCCAACACCACCTGCTCCGGTACGGCCCCGTTCACCCACTTTTACAGTTGTGTTTGCACGTTCTTGGGAGCACAGTTCGGATTACGTCCTAAAGATACTGAATACTAACGATTCCAGAGGGTCTTTATTTTTTATTTACCTTTTTTTCTTTTAAATTAACATCAAGAACATATTTTTCTTAATTAACCTAACAACAATACAATCACACACACACACAAAAAAAACTCCACCTCACATTCACACACAAACTCAAAAACTGTGTTTTAGGGGTCCATGTAATTGTTTTTCAAATGTTTTTTTTAATTTTTTTTATTACATAATGTGTTTATTATTATCATCATTATTATATTATTATTAGGCCTGAGCGCCACAAGCTGGCGAGAGGCCTATTAATCTCATAAGGCCGTGCGAAGCACGGCTGTGAAAGTGCGCACATAGTGCGCACGAAATCGAGCGCGAATCAAATCAAATCAATTTATTTTTGTAAGGCCCAAAAGCACAACAACAGTTGCCTCTGAGGGCCACAGGGAGAAATGAATCAACAATGTCTGTGGTGGCGATGGAGTCAGACAATGTCTGTGGTGGCGAGGGACGATGTCCCAGGGTCCTCTGTCCTTAGACTCTCCTTCTCGGCCAGGAAAAACTACAAAAAAAACCTCTTTGGGAAAAAAGCGTAGAAACCTGGAGGAGTTCCAGTGAAGGAGAGATCCGACTCTCACAGACGGACAGACGGACACAAGGAGACTGGAGCTGGACCCACTCTTCAGGCAGAAGAGGGACCGTCTGAGTCGAGCTGGACCCACTCTTCAGGCAAATGAGGGACAGTCGGAGGCGAGCTGGACCCACTCTTCAGGCAGATGAGGGACCGTCGGGGGCGAGCTGGACCCACTCCTCAGGCAGATGAGGGACCGTCCACACAGGGCAGGGACCACTTCACCAAGGGAGGGGCATCTGGGTCCACAGGTCCTCAGGAGTGAGAGAAAGAAAAGAAGGCGGTGAACAGTTTGCAAGTGGAATCAAAAAATAAATATTGTTTGATAGCATAAGTAGTCAGAAGAAGAAGAGGATAGTGCTCAAGCTGACATACTTCCCCCAGCATAGTTACTCCTAGGGCAGCGTAGCTAAAGCTGTGGGTTTATGTTTCTGTTCCTAACTAGTCTGACCATAAGCGATTTCGAAGAGGAACGTTTTAGCGAAGCGCTCGCCCACTTCCAAACACTCACTAACGCACTCCTTCACTCATGCACGCCCCGTGCATACTAATTAGTAGTAGGAAAATGGAACATTACCGTTGTAAACGGGCGAAGCCCGTGCAAAAGTGAGCACTAAACGAGCACTTTACATTGAGATGATCCCCATATAAAGCACTCATTTGCGCTAAGTACCTCACGAATACGTTCCCCATCTCTTGCATGTTCCATGCATATAAGCATGTAATGCAAAAATTGAACATTATTACTGTATAGAGGGCCAAAAACACAAAGTGGGCGGAGCCCACTCAAAATTAACGAAAGTACCCATCAGTGACCAGGGACCCACACCATGAGGTAGGAAAGCGCGAGCGCTTTCCGAAAATGTATAGTTTATGATATTTGAAAAATGGGAAACATTGTTTTCGCGTCGGAATATTTAGGCCCGAGCCCCAGCAGGGCGGAGGGCCTATTGCTCCCGCAACTGTCTGACCAAACATGCGGGCGCAGCCCGCATGTTTGGTGCCCCGTCGCCCCTGGCAAGTACAGTGAACTAGCCCATGCCGAAGGCATGGATCATGCATACTTACTCCTGCTATGACAGAAATAGTCAACAATTTGTGAATGGGCGTAGCCCATTCACAAATTGTTGACAACAGCAGCGCGAAGCGCTGCATTCCTCCAAAAACCCTCCTGGCATCGTCCTGTACGCGAGAATCCATGCCGCAGGCATGGGCCATGCTTGTATCTGCTCAAATCAATGGAAGTCTATGGGGAGTGGGCGGGGCATCCCGACGGAATGGGGAGTGACGAGCGCGTAAGCGCTCGTAATGATGATTCCACCCCATGGCGGCATGGGGAAGGCTTAGAGCTTTCAAACGATGTATAATTTGTTGTTATAGTGGAAACGGCTATATTGTTTTTGCTAAAAATATTATTATTTTTATTTTTATTTTTCTTGTTCTTCTGCTTTTTGAGCTCTAATTTGACCCCCTGAACATGCTCAAAAACTCACCAACTCAAAATTTGATTTTTTCTGGGCCATTTTTTTTTTCGTTAAAAAATGGCGCGACAGCGCCACCGACAAAAGTCAAAATACATTGCGCCTATGGGAGACGCCCCGAGGTCAACTTTGTCGTAAAGCTACGAAATTCGGGACACGCATTCCTCTCGTGAGGACAAAAAAAAAAATATTATTGTGGCCACGCCCCCAGACTTACCCTATGGCCGCCATCTTCCTTTGAAAATGAAAACAAGCTGAGTTAGCCATTTTTATTACGTCAAACTTTGACGAACTCCTCCTAGGGCGTTTTGCCCACCGACTTCAAAATCGGCGTACGTCCTCTGGACAAGTGGGGCATCTAAAGTTATCCAATTTTTTGAGATACCTTTTACGGTCTGTGTGCGGCGCAGCCGCAAAGTTGGACAACTTATTTTGGAATATTGCAGATCTAAAAATTGTTCCCATTTGATCAAAACCAGTCCGATTAGGACCAAATTTGAATCAGTTGTTAAACTTTCTAGTTTGGACCAGTTTAGGCTGACAAAATTGAAATGGGCGCGATAGCGCCCCCTACAGAGTGACCTTGAAATTAACATTGAAGGTCAAAAATTAGTTTTACCAAAATTGTCTAAACTTTACCCAAAATTCTACTTTGCCGTCCCAATCACAAAAGCCAATCACAAAAATGCCTAATTTTTTACGGCGTAGTCGTAGCGATGACAGAAACCTCCCATGTTATCCCTATGGGAAAACCACAAAATCTCTCAAATTACCACATTTTTATGTTTTACACTTTAACGAAGTCCTCCTAGTGCGTTTTGCCCACCAACCTCAAAATTGGTGTACGTCCTCTAGACAAGTGGGGCATCTAAAGTTATCCAAATTTTAAGGATAACTTTTACGGTCCCTGTGCGACGGAGCCGCAAACGTTTCCCAGAATTCTGACTATTTGGCCTTCAGAGTGGTCTATAAACAATAGAGTTTTTCCAAATGACATGATATTTTGAACAAAATTCTAATTTGCCATCCTGATCACAAAAGTATGAGCGCCAAAGTCATATTTTGTACGGCGTAACCGTAGCGTTGACAGAAACATCCCATGTTATCCTTATGGGAAAATCGTAGAATCGCTCAAATCACCACATTTTTACGCTTCACACTTTAATGAACTCCTCCTAGGGCGATTGTCCGATCAAGTTCATATTTGGAGAATATCATCTACACAAGCGGGGCATCAAAACTTATCCATATTTTGATTCTAAGTGCTACGGTCTCTGTGTGGCGGACCCGCAAATATATGTCAGAAATGGGAAAACAGCGAAATCTCTAAAATGACCACATTTTTACGCTTCACACTTTAACGAACTCCTCCTAGGGCGATTGCCCGATCAAGCTCATATTTGGGGAAAATCATCTACACAAACGGGGCATCAAAAGTTAGTCATATTTTGATTTTAAGTGGTACGGTCTCTGTGCCGTGGAGCTGCAAATATACTGTCACAAATGGGAAAAACGCCAAATCCTTGAAATGTTCACATTCACGCTTCACACTTTAACAAACTCCTCCGTGGGCAATAGCTCGATCAAGCTTTACTTTGGGAAATATCATCTACACAAGCGCGGCATCAAAAGTTATCCATATTTTTATTCCAAGTGCTAAGGTCTCTGTGCGGCGGCGCAGCAAATTTGACTGACACTTGTGTTGATTTGCACTGGATTGGCCATGTCGAATGTGTCGCCGTCTGTCAAGTTCTTTTTTAATTCAACACACAATAAGGGCGCCATCTTTATCAAGTCGAAAGCGCAGAGTCGGAAGGCCGGCGGCCCGCGAGGGCCGTTGGATGCCGCTTGCGGCTTTAATATTCTTTCATTCTTCTTCTTCTTGGGACCAACCCCCCTATTTTTCACCCAGTGAACGTTGACGAAAAGTCACAAAAATTTGCACACCTCTAAAAATCGTGCCTCTCTACATTCTGGCTATTTCCCTTTTCTAAAATAAAAAAAATTGGCGCGTCAGCGCCCCCAAATGTACCAAAAATGCATTGAGAGATGGGAAATGACCCAAAAAAAATTTGATCGTAGAATCATGAAATTTGGCGCAGAGGTAGATGGTGACAAAAGAAGTAAAAAATATTATTACGGCAACGCCGTCCACCCAACCAAATGTCGGCCATATTGCTTCAAAAATGGCTAAACATGTCTTCGGAGTTTTTCCAAACGTCGTACTTTTACGAACTCCTCCCAGGGCGTTGGCCCTAAAAAGCTGAAATTTGGTGAAAATGCTACTGAGGAGTGGGACATCAAAATTTATCCAAATTACATTGATGCCTGTCACGGTCTCTGTGCGGCAAAGCCGCAAACTGTAGCAAGAATTTCAGAAATCTCCCAAATTTAACATTTCTGCCGTTTGCGCAGATAAAGTCCGAATTGCGTCAAATTAGAATCAGTTGTTAAACTCTTTGCCCTAAACCTACTTGAAGTGAAATAAATTAATTTGGAGCCACAGCGCCCCCTACAGATTTTATATGGAGGTTAAATGTTTAGTTTTGCGAAATTATATGAAATTTGACACACAACTCAATTTTAGAATCTCCATCAAAAAAGTCGATGAGACCCATGTCATAATTGTTATGGCGTTGCCGTAACGATGACCGAAACCTTCCATGTTATTCCAATGGGGAAATCGCCAGAACATGTTTACACTTTAGACTTTCACAAACTCCTCTTAGGGCGTCAGCCCTATTAACCTGAAATTTGGTGAGACTCATCTTCAGGGCTGGACCATCAAAAGTTATCCACATTTTTATTCAAAGAGTCACGGTGTCTGTGCGGCAAAGCCGCACATTTTGCCAAGAATTCAAAATAAAATTGCTTTTTGATGGTAAAACAAAGGGGAGAAGATGTGACAGCGTCACAGATTAAGCAGTAGATGTAATAAAAGGACAATTGGGGCGCGTTAGCGCCCCCTCCTCTTGCGGCGTGGCGCCGGCGTGGCGAGGGCCGATCATTGCCGCTTGCGGCTATATTTTTCATTATTATTATTATTATTGTCATTATTATTATTTATGTATTTTTATTATATATTCCAGAGGGTCTTAATTATTATTATTATTTTATTATTATTAATACTATTATTATTATTATTATTATCATCATTATTATATTATTATTTTCATTAATATTATTATTATTGTCATTATTATTATTTATGTATTTTTATTATATATTCCAGAGGGTCTTAATTATTATTATTATTTTATTATTATTAATACTATTATTATTATTATTATTATCATCATTATTATTATTTATTTTTATTGTATTATTCCAGAGGGTCTTATTATTAATATTATCATTATTATTATTATTTACTTATTTATTTATTTTTGATTGTATTATTCCAGAGGGTCTTTTGTCAACCAATGAATTCCGTTCACATTGACAAAATAAAAATAAGCAGAAATAAGCTAAATAGCTGAAATAATCCATTCTATCAAATCCACTCAATGAAATGGTTTGACTTCCTGTGGTTTATGTGACTTCCTGTGGTTTGTGTGACTTCCTGCGGTTTGCGTGACTTCCTGCGGTTTACGTGACTTCCTGCGGTTTGCGTGACTTCCTGCGGTTTGCGTAACTTCCTGTGGTTTGCGTAACTTCCTGTGGTTTGCGTGACTTCCTGTGGTTTGTGTGACTTCCTGTGGTTTGTGTGACTTCCTGCGGTTTGCGTGACTTCCTGCGGTTTACGTGACTTCCTGCGGTTTGCGTGACTTCCTGCGGTTTGCGTAACTTCCTGTGGTTTGCGTAACTTCCTGTGGTTTGCGTAACTTCCTGTGGTTTGCGTGACTTCCTGTGGTTTGTGTGACTTCCTGTGGTTTGCGTGTGCAGCTCGTACGTGTCCTCCAAACCAGTACTCGTGTGCCAGTGGACGCTGCATCCCCATCTCCTGGACGTGTGACCTGGACGACGACTGTGGCGACCGCTCCGACGAGCCGTCGTCCTGTGGTACGTGACACGCCTTTTGTTCAAAACTCACACACGCTTCACACATTTCACACGTTTCAAACATTTAATACATTTCACTTCGATTGCGACGCTAAAAGAACGTTGGTATTGTCAAATCACAGTCGCACTACAGTTTTGTTTTGACTTTTTATTTATTGCATTAATATAACTTAATATGATCGCTATTATTTGTATTATTTTTTTGTATATATAATAAGATAAGATAAGATATTCCTTTATTGTCCCACATGGGGAAATTTCATTGGTGCAACGCTGGTAAATACAGAAGAAAAGAATAGATCACTAATAGGAAGTTTGAAAAACACTCTCAGTAGAAGATCTCCTATAAACAAAAACTCCCATAGACAAATAAATAAATACATAATTACCATTGCATGTGATGTGCATAACACATTGCTTGATACAATATTCAGTTAATTTATTTCACTTGAATAATTCTTATATGAAGGCAAATATGCATGAAGTGTTCGTCTAAATATGTTATTTTTATTGACTGCTTATTTTAATTTTAATTTTAACCTTGATTCTAGTATTTATTGCATTTGTATCATTATAATTGTTCTATTGATTGATTGATCTGCATGTCAAAATAATTGTGATCATCAAAATTACTGACAGTTCAAAAATGGCACAGACATTATTTATTCACATTTTTATACTGTGAATAAGTTTAGAGTAGAGACTTTGTTACAAGTGAAACAAACTAGACGAGTACATTATGCGTAAAGTTGCTTTTTCCTGCCAAAAAGTGGTAAAACGGCGATAATTATTGTCAGTAATTATCGCTATCGTACAACATGTGCACTAACCTATTATTGTGCGAAAATGTCAATTCAACCAAGAGAAAGAGTTAGAAAAGTGTTTGTTTGTCGATAAAAACAAGCAGATTGAGCGACATTGACGCGGTGTTTGTCTTTCCCGTGTTTCCGTGGCGACCTCAGCGTACCCGACCTGCTTCCCTCTGACCCAGTTCACTTGCAACAACGGCCGCTGCATCAACATCAACTGGCGCTGCGACAACGGTGAGTGTTTCGTCCGAAAACGCCTCGTCCTCGCGTCGCCAGCGGAGGGCGCCAAACGCCTCGTCCTCGCGGCGCCGTACGGACGACGCCGTCTGCCAAACGTTCTGCTCTGGACGAATCGTGGTGAAACGCTCGGATGGAGGGCGAGACTGACGCAGCAGACTTTGGGCAGAAAGACTCAAAGTGCACGCAGCAGATTTTTGTCGTTTTGAAATTTCGATCATCGTTTTACGTCGGACGCGTCGCAGTTTGGGAAGTTGAAAATAAAACAATTCACACTTCTGACACACATTTCTGACAGTTTAAACAATCATTTAACAAAATAAAGGTGTTATCGGGTCATATTATTTGTCAAACACGGACTATTGTGTAAAATGAATGGATTTCAGCCCTTTGTTTACAGTATGGTTGCTAGGTAACAGTGGAATTACCTCTTATTATTGTTACGTATCGTTATTAACCTTCAAACAAGCTCTCGAGTACCTTTAGTTTGGCATCTTATGATTTAAAACAAAAAAAACATGTTTCGCTCGGCTGCTGTTTCCCCCGGGACTACCAGAGTTTTGACGCCATCTACTGGCCGCAGAGGGAATTACACACAGTTGAGTATAAACGTTTTAGCGCATTTCCAGCTGGTCTCACTTCCGGGTCTCAATTGTGAGTCTCAGAACGAGTCTGGAGATGATTTACGGAGTTAAAAAACAGCTGAAGATCCTCAGAGCCGCGTCACAGATCGACTATGACATCACACATCGACTATGACATCACACATCGACTATGACATCACACATCGACTATGACATCACACATCGAGGAGATTCAGAACGGAGTGTTTCAGAGGCTCGGAGGGGAGTTTGTGAGCTGGTTGTTAACAGAAGTAAAACTGTGATTTACCAAAGAGACAAACTCGCCAAAAAACGTCATAATTAGAAAAACATGACAACCTTTATTTGGACTTTAAGTGTAAACTGTCTCTGTATCGCACACCGATGACATCACAGAGGGATTCAGCTTGACTTCCTGTCATTTTTCTTATTTTCCAACATGTCTTCCCAAACTGCAACTTAACGGAAGTAAAACTGTGATAAATATCGAGCACAGGTTCTACACCGCCAAACTAAGTCAGAATTAGAAAAAAGGGGGAGGAGCTTAGACTCTGGACGAATCACATTATTCACAAAAACACGAAACCGCTGTCGAGTTGCCCAGAGAAACGGCGCCGCGTTGGACAGAACCGAACAGAAACGTGCAAATCCAGAACAGAGCGAGGGAAAAGTGGGCGGGACTGAGTGCGGTGTATCGTTCTGCTTTTTCAATAGAGATAAAAGTTCTATAAAAATACTGATTCACACCATTTTCAGTGAGAAACGGCGACCTCGGCTTCGTACTATGTCTGAGAAGAAGCTCGTGTTTTTCTGGGAGGGATTTAACATTGTTCTATTGTTTATTTCCAAGGTTAAAGTACAATAGCGAGAAGAAATAAACCGCTAGACGAGTTTATACACTGGATTATAAAGTGAGGACGCGACGTTTTCTCTATTTTCTATTCAAAATCTGTCCTTTTAAAGCAATTGCAGCGCACAATGACGAAGCTACTTGTGATTTTCTTTATTAATTTTTGCCAATCACGTCAAAAAATATCATCTTAATGCAGTTGTTGTTTTGGACATGGGCAAAATGAGAATATCGAAGGCATTTTCGATGGTAAAAACAGCTGGGTCCAAAGAAACAGAACAGAAACTTGCGGTTTCTTCAAAACAAGGAAGTGATATTTCTGCACATTTGTGGTTCCGTTTACAGTGCGATATTTAAAACCTCAACCAAGACATTTAATTATCACGTTTTTGCACATGTCTTAAGGATTGTCACAGTATTGTTGACTTTTGTCCGCATCGTTCGCTCCTGCTGCACAATGTCTTCCCTCCATCGGAATTTCACCGTTTCACAATTAACATCGAAAGCGCCGCGGTTGAAAATATGAAATGTGATCTGAGTATTTTCATTTTTGCCACGGGGATTCAGAAGAGTTCAGATATTAGGAGTTTAAAAGCAGCTCTGTGGTTTCTCCGTTCCAAAAAACACACGTAAAACTTCAAAAATCTGCAAAAATGTCTCAGTAACTTTGCGGTTTATAACGTTTTTAAGTCAAATGATACGTTGTGTGCTACTTACTTACCGCAGAGCTGATAAACCTTGAGCTTTCACACTTTTAATATCCATTTTCCCCTGAATCCTTGGGAAAAATGAACGGAAAATGTCCCTGTTGACCTCCGTAACTTCCCGTAGTTTCCCTGGTACTTTCCCTCGGCTCCGCGTGTCATTTCCGCGTGAGCTGTTAGCCGTTAGCCTTTAGCCTGTCATTGTTGTGTGTCCAAGTCGTTGTCCCACTCTTGTCCTCTTCTTTTTCCGTTGGTTTTGTGTTTTGCAGAGAAGGATTGTGCCGACGGCTCTGACGAGTTGCACTGTCCAAACGTTACACCCGGTTAGTGCATAGATCCACATGCACCACCAATGTCTGCGATGCTAGCTCTAGCTTTAGCTTTATCCTAGCATTAGCTTTAGCATCGGCAGCCTAAGGTGTGGCCCAGCTTCTTTAGAATTACGAAGAGTGAGAACAATTACAAACAGATAGGTTCTGTATTTTCCGGAGTATAAGTCGCATCAGCCAAAAAATGCTTAACAGAAAAGAAGAAAAAACATATGAGTCGCATTTTTGGGGGAAATGTATTTGTTAAAATCCAAGACCAAGAACAGACATTTCATCTTGAAATGCAGTTTAAAATAATAACAGATGAGAGAACATGGTGAATAGGTGTACGTATGCTAACGCTAACACCTTCAGCTACATGAGGCACAGACAGAACTGTGGTAAGTGTCTGGTATGTTAACGTAACATATGAACAGTGATTCAGATAACTATAGCATAAAGAACATGCTAACAAGTTTACCAAAGCATCAGTTTTACCCCAAATCACTAAATCCATTGAATTCTTCTTCCTCTGTGTCACTTCTAAACAACTCCACAAACTCCAGAGGAAGAGGAAGTGCAGATTCTTCTTCTGCGTCGCTCAGAGCCTAGAGCGCCCTCTTGTGGTTGTGTGTCTTGTGAAAATAACAAATAATATCACATATAAGTCGCTCTGGAGTATAAGTCGCACCCCAAAACTATGAAGAAAGGTGCAACTTATAGTCCGGAAAATACTGTACTTAAACTGTCAGTCTTGACAGCTTGAAACGTATTCGCTCTGTGGCTTCAGCACGAGCCAAAGATAAGCCGTCCTGCTGAGTAAAGCCTTATAAATAAGTGCATTATTCAGGCGTCGCGCTGATAAACGGTTGTGGAGTCGCGTAATAATAGAGAGGTTAATGGTTGTTGCTGTGAAGCGTCCATTACGTTTCATTAGTGCAAAGTACTGCTGCTGCTGCTGCTGCTGCTGCTGCTGCTCGTGCTCGTGCATCAGCGTTGGGCACGTTCTCCCGGTGCATCATCTGCGCTGGGCACGTTCTCCCGGTGCATCAGCGTTGGGCACGTTCTCCCGGTGCATCATCAGCGCTGGGCACGTTCTCCCGGTGCATCATCTGCGCTGGGCACGTTCTCCCGGTGCATCAGCGTTGGGCACGTTCTCCCGGTGCATCAGCGCTGGGCACGTTCTCCCGGTGCATCAGCGCTGGGCACGTTCTCCCGGTGCATCAGCGCTGGGCACGTTCTCCCGGTGCATCAGCGCTGGGCACGTTCTCCCGGTGCATCAGGGCTGGGCATGTTCTCCCGGTGCATCAGCGCTGGGCACGTTCTCCCGGTGCATCATCAGCGCTGGGCACGTTCTCCCGGTGCATCAGCGTTGGGCACGTTCTCCCGGTGCATCAGCGTTGGGCACGTTCTCCCGGTGCACGTTCTCCCGGTGCATCATCAGGGCTGGGCACGTTCTCCTGGTGCATGGAGGATCTATGCCGTTTCTCTCATTATTATTACACTTTCTTCCATTTGTATTTCACTGTTTTCTGTTTTGTGTCTTAAATTGTCATGTTTATGATGTACTTAGAACTGAATTGTTGCTCAGTGAATACGTTACATGCGCTCGATTATTCATGCTCTTTATTATTGTTATAGAGCGACATCATCATCTCCTGTAATTAGAAAGACGATTTCACACATTCAGTTCCTTCAATTTGAAGTATTTGTTTCAAAATCACATCAATTTCTTCCTTAAATGCACCGAGCATTCAAGATGGCCTGTGCCACCTGGTACAACTGTGCCACCTGGTACAACTGGTACAACTGTGGCACCTGGTACAACTGGTACAACCGTGCCACCTGGTACAACTGTGTCTCCTGGTACAACTGTGCCACCTGGTACAACTGTGCCACCTGGTTCAACTGTGCCACCTGGTACAACTGGTACAACTGTGCCACCTGGTACAACTGTGCCACCTGGTACAACTGTGCCACCTGGTTCAACTGTGCCACCTGGTACAACTGGTACAACTGAGCCACCTGTGTCACCTGGTACAACTGTGCCACCTGGTACAACTGGTACAACACAGACTTCTGACTCTGAGCCTGAGATTCGCTCAGACAAAAAAATCTATGTGAACCATCACAGTGAAACTTTAGCTGTACTCCCCGTTTACTCCCCTTTTACTCCCCATTTACTCCCCTTTTACTCCCCGTTAACTCCCGTTTTACTCCACTTTACTCCCTGTTTACTCCCCGTTTACTCCCCATTTACTCCCCTTTTACTCCCCGTTAACTCCCGTTTTACTCCACTTTACTCCCTGTTTACTCCCCGTTTACTCCCCATTTACTCCCCTTTTACTCCCCGTTAACTCCCGTTTTACTCCACTTTACTCCCTGTTTACTCCCCGTTTACTCCCCTTTACTACCCGTTTACTCCCCTTTTACTCCCCTTTACTCCCCGTTTACTCCCCGTTTACTCCCCATTTACTCCCCTTTTACTCCCCGTTAACTCCCGTTTTACTCCACTTTACTCCCTGTTTACTCCCCGTTTACTCCCCTTTACTACCCGTTTACTCCCCTTTTACTCTCCGTTTACTCCCCATTTACTCCCCTTTACTCCTCGTTTACACACTTTTACTCTCCATTTACTCCACTTTACTCCCCGTTTACTCCCCGTTTATTCCCCTTTACTCCCCATTTACTCCCGTTTACTCCCCATTTACTCCCCTTTACTCCCCATTTACTCCCCTTTACTCCTCGTTTACTCCCCTTTACTCCTCGTTTACTCCCCTTTACTCCTCGTTTACTCCCCTTTACTCGCCGGTGCTCCCTGGTTACTCCCCGTTTACTTCCTGTTTACTCCCCTTTTACTCCCCTCTTGTTTTTATGTCAGACTTAAGTCAGTTCATGCGCAGTTATAAGTCAGATTGAGTGAAACCAGGATGCTCGGGTGCGTGTGAAGCCCCCGGATGAATGACCTTTGACCTTTGACCCTTCACAGACAACGATTGCGGCGACAACAGCGACGAGGCCGGCTGCAGCCACTCGTGCTCCAGCGCTCAGTTCAAGTGCAACAGTGGACGCTGCATCCCAGACTACTGGACATGCGACGGCGACAACGACTGCGGCGACTACAGCGACGAGACGCACGCCAACTGCACCACCCAGAGTCAGTGCCACGCCCCCGCCAGTTTGACCAGAGGCCACGCCCCCGCCAGTCTGACCAGAGACCAGGCCCTTTTATTCATTCAGTTTTTAAGCGTTTAAAACAGAACAGAATAAACAAAATGAAGGCTGTCCAAAGTAAACGTTGCATTTTCAAATTAAATCCGAATGTGATTTATATTATGTCATTTTAGTCCTTGATCGTTGGTTAAGAAATGTACTAAAATATAATCTAAAAACTGATGGAAAAACCACAACATTTGTTCTATTTCCAGAGTAGAAAGTGTCAGTTTGTTTTTCTTTTATAAACAATATAAAAACATTTATTTTCTCAGCCAAAACTTACAATTTGTAGAAAAGTTTGTGTTATATTTGTAGATTAAAGGACAAACTATCACAGGGACGAGTCCAGTCAAATCTATCAAAGAAACAAATCATTTAAAGTATAAAAGAACTACACCAGGTCTAAACCAGGACTAAACCAGGACTAAACCAGGACTAAACAAGGACTAAACAAGGACTAAACAAGGACTAAACAAGAACTAAACCAGGACTAAACCAGGACTAAACAAGGACTAAACAAGAACTAAACAAGGACATAACCAGGACTAAATAAGAACTAAACAAGAACTAAACCAGGTCTAAACCAGGACTAAACAAGAACTAAACAAAAACTAAAAAAGGACTAAACAAGAACTAAACAAGGACTAAACAAGAACTAAACAAGGACTAAACCAGGTCTAAACCAGGAATAAACAAGAACAAAATTGGGCTCAATTTAGGACCAAATAACATGTGACGCAGTTTTTATTTGAACACTAGGCTCAACTAATTAATAATCGACTTTTGTTTTTTCAGTGTTGTTTTCACGGCAAACGCTCTGATCTGAAAAGTCTTTCCTCTCATCTTTCCTCCCGTCTTTCAGCTCGTCCTCCCGGAGGTTGCCACGCCGACGAGTTCCAGTGCCGCATGGACGGGCTGTGCATCCCCTCCAGGTGGCGCTGCGACGGCGACACGGACTGCATGGACCTGAGCGACGAGAAGAACTGCGAAGGCGTCACTCACATGTGCGACCCGGCCGTGAAGTTCGGCTGCAGAGACTCAGGTGAGGGGGCGGGGCTAGAGATGACACGTGTTAAAGGGGCGTGTGACATGGTTTTACAATGTTCACATTCTGACTTTATCTGCTGTATTTATACCTGTTGTACGTGTAAATGATAGTTTTACAGCAATCGAGCAGGTATTTGTGGAGAAAACGTGAAAAACGTGTAGAAAATGACAGGAAGTGACATCACACCAGGGACACTCATTCCAGTCAAAGAATTTACACAAAGAAACACATTTTCTGACTCTCTAAACATTAATTCAACAAAATAAAGTCGCTCTCATATATTTATAATTGTCAAATTTGGCCCAGTGTTTGCTGGGTAATTTCCTAGTGTGATCAACATCAAACAGGAAGTGAAATTATAAACCTAAAAATGTGCTTTTCTGCTATAACAGATGTAGCTCTGTAGTGGTAGCTCTGTAGATGTAGCTCTGCAGATGTAGCTCTGTAGATGTAGCTCTGCAGATGTAGCTCTGCAGATGTAGCTCTGTAGTGGTAGCTCTGTAGATGTAGCTCTGCAGATGTAGCTCTGTAGATGTAGCTCTGCAGATGTAGCTCTGCAGATGTAGCTCTGTAGATGTAGCTCTGTAGATATAGCTCTGCAGATGTAGCTCTGCAGATGTAGCTCTGTAGATGTAGTTCTGTAGATATAGCTCTGTAGATATAGCTCTGCAGATGTAGCTCTGTAGATGTAGCTCTGTAGATGTAGCTCTGCAGATGTAGCTCTGTAGATATAGCTCTGAAGATGTAGCTCTGTAGATGTAGCTCTGTAGATGTAGTTCTGTAGATATAGCTCTGCAGATGTAGCTCTGTAGATGTAGTTCTGTAGATATAGCTCTGTAGATATAGCTCTGCAGATGTAGCTCTGTAGATGTAGCTCTGTAGATGTAGCTCTGCAGATGTAGCTCTGTAGATATAGCTCTGAAGATGTAGCTCTGTAGATGTAGCTCTGTAGATGTAGTTCTGTAGATATAGCTCTGCAGATGTAGCTCTGCAGATGTAGCTCTGTAGATGTAGCTCTGTAGATGTAGCTCTGCAGATGTAGCTCTGCAGATGTAGCTCTGTAGCTGTAGCTCTGCAGATGTAGTTCTGTAGATGTAGCTCTGCAGATGTAGCTCTGTAGATGTAGCTCTGTAGATGTAGCTCTGTAGATGTAGCTCTGACGATGTAGTTCTGTAGATATAGCTCTGCAGATGTAGCTCTGTAGATGTAGCTCTGTAGATGTAGCTCTGTAGATGTAGCTCTGTAGATGTAGTTCTGTAGATATAGCTCTGTAGATATAGCTCTGCAGATGTAGTTCTGTAGATATAGCTCTGTAGATATAGCTCTGCAGATGTAGCTCTGTAGATGTAGCTCTGTAGCTGTAGCTCTGCAGATGTAGTTCTGTAGATGTAGCTCTGCAGATGTAGCTCTGTAGATGTAGCTCTGCAGATGTAGCTCTGCAGATGTAGCTCTGTAGATGTAGCTCTGTAGATATAGCTCTGCAGATGTAGCTCTGCAGATGTAGCTCTGTAGATGTAGTTCTGTAGATATAGCTCTGTAGATATAGCTCTGCAGATGTAGCTCTGTAGATGTAGCTCTGTAGATGTAGCTCTGCAGATGTAGCTCTGTAGATATAGCTCTGAAGATGTAGCTCTGTAGATGTAGCTCTGTAGATGTAGTTCTGTAGATATAGCTCTGTAGATATAGCTCTGCAGATGTAGCTCTGCAGATGTAGCTCTGTAGATGTAGCTCTGTAGATGTAGCTCTGCAGATGTAGCTCTGCAGATGTAGCTCTGTAGCTGTAGCTCTGCAGATGTAGTTCTGTAGATGTAGCTCTGCAGATGTAGCTCTGTAGATGTAGCTCTGTAGATGTAGCTCTGTAGATGTAGCTCTGACGATGTAGTTCTGTAGATATAGCTCTGCAGATGTAGCTCTGTAGATGTAGCTCTGTAGATGTAGCTCTGTAGATGTAGCTCTGTAGATGTAGTTCTGTAGATATAGCTCTGTAGATATAGCTCTGCAGATGTAGTTCTGTAGATATAGCTCTGTAGATATAGCTCTGCAGATGTAGCTCTGTAGATGTAGCTCTGTAGCTGTAGCTCTGCAGATGTAGTTCTGTAGATGTAGCTCTGCAGATGTAGCTCTGTAGATGTAGCTCTGACGATGTAGTTCTGTAGCTGTAGCTCTGCAGATGTAGTTCTGTAGATGTAGCTCTGCAGATGTAGTTCTGTAGATGTAGCTCTGCAGATGTAGCTCTGTAGATGTAGCTCTGTAGCTGTAGCTCTGCAGATATAGCTCTGTAGATGTAGCTCTGCAGATGTAGCTCTGTAGATGTAGCTCTGTAGCTGTAGCTCTGCAGATGTAGTTCTGTAGATGTAGCTCTGTAGATGTAGCTCTGCAGATGTAGCTCTGTAGATGTAGCTCTGTAGCTGTAGCTCTGCAGATGTAGTTCTGTAGATGTAGCTCTGCAGATGTAGCTCTGTAGATGTATCAAATCAAATCAAATCAATTTATTTTTGTAAGGCCCAAAATCACAACAACAGTTGCCTCTGAGGGCCACAGGGAGAAATGAATCAACAATGTCTGTGGTGGCGATGGAGTCAGACAATGTCTGTGGTGGCGAGGGACGATGTCCCAGGGTCCTCTGTCCTTAGACTCTCCTTCTCGGCCAGGAAAAACTACAAAAAAAAACCTCTTTGGGAAAAAAACGTAGAAACCTGGAGGAGTTCCAGTGAAGGAGAGATCCGACTCTCACAGACGGACAGACGGACACAAGGAGACTGGAGCTGGACCCACTCTTCAGGCAGAAGAGGGACCGACTGAGGCGAACTGGACCCACTCTTCAGGCAGATGAGGGACCGTCTGAGTCGAGCTGGACCCACTCTTCAGGCAGATGAGGGACCGTCTGAGTCGAGCTGGACCCACTCTTCAGGCAGAAGAGGGACCGTCGGAGGCGAGCTGGACCCACTCTTCAGGCAGACGAGGGACCGTCGGAGGCGAGCTGGACCCACTCTTCAGGCAGATGAGGGACCGACTGAGGCGAACTGGAGCCACTCTTCAGGCAGATGAGGGACCGTCCACACAGGGCAGGGACCACTTCACCAGGGGAGGGGCATCTGGGTCCACAGGTCCTCAGAAGTGAGAGAAAGAAAAGAAGGCGGTGAACAGTTTGCAAGTGGAATCAAAAAATAAATATTGTTTGATAGCATAAGTAGTCAGAAGAAGAGGACAGTGCTCAAGCTGTCATACTTCCCCCAGCATAGTTACTCCTAGGGCAGCGTAGCTGAAGCTGTGGGTTTATCTTTCTGTTCCTAACTACTCTGACCATAAGCGATTTCGAAGAGGAACGTTTTAAGCCTGGACTTAAATGAAGAGACTGTGTCAGCATATTTAACATGGGTCGGGAGCTGATTCCATAACACAGGAGCTTGGTAGCTAAACGCTCTACCTCCTACAGTACTTTTAGAGACTCTTGGCACCACCAGAAGGCCAGCATTCTGAGAGCGAAGAGCTCTGTTTGGATGATATGGTTCTATAGCATCTTTGAGGTAGGATGGGGCCATGTCATTTATGGCTTTGTAGGTCAAGAGTAGAATTTTGAATTTGATTCTAGACTCGACGGGGAGCCAGTGAAGAGACTTCAGCACTGGCGTAATGTGCTCTCTTCTTTTTGTTCCTGTTAGTAATCTTGCTGCTGCATTTTGAACCAGTTGAAAGCTTTTTATGGAGCTTTTAGGACACGCTGCAAGCAGGGAGTTACAGTAGCTCTGCAGATGGCTCCTGTGTGGGGTACATAACACAATGACACAAAAGTGAGCTTCTTGCGTGCCTTCTGTGTCGCAGCCCGGTGCATCAGCAAAGCGTGGGTGTGCGATGGCGACAGCGACTGCGAGGACAACTCGGACGAGGAGAACTGTGAGGCGCTGGTCTGCAAACTGTCCCACCACGTGTGCGCCAACGACTCCACCATCTGCCTGCCCCAGGACAAGCTCTGCGACGGCAAGGACGACTGCCCCGACGGCTCTGACGAGAAGCTCTGCGGTGAGCGGACCATGACGGAGCTAACGCGCGTTAGCATGAGCGGGGAAACGCACGGAGATGACGGGCGCTAGGGACGACGGAGATAGCATGCGTCAGCATGAGCGGGGAAACGTGCGGAGGTAACGGGTGCTAGGGACAACGGAGCTAGCGTGCGTTAGCATGAGTGGGGAAACACGTGGAGACAACGACGGAGATAGCGCGCGTTACCATGAGCGGGGAAACGTGCGGAGGTGACGGGCGCTAGGGACAATGGAGCTAGGGTGCGTTAGCATGAGCGGGGAAACACGTGGAGACGACGACGGAGATAGCGCGCGTTAGCATGAGCGGAGAAACACGTGGAGACGACAACGGGGATAGCGCTCGTTAGCTTGAGTGGGGAAACGTGCCGGGCGACGACGGAGCTAGCGCGCGTTAGCATGAGCGGGGAAACGCGCGGGGACAATAGGCGCTAGGGACGACGGAGATAGCATGCGTCAGCATGAGCGGGGAAACACGTGGAGACGACAACGGGGATAGCGCTCGTTAGCGTGAGCGGGGAAACGTGCCGGGCGACGACGGAGCTAGCGCGCGTTAGCATGAGCGGGGAAACACGCGGGGACGACGACGGAGCTAGCACGCGTTAGCATGAGCGTTCTGAGGCCCAAGTTCACAGTTCTGAAGTTCAGAGCGATGGAAATGTCAGGACAGTCTGTAGCTAGTTGTCCAATATTTCTGAGCGACAGGTCAGTCCCTGAACACGTGACAGTGGTTTGGCTCCTGGCGTCAGAGTCTCTCCAACAGTTCGAATCTCCTGCGAATAATGAGCACTTTTACATCAGAATCACAATCACTATGTACACAGAATATACGGTTAAATTTACACTGTGTTATATGTTTTATTGCCTCACGATTCCACGGTAACGTACAATGATCGTAAATGGACCTCGTTTTGACCCCGGGCCGTGTCTCTCTTCCACAGACTTGTGCTCGCTGGACAACGGCGGCTGCAGCAACAACTGCACGGTGGCGCCGGGCGAGGGCGTGCTCTGCTCCTGCCCCCTGGGGATGGAGCTGGGCGTCGACAACAAGTCCTGCCAGATCCAGAGCTTCTGCGCCAAACACCTGAAGTGCAGTCAGCGCTGCGAGCAGGACAAGCTAACGGTCAAGTGCTCGTGCTATGAAGGCTGGGAGCTGGAGGCCGACAAGGAGAACTGCAAGAGCACGGGTCAGGGGGCGTTTCCCGCTATGTCTCCGGTCACGTGTCACTTCCTGTGTGTTTCTGAACGATGAATTTGACATAAACGGCGAGACAAAAAAAACAATTTACTTTTTAGAGGAAAGTCTGAGCAGAAAGGACTTAGTTTTGCTTCTGAAATCATCACATTTCTTTTAATTAAACAAAAAAAACGACTTAATTTAGTTATAATAAATAAATTATAAACTGAACTTAAAAAAACTGTATTTTTTAGTCTGCACGATTATAATGTGACCTAAATAATCTTGAAGTCCCTAGAGCTAAGTTTATTCTTCGTCCCCGTCTCGCCGCCGAACCCTCGACCGGGCGCTCTTTGAGCCACGCCCCCTTCCTGTTCGAAAGCACAAACAGAAACATGGCTCATAAAGTCTATGAATTATGACGAAGTGTCCATTTACCGTATTTTCCGGACTATAAAATGCACTTTTTTCATAGTTTTGGCCGGAGTGCGACTTATACTCCAGAGCGACTTATATGTGATATTATTCGTTATTTTCACACTGGCAACCGCAAGAGGGCGCTCTAGGATCTAAGCGACGCAGAAGAAGAATCTGCACTTCCTCTGGAGTTTGTGGAGTTGTTTAGAAGTGACACAGAGGAAGAAGACTTCAATGGATTTAGTGATTTGGGGTAAAACTGATGCTTTGGTAAACTTGTTAGCATGTTCTTTATGCTATAGTTATCTGAATAACTGTTCATATGTTACGTTAACATACCAGACACTTACCACAGTTCTGTCTGTGCCTCATGTAGCTGAAGGTGTTAGCGTTAGCATACGTCATGTAGCTGAAGGTGTTAGCGTTAGCATACCTACACCTATTCACCATGTTCTCTCATCTGTTAGAGAAAAAATCCCCAAAAATGCGACTTATACTCCAGTCCGACTTATATATGTTTTTTTTCTCTATTATGCGTGTTTTGGCTGGTGCGACTTATAGTATGGAAAATACGGTAAATCTCTTTTGTTTGAGCCAGACACAAGGACAAACGTGTAAGAAAAGATGCAGAACAAACACATAAAAACACAAATAAAATAAAAACAAAGGTAAATTACATCATGTTGACTTCCTCCTCCTCTAACTTTCCTTGTTTCCTCCTTTTCTGTCTTTTTCATCCAGTTTAAAACCCAAACGCTTCACTCAGACGTTCTTAAATGTTCCTGAACGTTCTCCTTTTTCCCCTTCAGACCCGTTCAAGCCGTTCATCATCTTCTCCAACCGTCACGAGATCCGCAGAATCGACCTGAACAAGGGCGAGTTCAGCGTCCTGGTGCCCGGCCTGAGGAACACCATCGCCCTGGATTTCCACCTCAGCGAGAGCGCCCTCTACTGGACCGACGTGGTGGAGGACAAGATCTACCGCGGGAAGCTGTCGGAGAACGGAGGTTTGAGCGCTCGGGGATTTTAAAAAACAGGGGCCGTAGAGCAACAGAATGGGACCGCGAACGGGACCGCGGGACGTAAAGTAAAAGTGATCAAATACGGGGAAAGTATTGCAGTAAAAGAGTACGCGAAGCGTCGCGGTGAGTCCTTACGTGGTTCATGTACATCTCTACGTTTAGTTTAGTTTAGTCTTTATCGATCGGGACCACGTGCAAAAGCGTTGAAAAATGTGTAGAAAATGACAGGAAGTGACATCACAGCAGGGACACTCATTCCAGTCAAAATTAATGCAGAATTTACACAAAGAAACAACTTTTTTGACTCTTTAAACATTAATTCAACAAAATAAAGTCTCCCTCATATATTTTTATTTGTCAAATAAAATGAATTGTGACATTAGATGAGTTTTGGCCCAGTGTTTGCTGGGTAATTTCCTATTGTGATGTCATCAATTACAAACAGGAAGTGAAATTTTAAACTTTAAAAAAATGCTATTCTGGGATAAATTGTTTATACATTTTAGCCAAATTCAAAATATATTTATCTTTACTGCGTTTTTAGTTCAATGAGTTGTCTGACCTGTAGGGGGCGCTTTAAGGCCTTTTTGTAAACCTATATACTGTATGTAAGTATTTATTTAATAGGGAAATGCACATTAATGCACATCTGTATCACAGCTCTGTTTGTGCTTCGTTTGTTTGTTTGTTTGTTTTTCCGTTCGCTCTTCGGAGAATTCCCTGAACCGTTTGTTTGTTTGTTTGTTTGTGCTTTATTTGTTTGTTTGTTTGTTTGTTTTCCTCAACTCGTTTGTTTGTTTTCCTCGACTCGTTTGTTTGTTTTTCTGTTGGCTCTTCAGAGAATTCCCCTACTCGTTTGTTTGTTTGTTTGTTTGTTTGTTTTTCCAGTTCTGTTTGTTTGTTTGTTTGTTTTTCCAGCTCTGTTTGTTTGTTTGTTTTTCCGTTCGCTCTTCGGAGAATTCCCCGAACCGTTTGTTTGTTTGTGCTTTGTTTATGTGTTTGTTTGTTTTCCTCGACTCGTTTGTTTGTCTTCCCCGACTCGTTTGTTTGTTGTTGACGTTTCTGGCGCTCCTCATTTGCATATTGAGATGACTTCTTCAGCTGTGAATACAAATGGCCTTATTGCATTTAAACAAGTGCTAAACAGTGAACTGGAGCAGAAATCCAATTTGTGTTACAGTGAGTGTGTGAACGCTGTTGCCGGCGGCGACGACTCAGCCGTTCAGAGCTTTTGTTTGGATTAATCAGAAAGCGCTGCGGGCAAAGTTTATTTTACGAAGCAGAAACCTGAAATATTTGCTCGAGTTTCTGCCGCAGCTTTAAACAAAGACCGATATGAGGAAATGTGTTTTCACAAGAGAACTTTGTTTTACATTTTGCTCATTATTAACTGCAATATTGATATGAACAACTTAAAGGGCGTGTGACAGGTTATTACGATTGTCTAATTTAGACTTTATCTAGTGTATTTGTACCTGTTGTAAATATAAATTATAGTTTTACACCAATCGAGCAGGTATTTGTGGAGAAAACGTGGAAAAATCTGCAGAAAATGACAGGAAGTGACATCACACCAGGGACACTCATTCCAGACAAAGTTTATGCAGAATTTACACAAAGAAACAACTTTTTTGACTCTAAAAATGTATTCAACAAAATAAAGTTGCTCTCTTATATTGTATTTGTCAAATTTAAAAAAGTGACATTAGATGAGTTTTGGCCAGTGTTTGCTGGGTAATTACCTATTGTGATGTCATCAAGTACAAACACGAAGTGAAATTCTAAACCTAAAAAAATGCTATTCTGGTCAAAATATTCTCCAATATCAACTGTAATGATCTTTTAACCTGTGCTTGACCGAGGCTCACGTGTCCAGAGAGATACTACTCCCTATCCCTGCCCACTTCCTGTACTCATTTGTGATTTGTTGAAAAAGCAAGACCCAGAGTGACACATAACTGCTTTTCAAAAATAAAGACACATATGTGACATAAATCTGTTGCTCGTTTTGGTGCGGTGTCACTATTGAGGTTGAATGGACGATTTTTTTGGCACAAATCTGAGTCTTATTTCCTCGTGGCGTGGACGGCCGATTAGTCCTGCCCTGTATCAATCATAAAACGCACCTACCGCTCACCTGCAGCCGCGCACGGTTCGTCCCCACGTTTACGCGTGTCTAAGCGCATTGATCTATCATAATATAGTTCCCTCAGTGTACGGGACAAAATGAAGACAGAGAAAGACAGTTCAAGTTGACTCAGAAGAAGACTGAAATCTACGGGAGACGAGAGATGTGATGTGATCCGTCGCGCTAATAAACAAACGCACGTGTGTGTTGTATCGGTCGCACGGAGGAGTGGCATGTGCACTTCCACCTGCGTTCTCAAATCGCCGAAAAATCGTCCATTGCGCCTTTAAGGGGTGGGGCTTATCAGTTCTGCAGTGTTGAACAGGAAGTAGGAAGTCAATGGACCTGTTTCTTTTACTTTGAAATCAACATGACGGTTTGCAACGAGCAGAATGTGAAACGACGATCTAGTGAATACCAAGCGCCTGAGAAGATCTGACTCGTAACATCCCCGTCTTCTCCTCCCCCCCTCTCCGCAGCTCTGACCAGTTTCGACGTGGTCATCCAGTACGGTCTGGCCACGCCCGAGGGCCTGGCGGTGGACTGGATCGCGGGCAACATTTACTGGGTGGAGAGCAACCTGGACCAGATCGAGGTGGCCAAGCTGGACGGGACCATGAGGACCACGCTGCTGGCCGGAGAGGTGGAGCACCCGAGGGCCATCGCGCTGGACCCACGGGACGGGTGAGGGCGCCCTCTGAACACTCCCATGCCACCTTAGATCCCGAGCCTGTTTGCGTTGTAGGTGTTTTATCTCCTCCTCCGGCGATTGGGTTTGTCGTTCAGAAAGAAGAAAAGATTTTGACCGGACAACTACACGTGTGCAGCGCTCCCGACCACCGCGCCACCAGCACGCGCATGTGACTTTTCATGTTACGTTTGTTATCTATAAAAAGAGACAACTTTAGACGCGAGCGGTCTGTTCCAAAAGCGAGAAGACGTTGGATAAAGTTGGTATTTTCTCTGTAGCACACGTGTAGTAAGTGCTCCCTCTGGTGGCGATGAGGCGCGCTGCGTTCCGTTTGCTGGGTCAGGTTTATTGCCATGGTCAGTGAACGATGAACATGAATAAAAGCGAGATGTATCAGATCAAATAAGGCACGTATTAAAAGAATAAATTAAATGTACGGATGAAATAAAAACAGATATTTGTGTTTAAATTCACAGATGTAGTGCAGAAAGTGAACAGTGCAGTGTTATCTTATCTTATAAGATAAGATAAGATAAGATAAGATATTCCTTTATTGTCCCACATGGGGAAATTTCATTGGTGCAACGCAGGTAGATACAGAGGTAGATACAGAAGAACAGATCACTTATAGGAAGTCTGAAAAACACTTTCAGTAGAAGATCTCCTATAAATAAATAAAAACTCCCAATGACAAATAAATAAATAAATACCATTGCATGTGATCACGACAGTAATTGCACATGAATATGTGTCACGACAGCACATGAATTGCACATGAATTTCACAGTAGTTGCACATACGACAGAATTGCACATCAGTATTAGGTTAGGTCAGTATTGCGACGGGATAACGTGACGATCTCCGGGTAAGACGACTGTTCTCCGCAGTTTCATGAGTTCCTCCTTTGTGGAAACACGGTACTGGGGCGGGGCCGGAGCCGGGGGGCGGGGCCGGAGCCAAGACACATCGCCACGACACGACGAAAACACTCAATCCAGCCGAATAAAGTCAAAACAAGTTAATTTAAAGCGATTCCAGTGCGTGTCCCGATCGTTCGTGAAGTTCCTCTTTCATATAAACGTGTATATAAACGTGTACCGACGACACGCCGTACTTTAGCGCGGCCGGAGGGCGCGGGGGGGGCTGGTGGGCTCGCTCGGAGCTAGCTCACGTCACAACAACACAACGAACGCAACGAAAAACGCTCAAATCCAGCCGAAAAAAGTCAAAAACAGTTGAATTAAAAAACTATTCCAGCGCGTGTCCCTATCGTACAGTAAAATAGAAAAAATATACTAACTATATTTACAAAATATAGGAGATAAAGCACAATAAGTGTGAGAAAGAAGAGAGAGCGTTTACACCGGGCTGCCAGCTGTACCAGCGCCTTATGACGTAGTGGTTTAAATCAGTGTGTTTATTGTTTATTGCATCGAGTGCGAAGAACATATGTTAGCGTTGTGCCGCGTGGCTAGCTGCTGCGTCGTTAGCTGCTGCATTGAGACGTCGGAAGTTGTCAGATACATCAGAATCATCGCTCGTTTATATAAGAATAAACAGAAATAACAAATTTTCTCCGAAAGCCACAAATATCTAGTACCGTATTTTCCGGACTACAAGTCGCACCAGCCAAAAAATGCATAATAGAGAGAAAAAAACATATGATGCACTGGAGTATGAAATGCGGTTGCCTGTGTAAAAATAACAAATAATATCAGTAAATAAGTATGTAAGTATAAATATAGTATAATATAAGTATAAGTCGTATCCTGGCCAAAACTATGAAAAAAGGTGCCACTTATAGTCCGGAAAATGCGGTACGCTATATAAAACTCTGTACTTTAGATCTTGACAAATCTAATCCGAAACGTACATGATTCGTGTGTCTTTAGCTGTTCACGTTTGCATTTTCGGTTTAAAGTACAAACTCTGAACAGAATCGTACAATTAAAACATAAATATAAACCTCGTTGTAATTTGCGACGTCTGAAATATTTGCATTGAGCTACTTTTACGCCCATCGATAAAACACGGAGCGGATCGCAGTGTTCCAGGTTCCAACCCTCAGCTACTTCTATGTACGACAAGTATACGCTGTACTTTTGTGCCGCACAGGATCCTGTTCTGGACGGACTGGGACGCGAGCATGCCCAGGATCGAGGCGGCGTCCATGAGCGGTCAGGGCCGGAAGACCATCCACAAGGAGACGGGCAACGGCGGCTGGCCCAACGGACTGACCGTGGACTACCTGGAGCGCCGCATACTCTGGATCGACGCCAGGTCAGACCCCGACACGCCTCACATTTCCACAAACGCGGCAGCGAGTCCGTGATTTGATCTGATTTTGGAATATTTGTGTTGATTTTAGAAGGATTTTTAATATGACAGAGAGGATTCCAGATGTTCTATTTAAAGGACGCCAAATAGACTTTTTTAATTTTAGCTTTTAATCATGTTCTGACATTGTTCCTTTGTCAAAAAGGATTTGCTTAATTCACGTTAGTTTGATGCACCCTGTTCAGTAAGTCCTGCCACGCTGAGCCTCAGGAAAAAGCACAGTTTCAAATTTCTTAGTTCTGTGACGTCAGAGGTCGAGCTACGAGAGATTCTGTGCGTTTTTAAGTCCGTAAATGATCATTATTTTCAGTTTTTAAACATGAAGTGGTGTGGTAAAGATGTTGTTAAAAAACTGGATCAAAGTTTTTAAAAATAAAGTTTTTCAGGAGCCTGTTTGAAGGCCTATAACAATACAGATAATGCATGATTTGTGTCCTTTGAAATCATATTTATATTGAATATTCATGTTGATTTTAGGTTTTTTTCAAGATGCTTTATTTTTATTACAAGGTAAAATAAAGACAAAAATGAATATCTTACTATATAATTACATGATCTCGATGACAATATTTATTTATTCATTTATTTGAATGAAATTTTCAGACAATAGTGTTACACTGCACCAGGAGCTCAAATGTTTCTGTAAATGTCTTGTCTGAGGTTCAAGTTTCGCACTGAACCGTGAATGAAACATAAAATTAACCACAAGAATTTTAAAAATCTCTTGACCTTTCCGTCTCTTTTTGAGGTAATTTTTAATGGTTTTAATTATAGTGGAAATTATAATTTTGCATTCCTTCAAAACAGTAATTATGCTTTTTTTTTTAAATATACCTCTACCACCGCTTAAACAAATATACCCAGAAAATAACTAACTAAATCTTTTGAAACTACTGACATCGATAAACCATCCGAAACCATCAGGAAACCATCAGAAACCCATCAGAAAACCATTAGAAACCATCAGAAACCATCAGAAAACTATCAGAAACCCATCAGAAACCATCAGAAAACTATCAGAAACCCATCAGAAAACCATTAGAAACCATCAGAAACCATCAGAAAACTATCAGAAACCCATCAGAAACCATCAGAAAACTATCAGAAACCCATCAGAAAACCATTAGAAACCAAACCATTAGAAACCATCAGTAACCATCAGAAACCATCAAAAACCACCAGAAACCATTAGAAACCAAACCATTAGAAACCATTAGAAACCATCAGAAACCATCAGAGACCACCAGAAACCATGAGAAACAGCGAGAACAAACATATTTTTTGATGGAAACGTTTCTCCTCTTCCGCAGATCGGACGCCATTTACTCGGCGAAGTACGACGGCTCGGGCCTGATCGAGGTGCTGCGGGGCCACGAGTACCTGTCGCACCCGTTCGCCGTCACCATGTACGGCGGCGAGGTCTACTGGACCGACTGGAGGACCAACACGCTGGCCAAAGCAAACAAGTGGACGGGCAGCAACGTGACAGTGGTGCAGCGGACCAACACGCAACCGTTTGACCTGCAGGTCTACCACCCGTCCAGGCAGCCGCAAGGTAACGACACACGCTCTACACAGTCTTACACACGCTTACACACGCTTACACGCGCTTACGAACGCTTACATACGCTTACACGCGCTTACGAACGCTTACATACGCTTACACGCGCTTACGAACGCTTACATACGCTTACACGCGCTTACGAACGCTTACATACGCTTCCACACGCTTACACGCGCTTACGAACGCTTACATACGCTTAAACACGCTTACACACGCTTACACACGCTTACGGTCTCATTTCCCCCCGCTCAGCTCCCAATCCGTGCGCTGCCAAAGACGGGAAGGATCCGTGTTCTCACCTCTGCCTCATCAACTACAACCAGACGTTCTCGTGCTCGTGCCCTCACCTGATGAAGCTGGGGCCCGACAATCGCACGTGCTACGGTAAAACGCACACACAAACACACAAACAAACAAACAAACAAACAAACAAACAAACGCACAAACACGTGAGGCGACAGAGAGGTTTTCTGCTGGTGCTTATCTCTCTTCTGAGTTCATCTGACTTTTTTCTTCGGAGTTCATCTCAGATTAGACCTTTTCCTCGCTCAGGTCTTCACCGCGGTTTGACCCTGAGTTCGGAGGTTAAACCCGTGATTACTCCGCCGTTTTTGACATGGTAATATCCATATTTGGGGCGAATCGCTCGAGGGCGTTAGACGTGTTGTTGACACTCAAAAGTCTTTTTTAACAAACCGATTTATGTGATAGCATTAGCCTCCAAACGAGTAAGTCAGTACATGCTAGAAGAAAATCAGTGTCTCCAAAACACACGACGACCTTCCACACCTTTCTTTGAATCGTACACACATTAAACGATTAAACGTGTGCCCTCTTAACACCATAAATTAATCGCTTTTCTCCGTTTTTTTTTCGCGTTTTTGACAGAATCCCGTCAGTTCCTGTTGTACGCGCGACAGATCGAGATCCGCGGCGTGGACATCGACAACCCGTACTACAACTACATCATCTCCTTCACGGTGCCGGACATCGACAACGTGACGGTGGTGGACTACGACGCTCAGGAGCACAGGATCTACTGGTCGGACGTCAGGACCCAGACCATCAAGAGGGCCTTCATCAACGGCACCGGGGTGGAGACCGTGGTGTCCGCCGGTACGTCCAGAGAACCCTTCTACGTCCAGAGAACCCTTCTACATCCTGATTTTTAGAGGGATCGAACACACAAAAAGCTTTATTTCAACACCGTTTTGAAGACAGAACTACACAAAATAGGACTAAACTGCTATTTTAGATGTTTGCGGCAAAACTAAGAGAGTTTATAATAAATTAAAACAACATAATTTGGGGGAAATTATCAAAATTGGCTCTTCATATCGACCCAAAACCATTGGCAGAATTTATGGGACATTTATGGGTTTCTCTGGATTCTAAAACAGTAAAAAAAACTTACCTGGTGATGTTCAGTAGGTATTTCAATGGGATTGTTAGCGCTTATGCTGATTTTAATGGGAGAGTTAGCGCTAATGCTGAAATGGGAGAGTTAGCACTAATGCTGATTTCAATGGGAGGGTTAGCGCTAATGCTGATTTCAATGGGAGAGTTAACGCTAATGCTGATTTCAATGGGAGGGTTAGCGCTAATGCTGATTTCAATGGGAGAGTTAACGCTAATGCTGATTTCAATGGGAGAGTTAACGCTAATGCTGATTTCAATGGGAGGGTTAGCGCTAATGCTGATTTCAATGGGAGGGTTAGCGCTAATGCTGATTTCAATGGGAGAGTTAGCGCTAATGCTGATTTCAATGGGAGAGTTTCGATGTTCAGTAGGTACAGGGCAGTGGGCGGGGATAGGGGGTAGGTGCAAATGGTATTTTTCAGCGCACTCACGCCTTAAACGCATGACCAGGGAACGCCAATGGACTTTTAGAGCTTTTGTATGTTCTTTTAGCGATGTATAACAAGAGCTTTGTTTCATTCATTATCTTACGCACAAACTTAGCTTAGCACCACGCTTCATTTGATTATTTATTGTGATGTTCCTGTTGAATATTTAATGATGATCTTTTATCGTTCCTCCAGACCTGCCGAACGCTCACGGTCTGGCTGTGGACTGGGTCTCCAGAAACCTGTTCTGGACGAGCTACGACGCCAACAAGAAGCAGATCAACGTGGCGCGACTGGACGGCTCCTTCAAGAACGCCGTGATCCAGGGCCTGGACAAACCGCACTGCCTGGTCCTGCACCCCATCCTGGGGTACGTGGCCTCCACCGACAGCTGTCAATCAACGTCTTTTGCTATCTAACAGGGCTTCCTTGCACACATTTCTGGCATAGATTTATTTGAACTGTTTTTGTTTTTTGTTTTTTTCAATTTTTTCAATTTAATAATACACAAAATGGAAATGCTATTAAAAATAATGAAAAATAATAATAGTGGCACAATAACACAGCACCAGCCAAATGCTTCTCACCTGGCGGATTATTATACGAAAACAACTTGCACTCACAGCTGACGGCACCCGACTTGAAGTACTCAGATTGTACCGTATTTTCCGGACTATAAGTCGCACCAGCCAAAAAATGCATAATAGAGAAGATAAAAACATATATAAGTCGCACTGGAGTATGAAATGCGGTTGCAAGTGTGAAAATAACAAATAATATCACATATAAGTCGCTCCGGAGTATAAGTATATAAATATAAATATATAATTAGTATATATAAGTATATGTCGCACTCCGGCCAAAACTATGAAAAAAGGTGTGACTTATAGTCCGGAAAATACAGTACATTTCCAACATGCCCGTCACATCTCGCCCAAAGTTTAATTTTTTTTAACTGGATTACATTTTTTTACTGTATTCAAACACGGAGAGTTTGTTCAAACACACACTGCGAGTACCGTATTTTCTGGACTATAAGTCGCACCTTTTTTTATAGTTTTGACCTGGGTGCCACATATACTTAAATTTATACTTATATACTTATACTCTGGTGCGACTTACATGTGATATTATTTGTTATTTTCACACTTGCAACCGCATTTCATACTCCAGTGCGACTTATATATGTTTTTTCTTATCTACTATGCATTTTTTGGCTGGTGCGACTTATTCTCCGGAAAATACAGTACAATCTGAGTACTTCAAGTCGGGTGCCGTCAGCTGTGAGTGCAAGTTGTTTTCGTATAATAATCCGCCAGGTGAGAAGCATGTGCAGTAAGTGATAAACAAGAGGGGGCCCAGTACTACGCCTTGTGGTACGCCTCGGGGAGAATGAGAGGGTGAGAGTCATTTTTACGGCAATTCATCTGCTGTCGGTTGGAAAAGATATGAGTGAGAGTGCAGTACCGGTCAGTGCGATATGCTCCGGTCAAAGAGGATGTAGCGGGGGGAGTCTGAGTCTGCCGCTCTGAGTAGGTCGACGGTGATTTGATGGCGATGGCGAGTGCCGTTTCTGTGCTATTACGGGGCTCTTGATCCTGATTGGAATGGTTCACGGAGCGCTGCAGCTGACCAGTCCACGCTCTTCAGTATCCAGACCCTGTTTCTTAAGAACAATTTATGTTTCGCTCGCTGGCTACCGTAAAAAAAAGAAAGAATAGTCAGTTTGCAGTACCGTATTTGTTGTTGCGCGGTCTATAATTTGCCGTTTTAAAATATAGACCTGCAGCTATATAGTTAGGTTTAAGGAGGTTCTTTGTCCGATCACTCTAAAATGATCCACTCTAACATCTCACTTTACAGAAGCGTAAATAAAGACGGAAATCAGACACTTCAACTGACACATTTTCCCTTTCTTTCTTTTTTTGGTTCCTTTTCATTATAAATTTCGCTTCTAATTTTCAATAGCTTCTTTGTGTCATTTTCCCTCTTCCTTCAAAGCCCTTTCAAGGAATGTATGTCCGCTCATTGTTAACATGAGCTTAAATGAGAAGCAGATGTCTGGTCCAAACATTGGCTTCCCTCCCAGAATGCACTGGGGCAAACACAGCTGGGGGAGGGGCCATGTTCTGTGTGTTTCTGCACTGTATTTATAGCCAGAGTAAGAGAAAGTTACACAGATAAATTAGATTAACCCCGTTGGCATCTCACCTGCTTGTCTCCATGGAGATAGAGCAGTCTAATGCAGCGCTGTGGAACATTCTCGACAGAGCAGTAACACCTTCTTGAGAGGATACAGTGGCGGACTCACGAGAAAAACTACGCATTGTAACTCAAAAGGTGCTGATTTTTACATGTTAAAAATGTGAAAAACGGTTTGAAGCACTTTCTCACCGCATTCTTAACATCTTAATGATTCACCGTGACGTGTTTAGCATCGCTTTTCACAACTTCCAGGGGCCAGAGCGGCGTTTGGGACATCACGCCACTGCTAACAATGACTAGCATCCCAACGCTGCAGCAGCATTACTTCCTGCTTCGCGCAGATAAACCTGCATTTATAATCAGAGGCAGACAGCACACGGCGGCTTCATTTTGTCTTTACGAGCTGCTTTTGGGCGAGACAAATTGGACTTTATACATTCGTTTGCACATCTGGGAACTTGTACAGTAGCAACCGAGTCCGCCATTTTGAAAGGGGCAAAACCACACGTCTACTACATACGATATCCAGGATCTATGAGGCCAAAATGCCAAAAACCTGCGTTCTGTAAGGACATTGCTCTTTTGTCAGACCAAGGAATGATAGCTTTGTCGTGCACCTTAGTTTGCCGTTATCGTCTAAAGAATCAAAGTATTCGTAGCTCATTATGCCGTAGAAAAGGATGCAGTCTTGGTGGTTGCTAGTATATTGCCTGCCCCTTTCAAAATGGCCGCTATGGGCAAGTCCCGGATGTATGACGTCACCGCGAACGCATGTATTACACGAAAATCACAAAGTTGGTTCTCCAAAGCTACGCCAGATGCTAATCGCTAATGTAAAAGTCTGACGAATACTTCACATTCTCAGTAAACTGTACTGGACAGACGGCAACAACATCAGCATGGCCAACACGGACGGGAGCAACCAGAGCATCCTCTTCACCAACCAGAAGGGCCCAGTGGGTACGTGTCACGCCTTTTAAACGCCCTCCTTACAGCGCCCCCTGTCAACCGGGCTCCTCACTGCGTCGCGTCCGATTGCAGGTCTGGCCATCGACTTCGACACCGAGCGGCTGTACTGGATAAGCTCCGGGAACAGCACCATCAACCGCTGCGGACTGGACGGCACCGGGCTGGAGGTGCTGGACGCCGCGAAGGGCAAGCTCGTCAAGGCGACCGCGCTGGCCATTATGGGTAAGACATGAATGCTATCTCGGAGCTGATTGGACGAGAGAGAGAACGCCAACTCGGGTGAAATCGAAACGGCGCAAAGCAGATGGAGACGGAGAATTACAGAGGAGAATTATTTGTCACCGAACGTTGACTCGATGTCGTGATAAAGCCATGTGTTTCCGCTGACGTCAACGTTACATGTCGAGCCCTCGTTAGCTTAGCAAAACACAGCTAGCAAAGCACGTTAGCGACCGCCGTTTCCCGTTTATCGTGCGGTGGAGCTGCACAATTTGAGAAAAATAGTGAGTTGCGATTTTTCCGATTTATGTTTTAATAATAATGATTGACAAAAAGACTGAAATATGAACTGACAAACTAATAAAAAAAAGCACTTGTGTTTCAGAATGTTTTTACAGAGCTAAACTACAGCGTTAGTAGTTTTTATGCAGAATAAAACAAGACATTTTGTTGTTATTTTTGTCCATTTGTTCGATTCAAATTGTGTTTTTGATTATTTCTCGCCAAAATATGATATTTCCAGGTCATAATGCGTCTAACATTAGCATTAGCATTAGCATGACATAAAGAGAGGTTCAAACGCGGCGTAGAGGCTTTGCAGAGAAGTCAAAGAAATGAGGCAAAACTGTTCCTGTGCACGCTAGCTTTAGCCACGCCCCTTTGCGACTCGCTCGCTCAGATCGACCTCAGGAGTAAAAAAAGTATAATTCAGGTACGATTTAGAATTGATTTGTCAAGAAAACATTGTTATGCTTGAGCAACGTCAGGAAAATGCTCCGGAAAATTACCCAGAAAACACTGGGCCAAAACTCATCTAATATCATCATTTTTCATCATTTTAATTAATTAATAAGAATATGTGAGAGCGACTTTATTTTGTTGAATTAATGTTTAGAGAGTCAAAAAAGTTGTGTAAATTCTGCATAAACTTTGACTGGAATGAGTGTCCCTGGTGTGATGTCACTTCCTGCATGAGTGTCCCTTGTGTGATGTCACTTCCTGTCATTTTCTACTGATTTCTCAACGTTTTCTCCACAAATACCTGCTCGATTGGTGTAAAACTATCATTTATTTGTACGACAGGTATAAACGCCAAATAAAGTCAAAATTAGAACGTCGTAAAAACCTGTCACGGGCCCTTTAACCTTAACGAGACAGCGTTCGTTTGTGGTCGTTTCCAGGGGAGAAGCTGTGGTGGGCGGACCAGGGGGCGGACCAGATCGGGACGTGCGACAAAAAGGACGGAGGGAACTGGAAAGTCCTGAGGAACGGCACGACTCCCATGATGCACATGAAGATCTACAACGAGACCGTTCAAAAAGGTGCGGCGCTCACGGATACTCTGGAAGTCATCGGGGTTTTTAAAGAATGCTAAATAATACTACTACTATACTATTCTGTGATAACATTTTCATAATTCTTAGCAACAATTTAAATACATGAAATTTAGCTTCTTACAGGTCTTCCGACCTGTAGGGGGCACTTTAAACTTCTATTGACTCAACGGAATTTCCTTTTGTCTGAATTGAAATGATGTGTCCTGGAAATAGACTTGTTGGCATTAAAATGTTCTCCCCATTTTGACACGTGTACAGAAAACAGTAACGCTGGAGTAAATCAGTTAAGCGTAACACGGGCCCTTTAACGGCTTTCTCCGTTTCATTCTTGTTTGACAGAGTTTATCCGACATTTGTATAACGTTTGTATAACATCTGTTGACCTCGTCTTTGATTTCATCCCTGTGTTTTGCTCTTGTTTTGTGTTTTGTCTGTGTTTCTAGGCAGTAATCTGTGCAGCATTAACAACGGCGACTGCTCCCAACTGTGCCTGCCCACGTCGCCCACCTCCAGAGCCTGTATGTGCACGGCCGGGTACAGCCTGCGCCGCGGCCAGCAGTCCTGCGAGGGTAAGGTCGTGCGAGGGTAAGGGCCCGATAAGGAAGGGTCCTGCGAGGGTAAGGTCCTTCGAGGGTGCGAGGGTAAGGTCCTGCGAGGGTAAGGGCCCGCGAGGGTAGGATCCTGCGAGGGTAAGGTCCTGCGAGGTTAAGGGCCCGAGAGGGTAAGGGCCCACGAGGGTAGGGCCCGAGAGGGTAGGGTCCTGGGAGGGTAAGGGCCCGCGAGGGTAGGGTCCTGCGAGGGTAAGGGCCCGAGAGGGTAGGGTCCTGCGAGGGTAAGGTCCTGCAAGGGTAGGGCCCTGCGATGGCAAGGTCCCTCGAGGGTGCAAGGGTAAGGTTCTGCGAGGGTAAGGGCCCGAGAAGATAGGGTCCTGCAAGGGTAAGGTCCTTCGAGGGGGCGAGGGTAAGGTCCTTCGAGGGTAAGGGCCGGCGAGGGTAGGGTCCTGCGAGGGTAAGGTCTTGCGTGGGTAAGGGCCCGGGAGGGTAAGGGCCCGAGAGGGTAGGGTCCTGCGAGGGTAAGGTCCTGCGAGGGTAAGGGCCCGAGAGGGTAAGGGCCCGAGAGGGAAAGGGCCCGAGAGGGTAGGGTCCTGCGAGGGTAAGGTCCTGCGAGGGTAAGGGCCCGAGAGGGAAAGAGCCCGAGAGGGAAAGGGCCCGAGAGGGTAAGGGCTCGCGAGGGTAGGGTCCTGTGAGGGTAAGGGCCCGAGAGGGTAGGGTCCTGCGAGGGTGAGGTCCTGCGAGGGTACGGGCCCGAGAGGGTAAGGGCCCGCGAGGGTAAGGTCCTGCGAGGGTAAGTTCCTGCGAGGGCGAAGGTAAGAGCCCGAGAGGGTAAGGCCATGCGAGGGTAAGGTCCTGCGAGGGTAAGGTCCTGCAAGGGTAATGTTCTGCGAGGGTAAGGTCCTATGAGGGTAAGGTCCTGCGAGGGTAAGGTCCTGCGAGGGCGAAGGCATGAGTCCGAGAGGGTAAGGTCCTGCAAGGGTAAGGCCATGCGAGGGTAAGGTCCTGCGAGGGTAAGGTCCTGCGAGGGTAAGGTCCTGCAAGGGTAAGGTCCTGCGACGGTAAGGCCTTGAGGTTAAGGTCCTGCAAAGGTAAGGTCCTGCAAGGGTAAGGTCCTGCAAGGGTAAGGTCCTGCGAGGGTAAGGTCCTGCGAGAGCGAAGGTAAGAGCCCGAGAGGGTAAGGTCCTGCAAGGGTAAGAGCCCGAGAGGGTAAGGTCCTGCGCGGGAAATGTCCTGCGAGGTTAAGGTCCTGCAAGGGTAAGGTCCTGCGAGGGAAGACGGCGGCCATCTTGGTTAGCTGACCCCTCCCCCAAAACCCTCCCATTAAAGCAAAAGTTTCATATCTTTGAGTTTATATTTTTGATCAGTGAAAGTAAAATAAACTGTATCTAGACGTGGTTTGATTGGACTGTAGATATTATTGAGTATTTCTCTGTATGAATATGCCTCAGTTATGGCATGTTCTGGTCGTACCCGGTGAGTCTGAGTTGCTCCTGCTTCTTTAGGCGTGGGCTCGTTCCTGCTTTACTCGGTCCACGAGGGGATCCGGGGCATCCCGCTGGACCCGGCAGACAAGTCCGACGCCCTGGTGCCAGTGTCGGGCACCTCTCTGGCTGTGGGCATCGACTTCCACGCGGGTAAAGCAGCGCGTCACCGTTTCACCAGATGCCAAGGCCTCTTTGGCCACTAAACACCACCAGACACTACCAAACACCACCAAACACCACCAAACGCCACCAAACACCACTAAAACACCACCAAACGCCACCAAACACCACTAAAACACCACCAAACGCCACCAAACACCACCAAAACACCTCCAAACACCACCAAACACCACCAAACACCACCAAACACTACCAAACACCACCAAAACACCTCCAAACACCTCCAAACACCACCAAACACCACCAAACACCACCAAACACTACCAAACACTACCAAACACTACCAAAACACCACCAGACACCACCAAATACCACCAAACACCACCAAACACCACCAAACACCACCAAACACTACCAAACACTACCAAACACTACCAAACACCACCAAACACCACCAAACACCACCAAACACCACCAAACACCACCAAAAACTACCAAACACTACCAAACACCACCAAACACCACCAAACACCACCAAAACACCACAAGTACACCACCAATACATCACAAACACCACCATCATTTGATTAAACTATTACCACAGATTTGAATGTCGTGGCCCTGATCGGGAGACAGCATCACGTGCTAATTCTGAAATGTCTCAATCAGAACACTGATTCACATAAATTACCGGTTTAAATGTACAAAAAGAGACGTGCAAATATGACATTGTGTTTTAGTCAAACGTAAAGCTCGATCTTCTTCCGTTCCTCAGACAACGACACCATCTACTGGGTGGACATGGGCCTGAGCACCATCAGCCGGGCTAAACGGGACCAGACCTGGAGAGAGGACGTGGTGACCAATGGCATCGGGCGCGTGGAGGGCATCGCCGTGGACTGGATCGCAGGTCAGCGGCGCCGCCCGAGGGCTCCTCAAACAGAGAGACGTTTGGAATACATTATATACCAAACACGTGTTGAAATGCACTGAAGGCTTCTAGAATATGTACGAATCAAGTGTGTTATTGTTGGAAAGCAGAAATAGTTCTGATTTAATAATGCCACTGTATTTTTTTGTATTTTTAAAATGAAGACAGTTGTATTATTGATTCAAAATGTGGGAAAAAAAGAAAAAACTATTTCCAATTTTCCTCTATATTACACTTTATTTGTAAATATTCTCTGATCTAGAAGCCTTTTTTTTTTTTCCATGTTTCAACCTTTATTTTGTTGATAATGTGTTTCAAAAGCGTGCAATTGTTTACATTCCTTGTCATACAAGAAGAAGAACTTAAACTTGACAAGAAGAATTTAGACATAAATATCTTGAATGTATTTAATTTAATGGAAAAAATAACCTCAGGTCTCAGAAATAGACAAATTTAAACTATGGAAAAATGGGACAATTATTATTTTTCATTTTTTATTTTCTATTTTCTATTTTTACTCCTTTCCAGGTAATTTTTTGTGTTTTCTATGTTTTTTTCCTTGTTTTTTGTTTCTCTCTCTGTTGTTGTTGTTGTTGTTGTTGTTGTTGTTGCTCTGTTTTTGTTTGTTCTATGTTCTAATGAAAAATAAAATAGCAGTATCAGAGTGGTATCGAGCATTGAGCTCATGCCTTGGCGTCGAAACACAGCCCGAGTTTCAGTATTTATTAGTTTTGTTTACGCTGATAGTTCCTATGACAACGTATCGCGCTCTGTGTTTCTCGTCCACAGGAAACATCTACTGGACGGACCAGGGCTTCGACGTGATCGAGGTGGCTCGACTGAACGGCTCCTTCCGATACGTGGTGATCTCGCAGGGCCTGGACAAGCCGCGCGCCATCACCGTGCACCCGGCCAAAGGGCAAGTCCACACTAAAGAAGATTTAGTCCACACAAACGCAGGAGGATTTGAAACATGAGCTGCTCTGCTCAGAGTTCTGAACTCTAGCCATAACACATTTTATAAGATTCAGTGAAAAGACAGGGACATTTTTCTCTTTGAAACGACATTCACTGTCCAAAACAAACAAATAAATAATTTGCAGGTTTCTTTTTTTAATTTAATTCAACTCAATTTATTTCCAATGCTTTCAAACAGCGTGCTGAAAGAATTACTGAGAGAGTTATCACTCACGTTCACGTGGATATTGAAATCTCCAGCTATCACTACTTTTTTTTACTCACCTTCCGTGTGTGTGTGCGTGCGTGTGCGTCTGTGTGTGCGTGTTTGCGTGTGCTTGTGTGTGTGTGTGTGTGTGTGTCTGTGTGTGTGTGTTTGCGTGTGCGCTTGTGTGTGTGTGCGTGTGTGTATGTGTGTGTGTGTGTGTGTGCGTCTGTGTGTGTCTGTGTGTGTGCTTGTGTGTGTGTGTGTGTGTGTGTGCGTGTGTGTGTGTGTGTGCTTGTGCGTCTGTGTGTGTGTGTGTGTGTGCGTGTGTGCGTGTGTGTGCTTGTGCGTCTGTGTGTGTGTGTGCTTGTGTGTGTGTGTGCGTCTGTATGTGTGTTTGTGTGTGTGCGTGCGTGTGCGTCTGTGTGTGCGTGTGCTTGTGTGTGTGTGTGTGTGTGTGTGTGTTTGTGTGTGTGTGTTTGCGTGTGTGTCTGTGTGTGTGTGTGTCTGTGTGTGTGTGTTTGCGTGTGTGTCTGTGTGTGTGTGTTTGCGTGTGCGCTTGTGTGTGTGTGCGTGTGTGTGCGTGTGTGTGTGTGTGTGTGTGCGTCTGTGTGTGTCTGTGTGTGTGTGTGTGCGTGTGTGCGTGTGCTTGTGCGTCTGTGTGTGTGTGTGCTTGTGTGTGTGTGTGTGTGTGTGTGCGTCTGTATGTGTGTTTGTGTGTGTGTGTGTGTGTGTGTGTGTGCTTGTGTGTGTGTGTGTGTGTGCTTGTGTGTGTGTGTGTGCGTCTGTGTGTGTGTGTGCTTGTGCGTGTGCGTCTGTGTGTGTGTGTGTGTGCGTGTGCGTCTGTGTGTGTGTGTGTGTGTGTGTGTCTGTGTGCGTGTGTGTGTGTGTGTGTGTGCCGCTGCAGGTACCTGTTCTGGACGGAGTGGGGGCAGTACCCTCGGATCGAGCGCTCTCGTCTGGACGGATCACAGCGAGCCGTCCTGGTGAACTCCAGTATCAGCTGGCCCAACGGCATCTCCATCGACTACGAGGTACAGGATTTACCCGTCACCTGCAAAAACTGAGAGAAACAGTCAGATTGAAAGAAAAATAAGAATAATTTTGAAGCCAATCAAAAAAAAATATACTTTTGGCTGATCGTGCTGATGTTCGGTCACATTCTGTTCCCTAAAGCGTGCTCTTCGTGCTGATGTTCGGTCACATTCTGTTCCCTAAAGCGTGCTCTTCGTGCTGATGTTCGGTCACATTCTGTTCCCTAAAGCGTGCTCTTCGTGCTGATGTTTAGTCACATTTCGCAGGACAGCCTGTTGTACTGGTGCGACGCTCGGACGGATAAGATCGAGCGCATTAACCTGGAGACGGGCGAGAACCGGGAGGTGGTCCTGGCCAACAACAACATGGACATGTTCTCTGTGTCTGTGTTTGAGGGCTTCATCTACTGGAGCGACAGGTCAGACACCACAGAACAAAAGTACATAAGTATAAAGTATTTCACTCACTGCACACGTGACACCCGGACGTTCTCATTTCATGTACATTTCATGGCAAAGAGCAAAAGACACCAAAAGAGACATACAGCACATACTTTGAAGAGCTTTTGATCATGTTATAATTGCTTTTTGAGTACTAGTTTACGCTTTTTGAGTTATTGATGAATGGTGGAATGTAGAAAAGAGTTGTTCAAGTGTAGAAAAAGGTGTATTCAAGTGTGGCGAAAAGTGTGTTTAGGTGTAGAGAAAATAAAAGTACTTTCTTTGAGCACATTTCTCAATTTTTGAATGTTTTGACGTTCAGCTGAACAAACACCAGCGACAGAAACATGTTTTTTTTGTGCCGTGGAGCAGGACTCACGCTAACGGCTCCATCAAGCGCGGGAGCAAAGACAACGCCACGGACTCTGTGTCTCTGAGGACGGGCATCGGCGTCCAGCTCAAGGACATCAAGGTCTTCAACAAGGCCCGGCAGCAGGGTAAGTGCAGGGGGCGCTCTCGCACTCGCACATGGGGGGCCCTCTCGCACACGGGGGCCCTCTCGCACACATGGGGCGCTCTCGCACACGGGGGGCCCTCTCGCACACATGGGGCGCTCTCGCACACGGGGGGCCCTCTCGCACACATGGGGCGCTCTCGCACACGGGGGCAGGCGCTCTCGCACACAAGGGGCGCTCTCGCACACGGGGGTGCTCTCGCACACGGGGGGCCCTCTCGCACACAAGGGGCGCTCTCACACACAAGGGGCGCTCTCGCACAGGGGGCAGGCGCTCTCGCACACGGGGGGCGCTCTCGCACACGGGGGGCGCTCTCGCACACGAGGGCGCTCTCACACACGGGGGGCGCTCTCGCACATGGCGCCCTCTCGCACACGGGGGGCACTCTCGCACACGAGGGCGCTCTCGCACACGACGCCCTCTCGCACACGGGGGGCACTCTCGCACACGGGGGGCGCTCTCGCACACGACGCCCTCTCGCACACGGGGGGCACTCTCGCACACGAGGGCGCTCTCGCACACGGGGGGCGCTCTCGCACACGACGCCCTCTCGCACACGGGGGGCACTCTCGCACACGGGGGCGGGCGCTCTGGCACACAGGGGCGGGCGCTCTCACACACGGGGGGCCCTCTCGCACACGGGGGCGGGCGCTCTCGCACACGGGGGCGGACGCTCTCACACACGAGGGCACAGCATCAGTCGAGTCAGTCCAAGTGCGACGTCGACGCTCGTGAAGGTTCTGGATGTTAATGGCAGAAGAAGGTTTATTTATCGTCTGCACCAGAGTCTGAAGGTCTGCTTCCATTTTAGGGTCTTCTTTAGTCGAGACGGGGCTAATAAAACCCTGTTTACTGGTCTCAATCTGGGTTAGCAAGAGTTTAGACCTGGTTTGGTCTCGGTCTTAGTCCTTGTTTAATTCTGCTTTAGACCTGTTATGGTTCTGGGTTGGTCCTGGTTGAGTTCCTAGTTTAACCCTGGTTCAGCTCTTGATGGGTAATTCTGCAAAGCATTTTGTGTGTTATTTCTCTCACAAAAATCCAATCCATCAGTAGTTATTGTATTGTATGAACTACATTTATTTACGATGACGAGAAGGTGGATGTGTCCTTCTTTAGATCAAGGAATGACCTGGGAAGAGCCCACAATAACAATCTGACCAGTACTTTATGGTCAGATTGTGTTCAAACGAAGCTTAGAATGAAGTCTAACTTGAGTAAACGGCTTCAGACGGAGCCGTTTTGATGATGCGTGACTGGGTTAGTTTCAGAGGAGTGTGTACTTTAACCTTACATAATGAGGAGTAATGATTAGAGTTTGACCAAGATGTTGAGAATCCAGAGAAGCTGATGCTCCCTCGTCGCACTAAATTGTTTAAGCGCATTCTTCAGGCAGCAGGTCGGCCAAAACTGGATATCGGCCTCTGCTGGAGACTCGAGGCCGACAGCCGATACTCTACAGTGCAAATACTGGCCCAATATTTCAGCCAACCGATAAATATGTCAATCTCGATTATCGATTTTGATGCCACACCACACTTTACACAACAGACACTCTGCACAAAATACTTTCTTTTACTGAACATTCTGGTCTTTGAAAACACTCAAAATCATTCTAAAACTGTTCATGAAAGGTCACATTTTGTCCTGTTAATGTGATATTTTTGTATTTTTGTATATTGATACTTGTTCAAATGAGTATCTAGTTCCAATACCAGTTTTAGTATCGATTAGTATCTGATTCTCGATACTTTTGACAACCCTAATCTCCAGTAGAACCGTTAGTCTCCCCCTCCCAATATCATCACAATGAATTGATTAGCGCAAGGTGAAAGTTGTGCATATGTACATTAAAATCTCCCATTACTATCACCAACTTTGAACCTGCCCCTCTTTCGCCCGCAGGAACAAACGTGTGCACGGTCACATTTGGTCCTATTAATGTGATATTTTTGTATTTTTGTATATTGATACTTGTTCAAATGAGTATCTAGCTCCAATACAAGTTTTAGTATCGATTAGCATTTGATTTTCGATACTTTTGACAACCCTATTCTCCAGTAGTATTGATTAGCGTGAGGTGAACGTTGTGCATATGGACATTTAAATCCCCCGTTATTATCACCACTTTTGAACCCGCCCCCGTTTTCGCCCGCAGGAACAAACGTGTGCAAGGTCAACAACGGCGGGTGTCACCAGCTGTGCCTGTACCGGGGCAATGGCGCCCGGACCTGCGCCTGCGCCCACGGCATGCTGGCGGAGGACGGCCAGAGCTGCAGCGACTACGACGGCTACCTGCTGTACTCGGAGCGCACCATCCTCAAGAGCGTCCACCTGTCCGACGAGAACAACCTCAACGCGCCCATCAAGCCCTTCGAGGACCCCGACCACATGAAGAACGTCATCGCGCTCACGTTCGACTACCGCGGCGGCGGCGGGAAGGGCGCCAACCGCATCTTCTTCAGCGACATCCACTTCGGGAACATACAGCAGATCAGCGACGACGGGTCGGACCGCAAGACGGTGGTGGAGAGTGAGTGCCGTTTGCGTTCGTGCGTTCGTGTGTTCCTGTGTTTGAGCCTGTTTGAGTGTGTTTGAGCGTGTTTGAGCGTGTGTTTGAGCGTGTGTGAGCGTGTTTGAGCGTGTTTGAGCGTGTATTTGAGCGTGTGTTAGAGCGTGTTTGAGCGTGTTTGAGCGTGTGTTTGAGCGTGTGTTTGAGTGTGTTTGAGCGTGTGTTTGAGCGTGTGTTTGAGTGTGTTTGAGCATGTGTTTGAGCGTGTGTTAGAGCGTGTGTTTGAGCGTGTTTGAGCGTGTGTTTGAGCGTGTGTTTGAGCGTGTGTTTGAGCGTGTGTGAGCGTGTGTTTGAGCGTGTGTTTGAGCGTGTGTGAGCGTGTTTAAGCGTGTGTTTGAGCGTGTTTGAGCGTGTGTTTGAGCGTGTGTGAGCGTGTGTGAGCGTGTATTAGAGCGTGTTCGAGCGTGTTTGAGCGTGTGTTTGAGCGTGTGTTTGAGCGTGTGTTTGAGCGTGTGTTTGAGCGTGTTTGAGCGTGTGTTTGAGCGTGTGTTTGAGCGTGTGTTTGAGCGTGTGTGAGCGTGTTTGAGCGTGTGTTTGAGCGTGTGTGAGCGTGTTTGAGCGTGTTTGAGCGTGTGTTTGAGCGTGTGTTTGAGCGTGTGTTTGAGCGTGTTTGAGCGTGTGTTTGAGCGTGTGTTTGAGCGTGTGTTTGAGCGTGTGTTTGAGCGTGTGTGTGAGCGTGTTTGAGCGTGTGTTTGAGCGTGTGTGAGCGTGTTTGAGCGTGTTTGAGCGTGTGTTTGAGCGTGTGTTTGAGCGTGTTTGAGCGTGTGTTAGAGCGTGTTTGAGCGTGTTTGAGCGTGTTTGAGCGTGTGTTTGAGCGTGTGTTTGAGCGTGTTTGAGCGTGTGTTTGAGCGTGTTCGAGCGTGTGTTTGAGCGTGTGTTTGAGCGTGTGTTTGAGCGTGTGTTTGAGCGTGTTTGAGCGTGTGTTAGAGCGTGTTTGAGCGTGTTTGAGCGTGTGTTTGAGCGTGTGTTTGAGCGTGTGTGAGCGTGTGTTTGAGCGTGTGTTTGAGCGTGTGTGAGCGTGTTTAAGCGTGTGTTTGAGCGTGTGTTTGAGCGTGTTTGAGCGTGTGTTTGAGCGTGTGTGAGCGTGTTTAAGCGTGTGTTTGAGCGTGTGTTTGAGCGTGTTTGAGCGTGTGTTAGAGCGTGTTTGAGCGTGTGTGAGCGTGTGTGAGCGTGTATTAGAGCGTGTTCGAGCGTGTTTGAGCGTGTGTTTGAGCGTGTGTTTGAGCGTGTGTTTGAGCGTGTGTTTGAGCGTGTGTTTGAGCGTGTTTGAGCGTGTGTTTGAGCGTGTTTGAGCGTGTGTTTGAGCGTGTTTGAGCGTGTGTTTGAGCGTGTGTTTGAGCGTGTGTGAGCGTGTTTGAGCGTGTGTTTGAGCGTGTGTGAGCGTGTTTGAGCGTGTTTGAGCGTGTGTTTGAGCGTGTGTTTGAGCGTGTGTTTGAGCGTGTGTTTGAGCGTGTGTTTGAGCGTGTTTGAGCGGGTTTGAGCGTGTGTTTGAGCGTGTGTGAGCGTGTTTGAGCGTGTTTGAGCGTGTTTGAGCGTGTTTGAGCGTGTGTTAGAGCGTGTTTGAGCGTGTTTGAGCGTGTTTGAGCGTGTGTTTGAGCGTGTGTTTGAGCGTGTTTGAGCGTGTGTTAGAGCGTGTTTGAGCGTGTTTGAGCGTGTTTGAGCGTGTGTTTGAGCGTGTGTTTGAGCGTGTTTGAGCGTGTGTTTGAGCGTGTTCGAGCGTGTGTTTGAGCGTGTGTTTGAGCGTGTGTTTGAGCGTGTGTTTGAGCGTGTTTGAGCATGTGTTTGAGCGTGTGTTAGAGCGTGTTTGAGCGTGTTTGAGCGTGTGTTTGAGCGTGTGTTTGAGCGTGTGTGAGCGTGTGTTTGAGCGTGTGTTTGAGCGTGTGTGAGCGTGTTTAAGCGTGTGTTTGAGCGTGTGTTTGAGCGTGTTTGAGCGTGTGTTAGAGCGTGTTTGAGCGTGTGTGAGCGTGTGTGAGCGTGTATTAGAGCGTGTTCGAGCGTGTTTGAGCGTGTGTTTGAGCGTGTGTTTGAGCGTGTGTTTGAGCGTGTGTTTGAGCGTGTGTTTGAGCGTGTTTGAGCGTGTGTTTGAGCGTGTTTGAGCGTGTGTTTGAGCGTGTTTGAGCGTGTGTTTGAGCGTGTGTTTGAGCGTGTGTGAGCGTGTTTGAGCGTGTGTTTGAGCGTGTGTGAGCGTGTTTGAGCGTGTTTGAGCGTGTGTTTGAGCGTGTGTGAGCGTGTTTGAGCGTGTTTGAGCGTGTGTTTGAGCGTGTGTTTGAGCGTGTGTTTGAGCGTGTGTTTGAGCGTGTGTTTGAGCGTGTGTTTGAGCGTGTGTGAGCGTGTTTGAGCGTGTGTTTGAGCGTGTGTGAGCGTGTTCGAGCGTGTTTGAGCGTGTGTTTGAGCGTGTGTTTGAGCGTGTTTGAGCGTGTGTTAGAGCGTGTTTGAGCGTGTTTGAGCGTGTTTGAGCGTGTGTTTGAGCGTGTGTTTGAGCGTGTTTGAGCGTGTGTTAGAGCGTGTTCGAGCGTGTTTGAGCGTGTGTGTGAGCGTGTGTGTGAGCGTGTGTTTGAGCGTGTTTGAGCGTGTGTTTGAGCGTGTTTGAGCGTGAGTGAGCGTGTTTGAGCGTGTTTGAGCGTGTGTTTGAGCGTGTGTTTGAGCTTGTTTGAGCCTGTTTGAGCCTGTTTGAGCGTGTGTTTGAGCGTGTGTTTGAGCGTGTTCGAGCGTGTGTTTGAGCGTGTGTTTGAGCGTGTTTGAGCGTGTGTTTGAGCGTGTTTGAGCGTGTTTGAGCGTGTGTGTGAGCGTGTTTGAGCGTGTGTTTGAGCGTGTTTGAGCGTGTGTTTGAGCGTGTTTGAGCGTGTGTTTGAGCGTGTTTGAGCGTGTGTGTGAGCGTGTTTGAGCGTGTGTTTGAGCGTGTGTTTGAGCGTGTGTTTGAGCGTGTTTGAGCGTGTTTGAGCGTGTGTTTGAGCGTGTTTGAGTGTGTGTTTGAGCGTGTGTTTGAGCGTGTTTGAGCGTGTGTTTGAGCGTGTTTGAGTGTGTGTTTGAGCGTGTGTTTGAGCGTGTGTGAGCGTGTTTGAGCGTGTGTTTGAGCGTGTGTGAGCGTGTTTGAGCGTGTTTGAGCGTGTGTTTGAGCGTGTGTGAGCGTGTTTGAGCGTGTTTGAGCGTGTGTTTGAGCGTGTGTTTGAGCGTGTGTTTGAGCGTGTGTTTGAGCGTGTGTTTGAGCGTGTGTTTGAGCGTGTGTGAGCGTGTTTGAGCGTGTGTTTGAGCGTGTGTTTGAGCGTGTGTGAGCGTGTTCGAGCGTGTTTGAGCGTGTGTTTGAGCGTGTGTTTGAGCGTGTTTGAGCGTGTGTTAGAGCGTGTTTGAGCGTGTTTGAGCGTGTTTGAGCGTGTGTTTGAGCGTGTGTTTGAGCGTGTTTGAGCGTGTGTTAGAGCGTGTTCGAGCGTGTTTGAGCGTGTGTGTGAGCGTGTGTGTGAGCGTGTGTTTGAGCGTGTTTGAGCGTGTGTTTGAGCGTGTTTGAGCGTGAGTGAGCGTGTTTGAGCGTGTTTGAGCGTGTGTTTGAGCGTGTGTTTGAGCTTGTTTGAGCCTGTTTGAGCCTGTTTGAGCGTGTGTTTGAGCGTGTGTTTGAGCGTGTTCGAGCGTGTGTTTGAGCGTGTGTTTGAGCGTGTTTGAGCGTGTGTTTGAGCGTGTTTGAGCGTGTTTGAGCGTGTGTGTGAGCGTGTTTGAGCGTGTGTTTGAGCGTGTTTGAGCGTGTGTTTGAGCGTGTTTGAGCGTGTGTTTGAGCGTGTTTGAGCGTGTGTGTGAGCGTGTTTGAGCGTGTGTTTGAGCGTGTGTTTGAGCGTGTGTTTGAGCGTGTTTGAGCGTGTGTTTGAGCGTGTTTGAGCGTGTTTGAGCGTGTGTTTGAGCGTGTTTGAGTGTGTGTTTGAGCGTGTGTTTGAGCGTGTTTGAGCGTGTGTTTGAGCGTGTTTGAGTTTGTGTTTGAGCGTGTGTTTGAGCGTGTTTGAGCGTGTGTTTGAGCGTGTTTGAGCGTGTTTGAGTGTGTGTTTGAGCGTGTGTTTGAGCGTGTTTGTTGAGCGTGTTTTAGCGTGTGTGTGAGCGTGTTCTAGCTAGCGTGTGTGTGAGCGTGTTCTAGCGTGTTAGAGCGTGTTTGAGCCTGATTTAGCGTGTTTGAGTGTGTTTTAGCGTGTTTTAGCGTGTTTTAGCGTTTTTGAGCCTGTTTTAGCGTGTTTGAGCCTGTTTTAGCACGTGTTTGAGCCTGTTTTAGCGTGGTTGAGCCTGTTTGAGCCTGTATTAGCGTGTTTGAGCCTGTGTTTGAGCCTGTTTGAGCCTGTATTAGCGTGTTTGAGCCTGTGTTTGAGCCTGTGTTTGAGCGTGTTTGAGCCTGTATTAGCGTGTTTGAGCCTGTGTTTGAGCGTGTTTGAGCATGTTTGAGCCTGTATTAGCGTGTTTGAGCCTGTGTTTGAGCGTGTTTTAGCGTGTTTGAGCCTGTATTAGCGTGTTTGAGCCTGTGTTTGAGCGTGTTTTAGCGTGTTTGAGCCTGTATTAGCGTGTTTGAGCCTGTGTTTGAGCCTGTTTGAGCCTGTATTAGCGTGTTTGAGCCTGTGTTTGAGCGTGTTTGAGCCTGTATTAGCGTGTTTGAGCCTGTGTTTGAGCGTGTTTGAGCCTGTTTAAGCATGTGCAAGTCTTCACGCCGCACTGTCCTGTCCGGTAAAGCTCACAGGCCTAACAAACCTTCAGCCGTTACACAGTCTTGCATGTTTTATTTGTTTCAGACTTCCGTTTCACATTTTATTAGAAGACGATATTGTGCATCACACTCAGAATATTGATTTTGTGGCGGCTGATATTTCCCTGAGCAGCAGCTCCATAAACCGCAGACTCTTATTGCCTGTTCTGTTTGTGCTTGGTCAATGCCGTCCTCGCCGTCTGCGTCTTATAAACAACAGAGAACCTCGGTTAAGAAAACATGAGGCGCCGTGTGAACCACCAGAGTCTGGAGAGGAAAGACTGTTTGAAGTTTGAATCTAAAGCAAAAGGATTTAGTTATATAATCAGTTTGGGGCAAAGCCATTTAGTTTAATTTTAGTCGAGATGTAGTCAATGGTTTATCATTGTTAGCTTCACATTTTTAAAACTAAACTTTGAAGGGATATCTTAGTATTCAGAATCGACTTTAATGAGCTTTAACCTCGTTACAACAGTGTTTCCTCATCATTATTTCACTCAAAGTTGTATTTTGATTCCTGCATGTTTGACTAAATCCATCGACGGAGAAAATACCTGTTTTCACCTACCCCCTGTCCCCGCCCACATCCCTGTAGTCAGGTGTGATGATTTGAAACATAAATACTCCAGCTCTTCATTATCACTATGAAGAGGTGGAGCTTATCACTATGTAGAGGCGGGGCTTATCACTATGTAGAGGCGGGACTTATCACTATGAAGAGGTGGAGCTTATTATTAGGAAGAGGTGGGGCTTGTTATTAGGAAGAGGCGGGGCTTGTCACTATAAAGAGGCTGTAAACAGTGAACAAAGATAATAGTCCCAATCTGTACATTTTTGTCAACATGAATTACTTTTTATATAGTATAACTCTAAGACTCTAAGATCTGAAATGACCACTGATGACCACTGATGACCACTGCTCTCTCTGTGTTTGACTCAGAATCATAGTCAATGTTGCTGTTGGTGCATTTCTGAGTGTTCGTCTTCACAAATTTATAGCTCCGAGTCGTTCCCCTTTAGCTTTCCCCTTTAGCTTTCACCTTTAGCTTTCCCCTTTAGCTTTCACCTTTAGCTTTCACCTTTAGCTTTCACCTTTAGCTTTCACCTTTAGCATTTCCCCTTTAGCTTTCACCTTTAGCATTTCCCCTTTAGCTTTCACCTTTAGCTTTCACCTTTAGCTTTCACCTTTAGCTTTCACCTTTAGCTTTCACCTTTAGCTTTCACCTTTTAGCTTTCCCCTTTAGCTTTCACCTTTAGCATTTCCCCTTTAGCTTTCACCTTTAGCTTTCACCTTTAGCTTTCACCTTTAGCTTTCACCTTTAGCTTTCACCTTTAGCTTTCACCTTTGCCTTTGTGAAATCCCGCTGTAAATCTGCTCGCTCATCACGATATGAAAGTGCCCGCGTTTGCAGCCTCTTCAGCCCGAGTGAGACGGACTGATCTCCACGTAACAAAACGCAGGCGCTCTGTTAATGTTCACCGCTCTCTTTGCTTTGAACCGGTTTTACAAGCGAAACCTCGGGGTCGGGAGCGGTGGCGCCCAGAATCCTCCCCGGCCTTTTGCCTCGGCGTTCACGTCACGTAGAGCCGCTTACAGCCGCTTACAGCCGTTTTCAGTCTATTCGGATGTAAATCAAGAGCAAACAAATCAGTTTTCTTCGCAGGAATAGAATGAAATGGGAAAAAATTGAATAAACACTGCACATTTTTACACAATATACTGTAATTTGCAAAACAGAATAAAATTACTTTGATTGTGTTCCACGTGAGCTCGTACTAGTTCATATATAGTTCAAGATCATTTTAAAACTATAATTTAGTGTCTGATTCTTTTGATTCTTTCGACATCCCTCGTCTGAACTTTGGCAGACTCTCGACAGGAGTGATTGACAGGCGCAATAGCCTCAAAACAAACATTGCGTTTTACCTGTAAAAAAAGAAAGAAACAACTAAAACTCGAGAAAACAGACATAATCAAACACTAAACACTGGTCATTTGAAGTGATCGTAGATGATCAATGAGCTGCTCAGTGCAGTAGAGGGTTTTGAGCCTGATTTCCCTCTCAGAGTTCAGGAGCACATGAGGAACTTGACAACAGCCAATCACAGCGGCCGTACAGCACCGGGCTCCCGAGTGACGCTCTTAAAATGTGGGAAATATTGAACAAAAACCAACAGAACGTTTGTGCGTTTTCAGTCCACGACTTTAGCGTAAATACAGGGGACTTGCTATGGAGACCTACAAACTGGGCTAGCGAGTTGCTAACTGATCAATAGCATGAGAACTGACCGCCACGGGGGCTGGACATTGTACCGGACGATAAGATATACATCTCCCGATACAGAGTCCACGATACATGTCACGATACTGTTATGATACGGGTCCTGATGCGTGGAAATCCTTTAAAACCGGTGTTAGAGGTTCTGTTTTGTGATGTAGAAAAACGAAATACGTTGGAGTTTCATGTTCACGACGACCTTTAATATCAGAATACAACCGTCCTTCATCCTTGTCTTAATGCGGCATCAACAAAATCAACAAAATCTGCAGTTTATAATGAATGCTATTGCTGCGACTCGCGCTGGCTAACTGCTGCTAGCGGGAACGCCGTCACGCAGCCGCCATCGCGACCCCGCCGCTGTCACCTGGGCCTTGCCTCTTGAACAGTTTCACCAGGTCCTCTCTGAACTTTTGGGACATGAGCACGTACAAGACGGGGTTGACCACCGTCGAGGAGGTCGCCATGAGTCTGGCGAACACGCTGAACGGCCCGTACCGCGGCGACGTGCCCGTGGCTCCCGACGTCTCGTCCGCCACGAGGGCCAGCGTGAGTCCATAAGACGGCAGCCAGCACACCGTGAACGCCAGAACCAACATGGCCGACGTCTGCGTCACTTTGCTCTGGTAACGCTCGACCTGAGGAGCCCTCGCCTGATGCCTGGTCACCCACAGGAACACGTAGATCCCGCTGTACGCCACCGCGATCGTGAACAGCGGCAGCAAAAACCCTACGACGAAGTGAACTAGTCCGTAGATCATTTGGCCCCTTTGCGTCAGGAAGAAAAAGCAAGTGTTCGGCGGGCCTCTGGGCGTTCCCACGGATCGGAATATCAGCTGCGGCACGGCTAATCCACAAGCGGGAATCCAGAGAAGGCACACGACTAAAGATACTCGTTTTGGGGAAAGCAGGAAGTAGGCCCTTGCTGGCTTGACCACAGTCAGATAGCGGGAAACGGCCAAAGCGGCGAGCGTGAAGACGGACGCGGAGGAGCAGGCGGAGCCGAGAAACCCAAACAGCCGGCACGCCACGTCGCCGAACGGCCAGTGTTGCAGCGCTATCGCCGCGGTGTGAAACGGCAGCGTGGAGAGGAGCAGGAGGTCGGCGGCGCTGAGGGCCAGGAGCAAGACGTCCGTCCCAGTCCCGGTGACGGAGCTCTGCGGCGAGGACCTGGGGGGAGGGGCCCGGCGCCGTCCGCACAGGATCACCACCACCACGCTGTGCCCGCTCACGCCCAGCGCCAGGATCAGGACGTCCAGGATGGGCACCAGAACGCGCTCCACGTCCCCCAGGCCCGAGTCGCCGCCGCTGCCGTTCCGCTGGTGCATTTTACTCGCCGGGGGCAACGAGGAGGGCGGAGGACATGCTGCGACTGCGGACAGAACAAAGGAAGCGTTTAGTCCCAGTTTTAATCCTAGTTTAGTCCCAGTTTAGTCCCAGTTTAGTCCCAGTTTTAACCCTAGTTTAGTCCTAAAGAGCGGAGGACATGCTGCGACTGCGGACAGAACAAACGAAGAGGTCAGGGGTCAACGAAGAGGTCATTGGTCAACGTGCGGCGAGTGTTCGAGCGCAGATAAGAGCAATCAGGGAGAGGCACGCTAGCTTGTGCTTGGCGGCCAGACTTGGACTAGAGTCAGACTTTAGTGACCGTTTAGATACGAGATAAAATGGACAAAAACAACAGTTGATAGTTTGACCACTTCTCTATGTCACCAGGACCTTTTTTTTGAAGAAGAACCAATTCAAAAACTAAAAAACGACAGTTAAAAACACCACAGGAGTTAAATCCCATAGTTTGGTCCAGATTGAGAACGGTCCAACTTCTTCTTCCAGCTTCTCTCACAGTTTTTCTGTTTGTGATGATGGAATAAAACGTGAATAAATTGCTTTTACGTTGCTGGACACATAAACGTCTTTAGTCCACGGCGTTTGCAGACGCTGGATTCTCTGAGCTGCGACTGTCGTAAACATAAATAAATGTTCATCTTATCAGTGACGTGTCGGTCGCCGCTGCATATTTCCCATCATAAGTTTTCAATTATGTGATTTGTGCCAATTTGGCCAAACGCTGTCCAAGTGTTGTTGAAAAGAAGAAACTCAAACCGTGCCTATATTATACTTATTTTAAATGTATTTGTTTAAGTGCAAATACATCTAACTACTTTATACACGAGTCCATTTGTATTTTACATGAACACAATTACGTTTAGCTTAAACCGGGCAGTCGCGACGCTTCTTCGCTGGTGCAAACATATAAAACAATAGTGTTTTGTGTGTTCACGGCTGTAAAAGCGCTGATAGCACGAGCCTCCGTGAAGAATCAAAGGTTAATCGGTCGATACGCGGAAATACCTGCACAGATTCACCCGCGTTTGAGGCCAAATCCCACATATTTACCATCGTGAGGCTCGTCCTGGTTTACTCCTGGTTTAGACCTGGTTTAGTTCTGGTTTAGTCCTGGTTTAGTCCTGGTTTAGTTCTGATTCTGACTCTGTTTGTCCCAGTTTAGTCCCAGTTTAGTCCCAGTTTAGTCCCAGTTTAGTCACAGTTTAGTCACAGTTTAGTCACAGTTTAGTCACAATTTAGTCACAGTTTAGTCACAGTTTAGTCCCAGTTTAGTCCCAGTTTAGTCACAGTTTAGTCACAGTTTAGTCACAATTTAGTCACAGTTTAGTCCCAGTTTAGTCCAGTTTAGTCACAGTTTAGTCCCAGGTTAGTCCCAGTTTACTCCCAGTTTAGTCCCAGGTTTAGTCACAGTTTAGTCCCAGTTTAGTCCCAGGTTTAGTCCTAGTTTATTCCCAGTTTAGTTCTGATTCTGGCTCCGTTTGTCCCTGTTTAGTCCAGATTTAATCCCAGTTTAGTCCCAGTTTAGTCACAATTTAGTCACAGTTTACTCCCAGTTTAAACTTCAAATTTTGTCATTCTAAAGAAAGTTTAGAAACTTTGTTACTGATTCGACCGACAAAAGTAATATTCAAATTCTAGTTTCATGTTTACACAATTTAAAAGATAAACAAAAGAAAAGAAAATTTAATTGACTTTTTTTTAGAAATGACAACGATTAAAAGTCTGAATTATGTTCTGAAAATTCATATTTAAATCCATTATTAATAGTATTTAATAAGAAATGGAAAATCTCTTCAAACACACGTATCGCAATGAAACGTCTTACGGCGCAATCGCTTTACGACTCAAGACGCGCTCGCCCATTTCTCCCACAAATCTCCTGACCACAGCCGAACACTGACCGCTGTGCGTGTTACCTCAGGGCGGCCGGCGACTCCTCGTTTTGGCGCCTCAGTCCGCTCCGCTCATGAATCCACAGCCGGGCGAAAACGCAGCGACTGAGCAAAGAAAGTGTGTAAAGAAGAGCTTTAAAGATATGACCGGAATATATGAGAGAGAGAGAGAGAGAGAGAGAGAGAGAGAGAGAGAGAGAGAGAGAGAGAGAGAGAGAGAGAGAGAGAGAGAGAGAGAGAGAGAGAGAGAGAGAGAGAGAGAGAGAGAGAGAGAGAGAGAGAGAGAGAGACGTGAACTCTGGACCGACGGCTGGAGCTGGGCTGCGATTGGCCGGCCGCTGCTCAGTGGGCGGGGCTACAGAAGACACGACTGGCTTTTTTCCCGCGTGTGACGTCGTCGTTTCGTGGGTGAAACACCATCAGCTGCTTTGGCGCTAAATGGAAGTAGTAGTAGTGCCACTATCTGAAGTATTTGTACAACGGCAACAGAAGTATTAGTAGTTTTGGCGGTAGAAAGAGTAGCACCTGTAGTAATTAGTAGTAATAGTTTGATCTTTTCTGTATAGTTTGTTTCATTCATTTTCTCTAATTTGTTGTTGTTTTGTGACTTTGTGTGACCTGAAAAGCACTACATAAATTAAGTTTATTATTATTAATTAAGGCTGCAACGATTAATCAACGTATCGGCTATAGATAATAATCGTATATGGTGTATTTTCATCATGATATTCGTTATTCTGGACTTTTAAACTTCTTTTAAATTACTTTTTTCTTTTAATTATCTTTTTATCTTTTTTATTTTATTTATTTTATTTATTTTATTTATTTTATTTATTTTATTTATTTTATTTATTTTATTTATTTCATTTATTTTATTTATTATCATTTTTTTATTTAAAAAATATATATATACATTATTATGAGCACTGGTAGAGCAATTGTTGATTTGTTGATGTTTCTTTAAATGTTTTTTCTCTGCAGCTTTAGAAACATTAAACATCCATTGACATGGATTGGACATTACAGACTCTGAAACACATGAAAAGACCTTTTAAAACACAGACAACGACATTACTAAACCAAAAAAGAATAAACCATTTCAGATTTCAATTAATAACACACTTTAATCGCAAATATTCTCTGTTTAGAAGTCTTCAATCGCCACATTTCAACCTTTATTTGATTGATAATGTATTTAAAAAGTCTCAGTATTCAATGGGAATAATCGACTAATCAGAAAAAGAATTACCGACGACTAAAATAACTAAATATAATATATATAATGTCACTTTTCCTGGTTTTACACACACTTTGCAACAACCGTCCGCTACAGCCTTTTAGCATAAATAGTGCCAATACAAATGTAACAAACTTAAAACAAGGGCCCTTCATGTATAAGTCAAAGGTTTCTGTTGCTTAATATTTCCACTATGCGTTTGTGGTTTATTGGCCCCTGGAGACGGCCCCTTGGTGGTGGCGCGGCTGTTGAACTCGAGCACTTCTGCATTCACCGCGCTTGTATCCACAGCGCGAGCAGATACCGAGCGAGCGGCGCGATAGCAGGCGCTGGGATAAAAGGCAAACCGCTCATATTTGTGATAAAACTCATGCTAGCGCGCCGGGTTCAGGGGCCGTAAATCCCAGAAGAGGATGTGGGACGACCCCACTCGGGCCCTCGGCAAAATAAACGCGCACTGATAAACGCGCTCCGAACGCCTCGAAACGGGAACTCGATCAGAGGAAGACGGACGATTAGTTAATAAAGCGTCACGAAGCTGCAGCGTCACAACACGTTTAATTTTCCTCCAAAGAGTCGATCCAAATGTGTCTCAAATCCAACTTTTTGGCAATTTTCATAAAGTAAAAAAATATATACCGTATTTTCCGGACTACAAGTCGCACCTTTTTTCATAGTTTCGGCCGGGGTGCGACTTATACTCCAGAGCGACTTATGTGTGACAAACACAAGAGGGCGCTCTAGGCTCTGAGCGACGCAGAAGAAGAATCTGCACTTCCTCTACCTCTGGAGTTTGTGGAGTTGTTTAGAAGTGACACAGAGGAAGAAGAATTTAATGGATTTAGTGATTTGGGGTAAAACTGATGCTTTGGTAAACTTGTTAGCATGTTCTTTATGCTATAGTTATCTGAATAACTGTTCATATGTTACGTTAACGTACCAGACACTTACCACAGTTCTGTCTGTGCCTCATGTAGCTGAAGGTGTTAGCGTTAGCATACGTCATGTAGCTGAAGGTGTTAGCGTTAGCATACGTCATGTAGCTGAAGGTGTTAGCGTTAGCATAAGTACACCTATTCACCATGTTCTCTCATCTGTTATCATGATGAAATGTCTGTTCTTGGTCTTGGATTTTAACAAATACATTTCCCCCAAATAAATGCGACTTATACTCCAGTGCGACTTATACTCCAGTGCGACTTATACTCCAGTGCGACTTATACTCCAGTGCGACTTATACTCCAGTGCCACTTATACTCCTGTGCCACTTATACTCCAGTGCCACTTCTCATAAAAATACTATGAATGAATAATATATAATCCCGCTTTGGTCCTTCCATGCGTGGGACAGTAGACTTTTTCTTTATTGATTCAATTTTTCTCATCAAAGTGAACTCTGGAGCTGCTTGATGCACTTTTTATACAAATAAAGCTGTAACTCTCTTATTTCCAGTTAAATCCATCATTCTGGGAGGCATCAGGTCAGTTTGTCCTATAAATGACCCTAAAATCAAATGAAAAATAATAGGACTTTTATACGGATTCTGTCTGGACATTTTTGCTTCATTACAAGTCTCTGAACCTCATTTTTAGTGGTTTTATCTTCAGCTTTTAGAAGAGAAGTGTTAAAGTGCTCATCGCTCACGAGGAAACGCTAACGAGCCGCGAGGCAAACTATTATCACGTGTTCCAGGACCGTCGGCCAATCAACAGAGTCATAAACTGTTTATGACATTTCAGAACGATGTGTTTTTGGCCTTAAAACTCCTGCCGTGGGCTCGGTAAATGTAAACCTCTGGAGGGCGTGGCACTTCACAAAGAAACTGGACCAAACATTAAGGACTGAAATGGAAATGGAAGAAAAAAAAAACATTTGGACTCAACATAAACATGGACAAATGTGACATAAATTGTGGACAAAATGAGACTTAAACATGAGATGATTTATGCCGTGCGTTTTGTTTTGTTTTTTATCTCTAGAATCATTATTAATTGTCTAGTTCTTCTTTTTGTGTCATGTTTGGTGTTTTGTTCATTTAAAAAGAAAATAAAACTACCTCATAGAGTATGAATTGCAAATATATTTTTTTATTCATTGAGAGAATAAGATAAGATAAGATAAGATATTCCTTTATTGTCCCACATGGGGAAATTTCATTGGTGCAACGCAGGTAGATACAGAGGTAGATACAGAAGAACAGATCACTTATAGGAAGTCTGAAAAACACTTTCAGTAGAAGATTTCCTATAAATAAATAAAAACTCCCATAGACAAATAAATAAATACATAAATACCATTGCATGTGATCCCGACAGTAATTGCACATGAATATGTGTCACGACAGCACATAGATTGCACATGAATTAAATATGGTGCTTATAACCATAACCAATAGTCAATTTGTCAAAGATTATTATTATAGTACATTGAGACTTTTAAAATACATTATTGAAGGTTGGAATATGGCGACTTGTATTATTGCTGAAAAACAGAAATAGTTTATAGTATTTTTGGCATTTTGCTTTAATAATTCACCTGTCTTTGTTATAAAAAGGTCTAAATAACAATTACTACGACCAAAATACAGTTATGATTATGTTTTATGAAGTCGGGTCTATTAGGGGTCTGGGTTACCGTATTTTTCGGACTATAAGTTGCACCGGAGTATAAGGCCAAAAAATGCATAATAGAGAAGGAAAAAACTGGAGTATAAGTATATAAGTATAAATATAAGTATAAGTCGCACCCCGGGCAAAACTATGAAAAAAATAGGGTGATGGGATGAATGGCAGCTCAGTATAACCCTGACCTCTGTGTCCCTCGGCAGACGTGGGCTCGGTGGAGGGCCTGGCGTACCATCGGGCCTGGGACATGCTGTACTGGACCAGCTACACCACCTCCACCATCTCGCGCCACACGGTGGACCAGAGCCGCTGGGGCGCCATGGACCGACACACGGTGGTCACCATGTCCGGAGATGACCACCCCCGAGCCTTCGTCCTGGATGAGTGTCAGGGGTGAGAGGAGGAGAGGAGGAGGGGAGGAGAGGAGGAGGGGAGGAGAGGAGGGGATGAGAGGAGGAGAGGAGGAGAGAAGGAGAGGAGGAGGGGAGGAGAGGAGGAGAGGAGGAGGGAAGGAGAGAAGGAGAGAAGGAGAGAAGGAGAGGAGGAGGGAAGGAGAGAGGGAGAGGAGGAGGGGAGGAGAGGAGGAGGGAAGGAGAGAGGGAGAGGAGGAGGGGAGGAGAGGAGGAGGGAAGGAGAGAGGGAGAGGAGGAGGGAAGGAGAGAGGGAGAGGAGGAGGGGAGGAGAGGAGGAGGGAAGGAGGGGAGGAGAGGAGGAGAAAAGGAGGGAAGGAGAGGAGGAGGGGAGGAGAGGAGGAGGGAAGGAGAGGAGGAGGAGGGAAGGAGAGGAGGAGAGAAGGAGAGGAGGAGGGGAGGAGAGGAGGAGAAAAGGAGGGAAGGAGAGGAGGAGGGGAGGAGAGGAGGAGGGAAGGAGAGGAGGAGGAGGGAAGGAGAGGAGGAGAGAAGGAGAGGAGGAGGGAAGGAGAGGAGGAGAGAAGGAGAGGAGGAGGAGGGAAGGAGAGAAGGAGAGGAGGAGGGAAGGAGAGGAGGAGGGAAGGAGAGGAGGAGAGAAGGAGAGAAGGAGAGGAGGAGGAGGAGGAGGGAAGAAGAGGAGGAGGGAAGGAGAGGAGGAGAGAAGGAGTGGAGGAGGAGGGAAGGAGAGGAGGAGAGAAGGAGAGGAGGAGGGAAGGAGAGAAGGAGAGAAGGAGAGGAGGAGGAGGGAAGGAGAGGAGGATAGAAGGAGAGGAGGAGAGAAGGAGTGGAGGAGGAGAGAAGGAGAGGAGGAGGGGAGGAGAGGAGGAGAGAAGGAGGGGAGGAGAGGAGGAGAGGAGGAGAGAAGGAGGGAAGGAGAGGAGGAGAGAAGGAGAGGAGGAGGAGGGAAGGAGAGGAGGAGAGGAGGAGGGAAGGAGAGGAGGAGAGAAGGAGAGGAGGAGAGGAGGAGAGGAGAGGAGGAGAGAAGGAGAGGAGGAGGGGAGGAGGGGAGGAGAGGAGGAGAGAAGGAGAGAGGGAGAGGAGGAGAGGAGGAGAGGAGGAGAGAAGTCCTGGTTTAGTCCATCTTTAGTCCATCTTTAGTCCATCTTTAGTCCATCTTTAGTCCATCTTTAGTCCTGGTTTAGTGCTGGTTTAGTCCCTGTTTGACCCCCAGATGACCCTAAGCTCCTCCCACAGCCTGATGTTCTGGACCAATTGGAACGAGCAGTTTCCCAGCATCATGAGGGCAACTCTGAACGGGGCAAACGTCATCATCATCATCGGCTCGGACGTCCGCACGCCCAACGGTCTGGCCATCGACCACCGAGCGGAGAAGCTCTACTTCTCCGACGCCACGCTGGACAAGATCGAGCGCTGCGAGTACGACGGCAGCCGGCGCTACGTGAGTGCGAGCGTCTGTCTGTGTCTGTGCGTCTGTGTTTACACCCGCGCATTACCACCGTCGCCCTGCAGGTGGTGCTGAAGAACGAGCCCGTGCACCCCTTTGGCCTGGCCGTGTACGGGGACTACCTCTTCTGGACGGACTGGGTGCGGCGGGCGGTGCTGAGGGCCGATAAATACACCGGAGGAGAGATGAAGGTGCTGCGGGCGGACATTCCCCAGCAGCCAATGGGAATAATCGCCGTCGCCAACGACACCAACAGCTGTGAGTCACTGCACGGGTCTACTCGCTACAGTCACTCCACGGGTCTAATCACTACAGTCACTGCACGGGTCTAATCACTACAGTCACTGCACGGGTCTACTCACTACAGTCACTGCATGGGTCTAATCACTACAGTCACTGCACGGGTCTACTCACTACAGTCACTGCATGGGTCTAATCACTACAGTCACTGCACGGGTCTACTCACTACAGTCACTGCACGGGTCTACTCACTGCAGTCACTGCTACTCACTACAGTCACTGCACGGGTCTTCTCACTACAGTCACTGCTACTCACTACAGTCACTGCACAGGGCTACTCACTACAGTCACTGCACAGGTCTAATCACTACAGCCACTGCACGGGTCTACTCACTACAGTCACTGCACGGGTCTACTCACTACAATCACTGCTACTCACTACAGTCACTGCACAGGTCTAATCACTACAGTCACTGCACGGGTCTACTCACTACAGTCACTGCACGGGTCTACTCACTACAATCACTGCTACTCACTACAGTCACTGCACGGGTCTACTCACTACAATCACTGCTACTCACTACAGTCACTGCACGGGTCTACTCACTACAGTCACTGCTACTCACTACAGTCACTGCACGGGTCTAATAGCATATTTTGAAGGTTTATAATGTCACTTCCTGTTTGTAATTGATGACATCACACTAAGAAATTACCCAGAAAACACTGGGCCAAAACTCATCTATTGTAGCAATGTGTGTTTTATTTGACAAATTAAAATATATGAGAGCGACTTTATTTTGTTGCATAAACTTTGACTGGAATGAGTGTCCCTGGTGTGATGTCACTTCCTGTCCCTGGTGTGATGTCACTTCCTGTCATTTTCTACACATTTTTCACAATTTTCTCCACAAATTCCTGCTTGATTGTTGTAAAACTATAATTAATTTGTACAACAGGTATAAATACAGAAAATAAAGTCTAAATCAGAACATGTTAAACCTGCCACACCCCTTTGACCCCGCCCTCTGCAGGTGAGTTCTCTCTGTGCCGGGTGAATAACGGCGGCTGTCAGGACCTGTGTCTGCTCACCTCGGATGGAAGAGTCAACTGCAGTTGCCGCGGCGACAGGAAGCTGCTGGAGGACAACTCCTGCATCGGTAACAACACCACACTTCAGCTTTATCTGTCAGTAAATCTGCTTCAGGTTATATTATAAACTATTATATTATATTATGTTTATTATATTGTATATTATTATATTATATTATGTTTATTATATTATAATATTACAAAAGAGTGAAATGAGAAACTTTTATCACCGTTTTCATTGATTAACGTGAGCGATTTGATTGATTAGTTCTTATGCAGATCATAAACCGCCCACACGGTGTCGCTGTCGCACACATTTGGCAGTAGTTTGGCCGTAGTTTGGAAGTACTTTGGTAGTAGTTTAGCAGTACTTTGGTAGTAGTTTTGCAGTACTCTTGCAGTACTTTGGCAGTACTTTGACAGCAGTACTTTGGCAGCAGTTTTACAGCAGTTTTTGGCAGTATTTTGCAGTATTTTGGCAGTACTTTGGCAGTAGTTTGGCAGTTGTTTGACAGTAGTTTGGCAGTTGTTTGACAGTAGTTTGGCAGTAGTTTGGCAGTACTTTGGCAGTACTTTGGCAGTAGTTTGACAGTACTTTGGCAGTTGTTTGACAGTAGTTTGGCAGTACTTTGGCAGTAGTTTGACAGTACTTTGGCAGTAGTTTGACAGTAGTTTGACAGTTGTTTGACAGTACTTTGGCAGTAGTTTGACAGTACTTTGGCAGTAGTTTGGCAGTACTTTGACAGTACTTTGGCAGTAGTTTGGCAGTACTTTGACAGTACTTTGGCAGTAGTTTTGCAGTACTTTGACAGTAGTTTGCTCCTCACGTTTGTCATTACTCTGGCTCTTTGTCTTTCAGCCCTGAACACGACCTGCAACAACATCGACGAGTTCGAGTGTGGAAACGGCGACTGCATCGAGTACGTCCGGACCTGCGACGGCTCGCCGCACTGTAAAGACAAGTCTGACGAGAAGCAGTCCTACTGCGGTACGCACTGTACATGCAGTATTCAACTATTCAACACACTGCACTGTACTTGCAGTATTCAACTATTAAAACATGCACTGTACAGTACATGCAGTATTCAACTATTCAACACACTGTACAGTACATGCAGTATTCAACTATTCAACACACTGCAGAGTACATGCAGTATTCAACTATTAAAACATGCACTGCACAGTACATGCAGTATTCAACTATTCAACACATTGCACTGTACTTGCAGTATTCAACTATTCAACATGCACTGCACTGTACATGCAGTATTCAACTATTCAACATGCACTGCACTGTACATGCAGTATTCAACTATTCAACACACTGTACAGTACATGCAGTATTCACCTATTCAACATGCACTGCACAGTACATGCAGTATTCAACTATTCAACACACTGCAGTATTCAACTATTCAACACACTGCACGGTACATGCAGTATTCAACTATTCAACACACTGTACAGTACATGCAGTATTCAACTATTCAACACACTGTACAGTACATGCAGTATTCAACTATTCAACACACTGTACAGTACATGCAGTATTCAACTATTCAACATGCACTGCACAGTACATGCAGTATTCAACTATTAAAACATGCACTGCACTGTACATGCAGTATTCAACTATTCAACACACTGTACAGTACATGCAGTATTCAACTATTCAACATGCACTGCACAGTACATGCAGTATTCAACTATTCAGCACAGTACATGCAGTATTCAACTATTCAACACACTGCAGTATTCAACTATTCAACACACTGTACAGTACATGCAGTATTCAACACACTGTACAGTACATGCAGTATTCAAATATTCAATACACAGCACAGTACATGCAGTATTCAAATATTCAATACACAGCACAGTACATGCAGTATTCAAATATTCAACATGCTCTGCAGCTAACCGTGTGTGTAAGAAGGGCTACCGGCGCTGCGTGAACGGGCGCCGCGTGAACTGGCACTGCGTGAACGGGCGCTGTGTGTGACGTTCTGCATGTGTGTCTCTGCAGCTAACCGTGTGTGTAAGAAGGGTTACCGGCGCTGCGTGAACGGGCGCTGTGTGAACAGGCGCTGCGTGTGACGTTCTGCATGTGTGTCTCTGCAGCTAACCGTGTGTGTAAGAAGGGTTACCGGCGCTGCGTGAACGGGCGCTGTGTGAACAGGCGCTGCGTGTGACGTTCTGCATGTGTGTCTCTGCAGCTAACCGTGTGTGTAAGAAGGGTTACCGGCGCTGCGTGAACGGGCGCTGTGTGAACAGGCGCTGCGTGTGACGTTCTGCATGTGTGTCTCTGCAGCTAACCGTGTGTGTAAGAAGGGTTACCGGCGCTGCGTGAACGGGCGCTGCGTGGGCCACGGCTCCTGGTGCAACGGGCACAACGACTGCGGAGACAACTCGGACGAGCTCTTCTGCAACGGTGAGCGCCACAGTCCAGTCACAGCCTTCTGCTTCACCACGAGGCTGGAGGAGGACGTTTGGTTGTAGTTTCAGCAACACTGGAAGTGAAACTGCAGTAGAAAGAAGAGGATCAGGAAGAGTTCTATCAGTCGCTTCAGTGCAGTTCAGTTTATTGTTGTAAACAGTGTTTATGTTTATAAAGCCCAAAATCACAGAAGAAGCATAAGGTTAGAAAATCAAACTATGAAACAGTCGTTGGTCCACAAAGACGAGCAGATCCATCAACGTTTACAGGGAATTTAATGTAGAACTGTCCCAGAACCTCATCTGCCCTCGGACTCCTCTTAACGGCAAGAGAGGAGAACCTGGAGGTGAATCTGGAGGAGAACCTGGAGGAGAATCTGGAGGAGAACCTGGAGAAGAATCTGGAGGAGAACCTGGAGGAGAACCTGGAGGAGAACCTGGAGAAGAATCTGGAGGAGAACCTGGAGGAGAACCTGGAGGAGAACCTGGAGAAGAATCTGGAGGAGAACCTGGAGGAGAACCTGGAGGAGAATCTGGAGGAGAACCTGGAGGAGAACCTGGAGGAGAACCTAATTCAAACATGCATTTACAGAGTTTGAATCAGTGTAGGACAATTTATGCATTTGAGAAGTAGTAGTAGCATTTGCAGTAGCATTAGCAGTATTAGCAGTATTAACAGTAGCATTATTAGCAGTATTAGCTGTAGCATTATTAGCAGTATCAGTATCAGCAGTATTAGCAGTATTAGCAGTATTACCATTAGCATTAGCCTTAGCATTAGCCGTATATAATGAAAGTGTCCCTCTCTGTGCCTCAGCCACTCTGTGCTCGGCCGATCAGTTCCAGTGTCGAGACGGAAACTGCATCTCCAACTCCAGCAAGTGCAACCAGAAAGTCGACTGTGACGACGCCAGCGACGAGATGGACTGCAGTAAGATCAGAGCGAAGGGTGGGGCTATTCTATCAGGGTGGGGCTACAGGGTGGGGCTACTCTGTCAGGGTGGGGCTACAGGGTGGGGCTACTCTGTCAGGGTGGGGCCACAGGGTGGGGCTACTCTGTCTGGCGAGGCTACTCTGTCAGGGCGGAGCTACTCTGTCAGGGCGGAGCTACAGGGTGGGGCTACTCTGTGAGGGCGGTACTACAGGGGGGGCTTCTCTTTCAGGGCGGGGCTACAGTAAACCCACAAACCCTCCGTTGTGTGCCCGTTGCAGCCGCCACAGACTGCTCCAGTTACTTCCACTTGGGCGTGAAGGGCGTGGTCTTCCAGAAGTGTGAGTTCACCACGCTCTGCTACGCCCCCTCCTGGCAGTGCGACCACGCCAACGACTGCGGAGACTTCTCTGACGAACGCAACTGTCCAGGTACGACGGCCACGCTGGGACCACACAGGACAACACTGGGACCTCACTGGGACCTCACTGGGACCACACAGGACCACACATGACCTCACAGGAACACACATAACCAGACTGGGACCACACATGACCTCACAGGACAACACTGGGACCTCACTGGGACCACACATGACCACACATGACCACACAGGGACCTCATTGGGACCACACAGGACCTCACATGACCACACTGGGACCACACATGATCTCACATGACCACACATGACCTCACAGGACCACACAGGACCAGACTGGGACCACACACGACCTCACATGGCCACACATGACCACGCTGGGACCACACAGGACAACACTGGGACCTCACTGGGACCACACATGACCTCACAGGAACACACATGACCAGACTGGGACCACACATGACCACACAGGGACCTCACAGGACAACACTGGGACCTCACTGGGACCACACATGTCCACACATGACCACACAGGGACCTCACTGGGACCACACAGGACCTCACATGACCACACTGGGACTTCACAGGACAACACTGGGACCTCACTGGGACCACACAGGACCTCACATGACCACACTGGGACTGCACAGGACCACACAGGACCAGACTGGGACCACACACGACCACACATGGCCACACATGAGCACACTGGGACCTCACAAGACAACACTGGGACCTCACAGGACCAAGTGGGATTTGGGGAAATAAAGAGGATTTTAAAGTTATTATTATGGATGAGAAATAATGTAATCAAGGAGGAGAAGTTTTTGTTGTAGAAGGAGAAGGAGGTGTTGTTGAAGTTGTAGTAGTAGCAGTTGCAGTAGCAGTAGTAGTAGTAGCAGTAGCAGTAGCAGTAGTAGCAGTAGTAGCAGTAGCAGTAATAGTAGCAGTAGCAGTAGCAGTAGTAGCAGTAGTAGTAGTAGCAGTAGCAGTAGCAGTAGTAGCAGACACAGTAGCAGTAGTAGTAGTAGCAGTAGCAGTAGTAGTAGTAGTAGTAGTATTAGTAGTAGTAGTAGTAGTAGTAGTAGTAGTAGTAGTAGTAGTAGTAGTAGTAGTAGTAGCAGCAGTAGCAGTAGTAGAACAAAAACTGCAGTAGCAAAGCTTTCTGAGTAGAAACAGCAGTAAAAGTAGTGGTGGCAGTTTAATTGTGTTTCAAACTGTGACAAATGCACCAAATGAAGCTTTTGGAGATAAAATAAATCCCAATTAATTCTTATGGACGTGAGACAAAGCCATTTTGTATTTCCATCCATGAAATTGTGTTTGACCGTCTCGTTTCCTCTGCTGGACCTCCCTCTGCTTGGTGGACCTCCCTCTGCTTGGTGGACCTCCCTCTGCTTGGTGGACCTCCCTCTGCTTGCTGGACCTCCCTCTGCTTGGTGGACCTCCCTCTGCTTGGTGGACCTCCCTCTGCTTGGTGGACCTCAGGGAGCGAGAAGGTCAAGTGTCAGGCACCGTTCTTCGCCTGTCCCAGCGGCCGATGCATTCCCATGAGCTGGACGTGCGACAAGGAGCACGACTGCGAGGACGGGGCGGACGAGGCGCACTGCGGTCAGTACACGAGCGAGGGGGATGGGGCTTTATGAGCCCGTACTGGCATCTGGTGTTCTTCTCGTTAAAGCGCCCCCTACAGGTCGGACCACTCGCTGAACTAAAACGCAGTGAAGAGGAATACTACATCTTTAATTTAGCAAAAAAAATATACAAATATTGTCCCAGAGTAGCAAATTTTTTAGGTTTATAATTTCACTTCCTGTTTATATTTGATGACATCACACTAGGAAATTACCCAGCAAACACTGGGCCAAAACTCATCTAATGTCTAAGCGTCTTTGGGTCCCTGAAAAGCGCTATATAAATAAAAGGTTTATTATTATTATAATGTCACTTTTTTTTGGGAGGGACAAATAAGAATATCCGAGAGCAACTTTATTTTGTTGAATTAATGTTTAGAGAGTGAAAAAGTTGTTTCTTTGTGTAAATTCTGCATAATCTTTGTCTGGAATGAGGAATGTCCCTGGTGTGATGTCACTTCCTGTCATTATCTGCAGATTCTTCGACGTTTTCTCCACAAATACCTGCTCGATTGATGTAAAACTATCATTTATATGTACAACAGGTGGGCCCTTTAACTGATATTTGCCAATACAAAGATTAAGACGTTAAAATCCATCCATTAAACCTTTCGCTTCCGTAAAAATAGATGTATTTATTGTGAATATTTCATGATTGCGTAAAAAGACGGACATTTTCTTTTGCATTTATATTTATTGATGAGATAAATCTGACTCGCGCGCAGGAGGATATCGGTGCCATAAATCGGCCACGCTTTAGATATCGAACCGATACCGATATCCGGGAACGCCACGATCATCGATAATCCGTCCCCGGCGTTCGCTTTCGCAAAAGGACTGAAGTCACACAAACTGAAGTGCGCCCGTGCGTTTGACATTGTCGCTCAGGCGTTTCCTTCTACGTCTAGTGTTGTCATGGCAACTGAAAAAAAACATCCGCTTTTTCAGTGTTTCCGTTGCCGCGGGAGAACCGATCGTCCCGTCGGTTCTGAGCCATTTCTCGTCTCTCTTCCTCCTCCAGACAAGTTCTGCTCCGGTTCTCAGTTCGAGTGCGGGAACCATCGCTGCATCCCGAACCGCTGGGTCTGCGACGGCGCCGACGACTGCGGCGACGCCAGCGACGAGGGCGCCCAGTGCAGTGAGTCTCCCGCCTGCCCGACCGCGTATGACCGCGCGTATGACCGACCGCGAATGACCGACCGCGTATGACCGACCGCGTATGACCGACCGCGTATGACCGACCGCGTATGACCGCGCGTATGACCGACCGCGTATGACCGACCGCGAATGACCGACCGCGTATGACCGGCCGCGTATGACCGACCGCATATGACCGACCGCGAATGACCGACCGCGTATGACCGACCGCGTATGACCGACCGCGTATGACCGACCGCGTATGACCGACCGCATATGACCGACTGCGAATGACCGACCGCGTATGACCGACTGCGTATGACCGACCGCATATGACCGACCGCGTATGACCGACCGCGTATGACCGACCGCGTATGACCGACCGCGTATGACCGAATGACCGACAGCGAATGACCGACCGCGAATGACCGGCCGCGTATGACCGACCGCGTATGACCGACCGCGTATGACCGACCGCGTATGACCGATCGCGAATGACCGACCGCGTATGACCGACCGCGAATGACCGACCGCGTATGACCGGCCGCGAATGACCGGCCGCGTATGACCGGCCGCGAATGACCGGCCGCGTATGACCGGCCGCGAATGACCGACCGCGTATGACCGACCGCGAATGACCGACCGCGTATGACCGACCGCGAATGACCGACCGCGAATGACCGACCGCGAATGACCGACCGCGAATGACCGACCGCGAATGACCGACCGCGTATGACCGACCGCGTATGACCGACCGCGAATGACCGACCGCTTATGACCGACCGCGAATGACCGACCGCGTATGACCGACCGCGTATGACCGACCGCGAATGACCGACCGCGAATGACCGACCGCGAATGACCGACCGCGTATGACCGACCGCGTATGACCGACCGCGTATGACCGACCGCGTATGACCGACCGCGTATGACCGAATGACCGACAGCGAATGGCCGACCGCGTATGACCGACCGCGAATGACCGGCCGCGTATGACCGACCGCGTATGACCGACCGCGTATGACCGACCGCGTATGACCGACCGCGAATGACCGACCGCGTATGACCGACCGCGAATGACCGACCGCGTATGACCGGCCGCGAATGACCGGCCGCGTATGACCGGCCGCGAATGACCGACCGCGTATGACCGACCGCGAATGACCGACCGCGTATGACCGACCGCGAATGACCGACCGCGAATGACCGACCGCGAATGACCGACCGCGAATGACCGACCGCGAATGACCGACCGCGTATGACCGACCGCGTATGACCGACCGCGAATGACCGACCGCTTATGACCGACCGCGAATGACCGACCGCGTATGACCGACCGCGAATGACCGACCGCGTATGACCGACCGCGAATGACCGACCGCGAATGACCGACCGCGTACGACCGACCGCGAATGACCGACCGCGTATGACCGACCGCGTATGACCGACCGCGAATGACCGACCGCGAATGACCGACCGCGTATGACCGACCGCGAATGACCGACCGCGTATGACCGACCGCGTATGACCGACCGCGAATGACCGACCGCGTATGACCGACCGCGAATGACCGACCGCGTATGACCGACCGCGAATGACCGACCGCGTATGACCGACCGCGAATGACCGACCGCGTATGACCGGCCGCGAATGACCGGCCGCGTATGACCGACCGCGAATGACCGACCGCGTATGACCGACCGCGTATGACCGACCGCGTATGACCGACTGCGTAGCCGCTGTGCATCACTCACTGACTTTACCTGCGCTATAACTTTGACCAGAGGGCGTCGCACAGAGGCTGCAGTTGAAACAGACACGTTTTTAACCTTGTTTCCTGAGTGTTAGTTCACTTCAAGTCGTATTTTGACTGATTATTGCATCTGCGGGTGCCCAGAAAAGTCCCGTTTTCACCACCCCCTGTCTCCGCCCACTTCCCCCGCACTTAGTTGTGATTGTTAGAAAAATTAAGACTTTGAGTGACACATGAAGAGTAATAAACTGTCACGTAAACATGTGAATGACAATCTGCTGCTTGTAACGGTGAAATATCACTGTGAGAAGGCGGGGCTTATCACTATGAAGAGGCGGGGCTTTTCTGCTCTGCAGTCTTGGACCAGTTTCTATTACTGACCCGTTTTAGATCAATATAACGATTTACAATGGACAAAATGTCAAAGGATGAACCTGACGAAGCCGAATGCGTCTCCTTTAATGGCCGTGAAGTAAACGTCTCCTTTAATGGGCGTGAAGTAAACGTCTCCTTTAATGGGCGTGAAGTAAATGTCTCCTTTAATGGGCATGAAGTAAATGTCACCTTTAATGGGCATGAAGTAAACGTCTCCTTTAATGGGCATGAAGTAAACGTCTCCTTTAATGGGCGTGAAGTAAATGTCTCCTTTAATGGGCATGAAGTAAACGTCTCCTTTAATGGGCGTGAAGTAAATGTCTCCTTTAATGGGCATGAAGTAAACGTCTCTTTTAATGGGCATGAAGTAAACGTCTCCTTTAATGGGCGTGAAGTAAACGTCTCCTTTAATGGGCATGAAGTAAACGTCTCCTTTAATGGGCGTGAAGTAAAGCGCAGTCCTCGTCGTTGTTGTTGTTTACTTTCAGAGGCAAAGACGTGCAGTCCCGACATGTTCCACTGCCCGTCGTCCCACGTATGCATCCCGCAGAGGTGGAAGTGCGACGGGGACAAAGACTGTCCCAACGGCGCCGACGAGAGCGTCAAGGCCGGCTGCGGTGAGTGTGGCGAGGGTCCGGCGCCGACCAAGCGTTAAATCTGAATATTCATCTTAGTTTGAGTCGATTTCGCAGGTTTATTACTTATTACTTGTTTATTTGTGTTGACGTATTTTTAAAAATCAATTACCGTATTTTCCGCTCTATAAGGGGCACTTAAAAGCCTTTAATTTTCTTTTATACATGGATGAATTCTGATTGTGTTTACTGACCTCGAAGCGATTTTGTGTGGTACACGTTTTGTTTCGCTTAATGCGCCTTATAGTGTGGAGAATACGGTAAATTCTGCTCGTCAAACCTACTCAAAGGGGCTTTGTGTGACGTTTCCACGAAGGGTTCGGTCATGTTCCACAGTACGGCATTATACCATCTGGCTATTTTAAACCTGTTTTTTTTATGTCAACTTTTTATTTAATTTTTATTTAACAAGAAGTAAAAAATAACAGTAAAAATGTGAAAATACGGCGAGTTAAAAGGCAAAAGTCAGTCATTTTCACAGGTATCCATCTGTTGTTTCCATTGTTGGAGTTTTACACTCGAGACTCATTGTTTTTATGTCATTTATGAATAATAATAAGCCCCAAAACACATTATGGCGATGTTTATCTTCCATTAAGATATTATTTACAGATGCAATTTCCTTTCCCATGTTCACACAATTGAACACAAAAAAATGCAAATTATTTAATACTTTTGAGCATGAATTTGATGCACTGAGTTTAATATTACATTATTAAAGCTGTCATAACCAACTTTATTTTGTAAATGAGTAAATGTAGTGGTTTTCCCCAAAGCGTAAACTGTAAAACCAACACTTTGTGACAAAATGAGACCGCTGTGCGCCATCTGAGTCCAATAATGAATGGATTCCGCTCTGAAAGCAGCGCTCTGGCTGGCCAAAGCATTTGCAGGACAGATTTAAATACCGTATTTTCCGGACTATAAGTCGCACCTTTTTTTCATAGTTTTGGCCGGGGTGCAACTTCTACTTATATTTATACTTATATACTTATACTCCAGTGCGACTTATATATGTTTTTTTCTTCTCTATTATGCATTTTTTGGCTGGTGCGTCTTATACTCGAAAATACGGTACTCACTTCCTCCTTGTTAAAGTGCGGTGCCGCAGCTTTAATATCTTCCCTTCATTTGCCTCGTTAAACACGGATCGTTTGAGTGTTAAATCTCTGTGTTTCAATGTTTCTGCTCCAGTTTTCAACAACACGTGCGACATTAACGAGTTCATGTGCCAGAACCAGCAGTGCATCCCCAAACACTTCGTCTGCGACCACGACCGCGACTGCGGCGACGGCTCCGACGAGTCCCAGGAGTGCGGTACGTCCGGCCACGGCACAGCACAGCACAGCACAGCGCCCCCTACGTGTCGACTCTGAGCGTTTCACCTGGTGTCGTTCTGTAGCTGTTAAACATGAACACGAGACTGATGAAGAACTTGACGATTATAACAAAACATGACATTAAACTTCTGATTTAAAAACAAAAGACACTTAAACAGAGGAAATCATATTAAAAAATGATCATAAAAGTCTTATACAGGTGCCGCAATACGACATAGGCGTATAATAATATTTAAAAGTGATAAAATTGCGTCACATAATGATAATTTCTGTTTTTTTCTACTAATATTTAGACATAGTTTGACAAATTAAAATAAAAAACAACCGATTTTGGCCCCGATTTGCGTCTCCCAAACTTCCGGGAGGCGTGACTCGAGTTTAAGTTCAACACCGTTTTAATGCTCTTTCACTTTGGATTATTATTATTTTGTTTTAATTTTTTTCAACATTCTGTGTGTGTTACATTTTAATTCAACACTGAAAACATTTGGATAGAGAAGTAGTATTTAAAGTATTTAAATGACTGATAAAGAACTTGACAATAACAACAAAAAATGGACATTTGAATTGGAAAGAACACATTTGAATTAAACACTAACACTGCACATACCGAGAAAGTCATACTACGAAGAAATATGATAAATATATAGATGAATAAATAGACTTAACATAATTGAAAGTGATAAAAGGACCAGACAGTCACATAATTATGATAATTTGAACATCGTATGCCAAGGTAAAAGTCCTAGTTTGGGTCTTTGCTTGAGCCCGTTTTAGATACAGCGCTTGTCCAAGTACGAACGCACTCTTACTAAAGTCTCCCTGTTCTTTTTGCACCTGTACTTAAGTGTTTGACCCCGTTTGGTTCCAGAATACGCCACGTGCGGAGCTAACGAGTTCCAGTGCGCAAACGGCCGCTGTCTAATCCAGAGCTCGTGGGAGTGCGACGGCGACTTCGACTGCCACGACAGATCGGACGAGGCCCCCAAGAACCCGCGCTGCGACAGCCCGGGTAAAAGGGAAACGCAAAGGCCGAACGTTAGGGCCGGCGCGCGCGACACGGCGATCATACCGAAAAATGTCCTGTGTTTTTATAGAAGCATCTGTGGTTTTAGATCTCTGCAAACGTGTTCTGAAACATGTGTGATTCTTATTATGGTTTATCAGGTCGTTTTCCAGTCAAACGTTCGCGCGCCTGGAATATAGTTTACTTTGTGTACATTTACTCGCAATAGCAATACTAAAAACTGTGTTGCATCGTACATGGGAGTTGTGAATGAAGTTAGCAAAAAATTTCATGTACAGCCCAAACTGATTATATATACAAGGGATTTGAGACATTTTTAAGGTAATATAATAATAATAAGCATTAAACAGGGCCCCCTGATTCTAAACGGCATGATTTATCATATAAAATCCATTAAAAAACAGTCAGAAGACACAATTCTCAAGTGTTGTTAAATACCAGAGAGTAAAAAGTGTGTATTTATGTACTATTGAAATACTTTTAACTGCGCTCCACTGACGTATGTGTTTGCTATTATGTACTATTGAAATACTTTTAACTGCGCTCCACTGACGTATGTGTTTGCTACAGAAAAGAAATGCAACGACACGGCCTTCAGCTGCACCAACGGCGTCTGCGTGAACGAGACGCTGCTGTGCGACCAGAAGGACGACTGCGGCGACGGCTCCGACGAACTCAACTGCTTCATCAACGAGTGTCTGAACAGCAAACTCAGCGGCTGCTCGCAGCTCTGCCAGGACCTCAAGATCGGCTTCAAGGTAAACGCTGCGGGGACACTCGGGCCTCGTTCGCCCCGGTCCGGACGTGTGGCGCTCATCTGTCTCTGGTGTTGTGCCCCACAGTGCAGGTGTCACCCCGGCTTCAGGCTGAAGGACGACGGGAAGACCTGCGCCGATATAGACGAGTGCAGCACCTCGTACCCGTGCACGCAGCGCTGCATCAACACTCACGGGAGCTTCCACTGCCTCTGCGTGGACGGCTTCGAGCTCAGCCCCAACAACCCGACCATCTGCAAGTCCACTTCAGGTGAGGACCACGGTCACGAGTCCAGTTGCAAGTCCACTTCAGATGAGGACCACTGTAGTGAGTGTAACTGTGGTTCTATGAAGCCCAGATGACCACCAGAGGGCAGAGGGTCTAGATGAAATAGAACTGTTTTTTCCTCGTCAAAAACAGGCCATTTGTGACGTCAGAGGTAGAACTTAGAGATATTCTGTGCTGTTTTTACGTCTATAAATCACTGGCGTGTTTATTACCATGTGTTTACGTTAGCATGCCGGGGGAAGCTACATTTAGTTTATTTCCCCATGGTTAAAAATCCTGATGAGGGAAACGCCTCACAGATATAAAGTATTGTGTGCTTTCAGTTGATTGGAACAAGTTTGAAGGACATGACACTACAAACAAAAAAATGAGAAGAATGTGTCCTTTAACCTCAACTTTATCCATGGACTTTAGAATGATAAAAAATGAGGGCCGTTTCCATAGCAATTTGCAATTCAGAAATATATTTTTTAAATAGTTGAAATATCCTCTGTAAAGAATACAATCGAACATTAATATTAGACTGCAATTTAGAAGCATTAGAAGCTTAAAACTGGGGGGATTTAATATTGCACATAACTCTTTAAGATGTCGTCATTTCTGCATCGACTGAACGAGGCTCAGAGCCGGACGAGTGTGAACGCACATGATATTTCCACGTCTAAAATGTGACGTTTTCCCTTTTCCTCAGACGAAGAGCCTTACCTAATCTTCGCCAACCGTTACTACTTAAGGAAGCTTAACTTGGACGCCTCAAACTACACGCTCATCAAACAGGTGAGAGCTGCTGTCGCCGGCCTCCCACAAGGCCGCTCACACATTCTCCCTCGTCTGCCGTGTTTGTGCAGGGGCTGAACAACGCCGTCGCGCTGGACTTTGACTACAGGCAGCAGATGATCTACTGGACCGACGTGACCACTCAGGGCAGCATGATCCGCAGAATGTACATGAACGGCAGCGACGTGCAGGTGCGTCCACTCACGACAATCTGTGACGGCAGAGGACACACAGGACGTCCCTGAGTTTGTAGTGACGAGTGTGGTTTGTCAGGTCTCACACAGGACGTCCCTGAGTCTGTAGTGACGAGTGTGGTTTGTCAGGTCTCACACAGGACGTCCCTGAGTCTGTAGTGACGAGTGTGGTTTGTCAGGTCTCACACAGGACGTCCCTGAGTCTGTAGTGACGAGTGTGGTTTGTCAGGTCTCACACAGGACGTCCCTGAGTCTGTAGTGACGAGTGTGGTTTGTCAGGTCTCACACAGGACGTCCCTGAGTCTGTAGTGACGAGTGTGGTTTGTCAGGTCTTACACAGGACGTCCCTGAGTTTGTAGTGACGAGTGTGGTTTGTCAGGTCTTACACAGGACGTCCCTGAGTTTGTAGTGACGAGTGTGGTTTGTCAGGTCTTACACAGGACGTCCCTGAGTCTGTAGTGACGAGTGTGGTTTGTCAGGTCTTACACAGGACGTCCCTGAGTTTGTAGTGACGAGTGTGGTTTGTCAGGTCTTACACAGGACGTCCCTGAGTCTGTAGTGACGAGTGTGGTTTGTCAGGTCTTACACAGGACGTCCCTGAGTCTGTAGTGACGAGTGTGGTTTGTCAGGTCTCACACAGGACGTCCCTGAGTCTGTAGTGACGAGTGTGGTTTGTCAGGTCTTACACAGGACGTCCCTGAGTCTGTAGTGACGAGTGTGGTTTGTCAGGTCTCACACAGGACGTCCCTGAGTCTGTAGTGACGAGTGTGGTTTGTCAGGTCTCACACAGGACGTCCCTGAGTCTGTAGTGACGAGTGTGGTTTGTCAGGTCTTACACAGGACGTCCCTGAGTTTGTAGTGACGAGTGTGGTTTGTCAGGTCTCACACAGGACGTCCCTGAGTTTGTAGTGACGAGTGTGGTTTGTCAGGTCTTACACAGGACGTCCCTGAGTCTGTAGTGACGAGTGTGGTTTGTCAGGTCTCACACAGGACGTCCCTGAGTCTGTAGTGACGAGTGTGGTTTGTCAGGTCTTACACAGGACGTCCCTGAGTTTGTAGTGACGAGTGTGGTTTGTCAGGTCTTACACAGGACGTCCCTGAGTCTGTAGTGACGAGTGTGGTTTGTCAGGTCTCACACAGGACGTCCCTGAGTCTGTAGTGACGAGTGTGGTTTGTCAGGTCTCACACAGGACGTCCCTGAGTCTGTAGTGACGAGTGTGGTTTGTCAGGTCTTACACAGGACGTCCCTGAGTTTGTAGTGACGAGTGTGGTTTGTCAGGTCTTACACAGGACGTCCCTGAGTCTGTAGTGACGAGTGTGGTTTGTCAGGTCTTACACAGGACGTCCCTGAGTTTGTAGTGACGAGTGTGGTTTGTCAGGTCTTACACAGGACGTCCCTGAGTCTGTAGTGACGAGTGTGGTTTGTCAGGTCTTACACAGGACGTCCCTGAGTCTGTAGTGACGAGTGTGGTTTGTCAGGTCTCACACAGGACGTCCCTGAGTCTGTAGTGACGAGTGTGGTTTGTCAGGTCTTACACAGGACGTCCCTGAGTCTGTAGTGACGAGTGTGGTTTGTCAGGTCTTACACAGGACGTCCCTGAGTCTGTAGTGACGAGTGTGGTTTGTCAGGTCTCACACAGGACGTCCCTGAGTCTGTAGTGACGAGTGTGGTTTGTCAGGTCTTACACAGGACGTCCCTGAGTTTGTAGTGACGAGTGTGGTTTGTCAGGTCTCACACAGGACGTCCCTGAGTCTGTAGTGACGAGTGTGGTTTGTCAGGTCTCACACAGGACGTCCCTGAGTCTGTAGTGACGAGTGTGGTTTGTCAGGTCTTACACAGGACGTCCCTGAGTTTGTAGTGACGAGTGTGGTTTGTCAGGTCTTACACAGGACGTCCCTGAGTCTGTAGTGACGAGTGTGGTTTGTCAGGTCTTACACAGGACGTCCCTGAGTCTGTAGTGACGAGTGTGGTTTGTCAGGTCTTACACAGGACGTCCCTGAGTTTGTAGTGACGAGTGTGGTTTGTCAGGTCTCACACAGGACGTCCCTGAGTCTGTAGTGACGAGTGTGGTTTGTCAGGTCTTACACCGGACGTCCCTGAGTCTGTAGTGACGAGTGTGGTTTGTCAGGTCTCACACAGGACGTCCCTGAGTCTGTAGTGACGAGTGTGGTTTGTCAGGTCTCACACAGGACGTCCCTGAGTCTGTAGTGACGAGTGTGGTTTGTCAGGTCTCACACAGGACGTCCCTGAGTCTGTAGTGACGAGTGTGGTTTGTCAGGTCTCACACAGGACGTCCCTGAGTCTGTAGTGACGAGTGTGGTTTGTCAGGTCTCACACAGGACGTCCCTGAGTCTGTAGTGACGAGTGTGGTTTGTCAGGTCTCACACAGGACGTCCCTGAGTCTGTAGTGACGAGTGTGGTTTGTCAGGTCTTACACAGGACGTCCCTGAGTTTGTAGTGACGAGTGTGGTTTGTCAGGTCTTACACAGGACGTCCCTGAGTCTGTAGTGACGAGTGTGGTTTGTCAGGTCTCACACAGGACGTCCCTGAGTCTGTAGTGACGAGTGTGGTTTGTCAGGTCTCACACAGGACGTCCCTGAGTCTGTACTGACGAGTGTGGTTTGTCAGGTCTTACACCGGACGTCCCTGAGTAACCCCGATGGTCTGGCGGTGGACTGGGTCGGAGGAAACCTGTACTGGTGCGACAAAGGCAGAGACACCATCGAAGTGTCCAAACTGAATGGAGCCTACAGGACGGTCCTGGTCAACTCCGGCCTGAGGGAGCCGCGCGCCATCGCTGTGGACGTGCGATACGGGTGAGAACTTTTACATTATTCTGTCTGAACCACTTTTTAGTGCTGTGGGTGTGACAAAATATTCAAATAATTCTCAATCAAGATCACATGCTGCTGTTTTCCCATTTTTCATTTACGTAACCAAGTGACTTCTTTAGTTGTCGACTAGTCAAACTATTATTTCAGTTCTGGCTTTTTTAATACATGATAAATAAAGGCTGAAAAATTGTGAATTGTGTTTATAGAATATGTACAAATAAAGTGTGTTATTGGTAAAAATCTGAAATAGTTGATTGATCTTAATTTAATTGATTAAAAGGATTTTCGTATATATTGTATCGATTATGGCGATGAAAACACAAAACTACTGTATGTATGACCCTATGTATTTTTAAAGACATATTTTCTATTGGCCAAGTCAGCTGATAAACCTTTCCAAACAGACAAGGTCGTAAAGGTATAAAATAATTACACTTAACTTTCTCAAAGGAGCTCAACAGTAGGCAGGGATTTGGAAGGAAACAGGAAACTGTTCATTTTTCTTCAGGATTTGTCCTTTCTCCTTTGAAACATCTAAAGTCCTCCGTAACAGTGTTGCGGCCTTCGTGCTCCGATGGTCGTGACACGCCGAGCGGCCCCTGGTTTTCCCCTCGTTAGCCCCTCGTTAGCCCCCCATTTTCCCCTTGTTTGCCCTTCGTTTGCCTCTCATTTGCCCCTCGTTTGCCCCTCGTTTGCCCCTCTTTTGCCCATGGTTTGCCCCTGGTTTGCCCCTGGTTTGCCCCTCTTTTGCCCCTGGTTTGCCCCTGGTTTGTCCCTGGTTTGCCCCCCGTTTTCTCCTCGTCTGCCCCTCGTTTGCCCCTCGTTTGCCCCTGGTTTGCCCTTAGTTTGCCTCTCGTTTGCCCCTGGTTTGCCCCTAGTTTGTCCCTCGTTAGCCCCTCGTCTGCCCCTGGTTTGTCCCTGGTTTGTCCCTGGTTTGCCCCCGGTTTACCCCTGGTTTGCCCTTCGTTTGCCCCTGGTTTGCCCCTGGTTTGCCCACTGGTTTGCCCCTCGTCTGCCCCTGGTTTGCCCTTCGTTTGCCCCTCTTTTGCCCCTCGTTTGACCCTGTGTTTCTGATGCCAGTTTTCCGTCTGCCCCTCAGGTACTTGTACTGGTCGGACTGGGGGGACAGCCCTCACATCGGCAGGATCGGGATGGACGGCAGTAACAGGAGCGCGATCGTGGAGGATAAAATCACATGGCCCAACGGTCTCACGCTGGACTTCATCAACGACCGGATTTACTGGGCCGATGCCAGGGAGGACTACATCGCCTTCGCCAGCCTGGACGGCACCAACAGACACATAGGTACAGTCGGAATGAGCCGCACATCATGGATTATGTGTGGATGTAATGTGGAGGAAATTATCAAAAAGGGCCCCACTTATTAACCCTAAAACTAAAAAACTGAAGTATTTATTTATTGATTTAGCTCGGGAGCAAATACTGTTCATCAGGAGTTTTAATTATGAATAATATAATATTTAATACACGTGAGAAACAATACTGATAAATTAATAAAATAACTACTGTGAATAAATAATTAACTAAAATACATCAAAAGCCACACGGAAGCTAGACTGAGCGGTTTAAAGGGCCCATGAAAGGTTTTTACAATGTTATAATTTTGACTTTATTTGATATATTTATACCTTTTGTGCAGATAAATGATAGTTTTACACCAATCGAGCAGGTATTTTTGGAGAAAACGTTGAGAAATCTGTAGAAAATGACAGGAAGTGACATCACACCAGGGACACTCATTCCAGTCAAAGTTTATGCAGAATTTACACAAAGAAACAACTTTTTTGACTCTAGAGATTAATTCAACCAAATAAAGTCCCATATATTTTTGAGTTTTGGCCCAGTGTTTGCTGGGTAATTTCCTCGTGTGATGTCATCAATTAAAAACAGGAAGTGAAATTATAAACCTAAAAAATGTGCTATTCTGAGATAACATTTTATTAATTTGAGCAAAATTCTAAATATATTCATCTTAACTGCGTTTGAGTTCTATGAGTCATCCAACCTATAGGGGGCCTTTAAAGCACTTATAATGTAATAAAGTAAAATGTGTTTTGCTCAAAGCAGATCTGTTGGGTCCAAATGAGACTGTTGTGCGCTGCCAGCGTTTTATCCTCCGCGGAAGAGTTAGTTCACCGTTAGCATGCTAATGTAAACATCAGGCAGAGCACCTTTAATATTGGAGGATTGTACCAGATGTTTCCGCTGCCCACATAAAGTATATCGTAAAAGTGTCAAAAAGCTGTACGCATCTAATTATTTAACTATTTGATCAATCATGAACTCAGAAGTAGGAAGTAGAATGTTAGGAAAGTGTTGGAGGAATGAGCTTGACGGCTTGAAAACAATAAAGGTGAAACTTAAAACTTTCTCCCCGTGCAGTTCTGACGCAGGACATCCCGCACATCTTCGCCATGACGCTGTTCGAGGAGTTCATCTACTGGACCGACTGGGAGACCAAGTCCATCACCAGAGCCCACAAAACCCAAGGCACCAACAAGACGCTGCTCATCAGCACGCTGCACAGACCCATGGATGTCCACATCTACCACGCCACCAGACAACCTGAAGGTACCTCACCAGCTTCCACTGCAAGAGCATGTTTGGTCTCCCCTGCTCAGCTTCCTCCTGCTCAGTTTCCTCCTGTTCAGTTTCCTCCTGCTCAGTTTCCTCCTGCTCAGTTTCCTCCTGCTCAGTTTCCTCCTGCTCAGTTTCCTCCTGCTCAGCTTCCTCCTGCTCAGTTTCCTCCTGCTCGTTTTCCCCTGCTCAGTTTCCTTCTGCTCAGTTTCCTCCTGCTCAGTTTCCTCCTGCTCGTTTTCCCCTGCTCAGTTTCCTCCTGCTCAGCTTCCTCCTGCTCAGTTTCACTTGTACGTTGTGTTTTGCAGTGGAGGGTCACCCGTGTCAGACCAACAATGGCGGCTGCAGTAACCTGTGCCTGCTTTCTCCTGGAGGCGGGTTCAAATGCGCTTGTCCCACCAACTTCTACCTGGCTGCAGACAACAGACACTGTCTCTCCAACTGCACGGCCAGCCAGGTCAGAAACACACCAGAAACACACCAGAAACACACTAGAAACACACCCGAAACGCACCAGAAACACACCAGGAAAACACCAGAAACACACCAGAAACACACCAGAAACACACCAGAAACACACTAGAAACACACCCGAAACACACCAGAAACACACCAGGAAAACACCAGAAACACACCAGAAACACACCAGAAACACACCAGAAACACACCAGAAACACACCAGAAACACACTAGAAACACACCCGAAACACACCAGAAACACACCAGGAAAACACCAGAAACACACCAGAAACACACCAGAAACACACTAGAAACACACCAGAAACACACCAGAAACACACCAGAAACACACCAGAAACACACCAGGAAAACACCAGAAACACACCAGGAAAACACCAGGAAAACACCGGAAACACACCAGGAAAACACCAGGAAAACAATAGAAAATAATCTGAAAAACACTAGAAACACACTAGAAACACACTAGAAACACACCAGAAACACACCAGAAACACACCAGAAACACACCAGGAAAACAATAGAAAATAATCTGAAAAACACTAGAAACACACCAGAAACACATCCGAAACACACCTGGAAAACACCAGAAACACACCAGAAACACACCAGGAAAACACCAGGAAAACACCGGAAACACACCAGGAAAACACCAGGAAAACACCAGGAAAACAATAGAAAATAATCTGAAAAGCACTAGAAACACACTAGAAACACACCAGAAACACACCAGAAACACACCAGAAACACACCAGGAAACACACTAGAAACACACCAGAAACACACCAGAAACACACCAGAAACACACCGGAAACACACCAGGAAAACACCAGGAAAACACCAGGAAAACACCAGGAAAACAATAGAAAATATTCTGAAAAACATCAAAAAATCATCAGAACAACTCTAGAAAAACACCAGAAATATATCATAAAAATGTCATAAAACACTAGAAAAATACCAGAAAAACACCAAAAAAGCACTTGAAAAACACCAGAGTAACATCATATATTTATCTTAACTGCGTTTTAGTTCAGTGAGTCGTCCGACCTGTAGATTAAATATGAAATAATTATAACACATTTTAGTCAGAGCTGGTCACAATGAGGAGGCAGATTTGAACAGCTACGTTTTGAGTTGTGATTTAAAAATGTCCAAAGAGTCGCAGTTGGTAGATTTTTCCAGAGTTTGGGGCATTTGGGGGACCTGGGCGGAGCCTTGGGTGAGCGATGGGCCGAGTCTGGAGATGCCGCACCAGTGAAAAAAGTCTGTTATTGAGTCCAGTGCGATCCCTCAACCTTTCACCTGTGAGGAGATCAGCACCGGACAGCAGAAGGTTCTAGATGATGACAGATGCTATGATTTAATATAAACTCCTTGTTGTTCTCTTGCAGTTTGTCTGTAAAAACGACAAATGCATTCCGTTCTGGTGGAAATGCGACACCGAGGACGACTGCGGCGACAGATCAGACGAACCCGCCGACTGTCGTGAGTCTATATAAGAACTAACCAAACTGAAAAACCCATAAATGTTGAATCTTATCATCGTTTGTTTGGTATTGACTCCACAAACTCCATTCCTCTGATGACTTTCACGTGTTTGAAGTTGAATTGCAGCACCACTTTCCGAAGCTACTGTGAAGCGACTCATTTGCGCTGAACTATGAACTCTGTGCCAGTTTTTGTTTCATGCGAATTTGCTCAGTAACGACAGAAATATGAACCTCAGTGTAATTCCGGCGTCCGTCGTCATTCCAAACGCGGCGTGAACCTTGACCTTTCGTTCTGTGTGTGTTTTTTTCTGTAAAGCCGAGTTTAAGTGCCGCCCGGGGCAGTTCCAGTGCGGGACGGGCATCTGCACCAACCCCGCCTACATCTGCGACGGCGACAACGACTGCCAGGACAACTCGGACGAGGCCAACTGCGGTACGCCACCGAACGCCACGCGGCACGTTTAGGGTCTGAAATGTGACGAGTTTTGACTTTTTATGTCAATAAAATGTTCAGTTCAAAGTTCAGTTTACGTCAAAGTTCAGTTCACGTCGATGTTCAGTTCATGTCAATGTTCAATTCAAAGTTTAGTTCACGTCGATGTTCAGTTCACGTCGTTAAGTTTACATCAATGTTCAGTTCACGTCAAAGTTCAGTTCACGTCGATGTTCAGTTCATGTCAATGTTCAATTCAAAGTTCAGTTCACGTCGATGTTGAGTTCACGTCGTTAAGTTTACATCAATGTTCAGTTCACGTTAAAGTTCAGGTCACGGCGATGTTCAGTTCAAAGTTCAGTTCACGTCAATGTGCAGTTCAAAGTTCTGTTCAAAGTTCAGTTCACGTCAATGTGCAGTTCAAAGTTCAGTTCAAAGTTCAGTTCACGTCAATGTGCAGTTCAAAGTTCAGTTCAAAGTTCAGTTCACGTCAATGTGCAGTTCAAAGTTCAGTTCAAAGTTCAGTTCAAAGTTCAGTTCAAAGTTCAGTTCACGTGAATGTTCAGTTCACGTCGATGTTCAGTTCAATGTTCAGTTCAGTTCAATGTTGGTAAAGGTCATAAAGGCGGGGTCAGGTCAGAAAGGCGGGGACATAAGGGCGTGGTCATGGTGATCTAACAGTGATGTCCTCTGCTCCTCCCACACAGACATACATGTGTGTTTGCCCAGTCAGTTCAAGTGCTCTCACCCGAGCCGCTGCATCCCGGGGATCTTCAGCTGTAACGGTCAAGACAACTGTGGGGACGGCGAGGACGAGAAGGACTGTCGTGAGTGTCACACACGCACGCCGCGCACGCACGCCGCGCACGCATGCCGCGCACGCCACGCACGCACGCACGCCGGAGACGTTCTGCGCACGCCGGGGACGTTCAGCGGCGTCACACAAAAGCAACTGTGGCGTCCCGCGCTTTGTCTGATCCTCCCGTTTACGAGCAGCTTCAGTAAAACGTGATTGGTTAAAGTGCCCCCTATATGTCGGACGACACATTGAACTAAATGGCAGTTAAGTTTTATAGATTTAAAAATGTTGATACATTTTTGTGGAGAAAACGTTGAAAAATCTGTAGAAAATGACAGGAAGTGACATCACAGCAGGGACACTCGTTTCAGTTAAAGTTTATGCAGAATTTACACAAAGAAACACCTTTTTTGACTCTAAACATTAATTCAACAAAAGAAAGTCACTCTCATTTATTTTTATTTCTCACATTAGATGAGGCCCAGTGTTTTCTGGGTAATTTCCTAGTGTGATGTCATCAATTACAAACAGGAAGTGAAATTAGTAACCTAAAAAATGTTCTATTCTGTGATAACATTTTATATTTTTTTAGCAAAGTTCGAAACATATTTATCTTAACTACATTTTAGTTCATTGAGGCGTCCGACCTGTAGGGGGCGCTTTAAACACACATTTGAAGTAACTGTTTAAAAATGTACTTTAAATGTAACAATAACTGTTTAACGCAGTGATTTTGCTAAAGAATTGTTCTGATCTTTCGTCAAGGGAGCAGTTCCAACTCTTAATGTTTATTGTGAATTGTTTGTATTTATGTTTGTTTGTTTATTTGTTCAAAGCCAGGACCGTACAAACATTTGGTCGGAACGTCACCATGAACGTGCTAAATAATAACTCCTCAATCCCTAGTCCAGTATAAAAATGTAAAATAAAAGAACGTAAAAGTGAAAGGTAAAGAACCAGGACCCAAAGTGTGCCTTGTGTGTTGCAGCCGAGGTCACGTGCGCCCCAAACCAGTTCCAGTGCGCCATCACCAAGCACTGCATCCCCCGAGTCTGGGTGTGCGACCGCCACAACGACTGCGTGGACGGATCCGACGAGCCGGCCAACTGCAGTAAGAACAGCATCACGACTCTGAGGCCAGGGGGCGGGGCCAGAGGGGGTGGGGGCGTGACCAGTGGGTGGGGGCAGAGGAGGTGGGGGTGTGACCACGGGGGTAGGGCCAGGATGCTTTTTGCTCCTTCCCGACCTTAACGCTGGCAGAAAGAGGCTGGACTTGGGCGTAAAAGGGCTGGACTTGGGCACTGGAGGCTGGACTTGGACGTGAAGGGGCTGGACTTGGGCACTGGAGGGGCTGGACTTGGGCGTGAAGGGGCTGGACTTGGGCACTGGAGGGGCTGGACTTGGGTGTGAAGGGGCTGGACTTGGGCGTAAAGGGGCTGGACTTGGGCGCTGGAGGCTGGACTTGGCGCTGGAGGCTGGACTTGGGCGTAAAGGGGCTGGACTTGGGTACTGGAGGCTGGACTTGGGCGTGAAGGGGCTGGACTTGGGCACTGGAGGCTGGACTTGGGCGTAAAGGGGCTGGACTTGGGCACTGGAGGGGCTGGACTTGGGCACTGGAGGCTGGACTTGGGCGTGAAGGGGCTGGACTTGGCCGCTGGAGGTTGGACTTGGGCATAAAGGGGCTGGACTTGGGCGTAAAGGGGCTGGTCTTGAGCGCTGGAGGGTGGACTTTGGCGTAAAGGGGTTGGACTTGAGCGCTGGAGGCTGGACTTGGGCGTAAAGGGGCTGGACTTGGGCGTAAAGGGGCTGGACTTGAGCGCTGGAGGCTGGACTTGGGCGTAAAGGGGTTGGACTTGGGCATAAAGGGGCTGGACTTGGGTTTGGAGGCTGGACTAGGGATGGTGCCAGTCCATATATGGTGATAGTGTTTGAACCAATGAGTGACATTTATACTGACACAATATTTCAGGAAACGAGCGCCCGCGTTAACGCCAAGGCCGGGGGCAAAACACGGCCCTGAGTGTGTGAATGTGTGGAGTTGTTATAAATGTACGACTGTCGCAAAAGGCAAAAGAGCAGTGGGACATCAGGCACATTTAGTTCTGGTGTGAGTTCATGTTTGTGGCACTTTCAGCTCAGATGACGTGCGGAGTGGACGAGTTCCGCTGTAAAGACTCAGGACGGTGCATCCCAGCTCGATGGAAGTGTGACGGAGAAGACGACTGTGGAGACGCCTCGGACGAGCCCAAAGAGGAGTGTGGTAAGAGGAACTGTCAGAGGAACCTACACAGGAACCTACACAGGAACCTACAGACGAACCTACACAGGAGCCTACAGAGGAGTGTGGTAAGAGGAACCTACAGATGAACCTAATAGAGGAACCTACTGAGGAACCTACAGTGGAACCTATAGAGGAGTGTGGTAAGAGGAACCTAAAGATGAACCTATAGAGGAACCTACACAGGAGCCTACACAGGAGCCTACAGAGGAACCTACACAGGAACTTATAGAGGAACCTACAGAGGAACATATAGAGGAGTGTGGTAAGAGGAACCTACAGAGGAACCTACACAGGAACCTATAGAGGAACCTACAGAGGAACATATAGAGGAGTGTGGTAAGAGGAACCTACAGAGGAACCTACAGAGGAGCCTATAGAGCAGAGGTGGGCAATTATTTTCCTCCGAGGGCCATATTTGAATCCAGGCACGTAGTGGAGGGCCGGCCGCCATCATTGGTGTGAAAAAAAAACAAAAAAAATTAAATATCAAATAAAATCTCACTTTCCTGTCAAATAGAGGCTATTGAATCTATTATTGAATTCATTTCATGTCATCTTTATGAAGGACACACGTGCAGACGCCTGAGGGCAACAAAAAAGAGAAAAAAGAAATATTTAAAAATATAAATATTATTTGGCATGTTTGGCGGGCCGGATTATAAAGACAAACGGGCCGTATGTGGCCCGCGGACCGTAGTTTGCTAGCCCCTTCTATAGCGGAACCTATAGAGAAACCTATAGAGGAACCTTCCTGTTTTCCCAAGTCTTGGCGATGGAAAACATGAACAGAAACATGCCGGACTCTCGAACCATCTCGCTCATGGTCTTGAAGGTTCCTGCTCATGGTCTTAAAGGTTCTTGAAGGTTCCTGCTCATGGTCTGGTCTTGAAGGTTCCTGCTCATGGTCTTGAAGGTTCCCGCTCATGGTCTGGTCTTGAAGATTCCTGCTCATGGTCTTGAAGGTTCCTGCTCATGGTCTTGAAGGTTCCTGCTCATGGTTCCTTTTCCGTGTTCTGCAGATGAAAGAACCTGCGAGCCGTACCAGTTCCGGTGTAAGAATAACCGCTGCGTTCCCGGGCGATGGCAGTGCGACTACGACAACGACTGCGGCGACAACTCCGACGAGGACAAGTGTGGTACGAGTCTCTGTTACTATGGTTACCAAAGTCCACTAAGGCCATGTACCCTGGAGTATATACATGTCATACTTTATACTTTATACTTTATACTTTATACTTACAGGATCAATCAGGAAAAAGGATTTATTTCATTTTATTTTTCATTAGAAAAACATAATAATCAATAAATTAAATAAAATAAATAAAATAAATAAAATAAATAAAATAAATAAAATAAATAAAATAAATAAAATAAATAAAATAAATAAAATAAATAAAATACAAATTAATTAAAAAAAGATAGGAATAAAAAGTAGAAAATAAGGGAGTAGAATAAAAAATAGAGCATATTAAATTCAGAAAAAATTGCCTATTTTGTCCATTGTTTTTTAAATGTGTCTTTATTCAAATTTAGTCCTGAGGTTGTTTTTTCCATTGTGCGTTTGTCCATTATGATATTTTTCCAATTTATTTCAATATTATATAAGTATAGGACTAGTAAAAGTACTCGGTTGCTTGTTCTATTGACTAATCCTATTTAAAGAAAGTCAAAATGACTTAATTCAATCACTTTTTGACATATTTGCGTGCGTTGTGGTTCTTTGAGTTGTGGTTCTGTGACATGGCTGCACTGATGAGGTGTGTCTCGAGTGTCTCGTGTGTCTCGTGTGTCTCGTGTTAACGTTTGAACACATTAACACGTGTCTCTCATGTGTTCACTTCACTTCATGTGTTCATCTGGTGTTTGTTTTGCATCTCTCTGGGTGACGAGCAGAGGTACGTTTGTCCAGCGGCACCAAACTTTCCTCTTTCCTCCTCCTGATGACCCGAACTCTGTCCCGTAGCCTGGCCGGACAGAGGACTGGTCAAGTGTGTCATGTTTAGAGAGATAAAGTGTATTGTGACTATTTGATCATCGTTATCTGGACTTTACAGACTCTAAAACGCACAAATATACCCTTTTTAGATAACAAATACAAATATACAGTTTTCTTTATCTAGTTACCAAACCAGGACTAAACCAGGACCAAACCAGGACTAAACCAGGTCTAAACCAGGTCTAAACCAGGACTATACCAGGTCTAAACCAGGACCAAACCAGGACTAAACCAGGTCTAAACCAGGACCAAACCAGGTCTAAACCAGGACTATACCAGGACCAGTCATTTTTTGTCCTGTATTTGGAAGAAGTACTACAGTAAACATCTGCTGGCCAGGCTACACTGACCAGTTCTTTACCTGTTCTTTACCTGTGCTTTTGTGGTTTCTTCTTCAAACCTTTGACCTGAATAACTCCTCTCTCCTGCGTTTTGATGAAGCCCTTTGGTTGCAGTTTCCTCCTCGTACTCCTCTCTCCTCCATCTCCATCTCCTCCATCGTCTTAACTCTGACCCGTGGCCCTCTCTCCTCCATCTCCTCCTATCTCCTCTCTCCTCCATCTCCTCCTATCTCCTCTCTTCTCCATCTCCTCCTCTCTCCTCCATCTGCTCCTATCTCATCTCTTCTCCATCTCCTCCATCTCCTCTTCCTCCTCGCTCCTCCATCTCCTCCATATCCTCCATCTCCTCCTCTCTCCCCCTCTTCCTCCTCTCTCCTCTCCTCTTCCTCCTCTTACTCCTCCATCTCCACCTCCTCCATCGTCTTAACTCTGGCCCTCTCTCCTCGCCAGTGCCTCGCCAGTGTTCCGAGAGCGAGTTCTCCTGCACCAACGGACGCTGCATCGCCGGGCGCTGGAAATGCGACGGCGATCACGACTGCTCGGACGGCTCGGACGAGGTAATGCGCCCGCCGCGTTTCCCCCGTTTCCCGCCCGACTCTGGACGCCGCCTGACCTTTAACGAACTCGTCTGTGCAGAACGGCTGCGACCTGAAGTGCGACAGCGACCAGTTCCAGTGCGCCAGCGGCCACTGCGTCCCGATCCGCTGGAGGTGCGACGCCGACGCCGACTGTCTGGACGGCAGCGACGAGCAGCAGTGCGACAGCGGAGGTCCGGAAGTTTTCTCTTTATCACCAAACTGAAGCGAGATGTAACGAGGTGTAACGAGGTGTAGCGAGATGTAACGAGATGTAGCAAGATCTAACAAGATGTAACGAGATGTAGCGAGATCTAACGAGATGTAGCGAGATGTAACGAGATGTAACGAGGTGTAGCGAGGTGTAACGAGATTTAGCGAGATGTAACGAGGTGTGGCGAGGTGTAACAAGATGTAACGAGGTGTAACGAGATGTAACGAGGTGTAACGAGATGTAACGAGGTGTGGCAAGGTGTAACAAGATGTAACGAGGTGTAACGAGATGTAACAAGGTGTGGCAAGGTGTAACGAGATGTAACGAGGTGTAACGACATGTAACGAGGTGTAGCGAGGTGTAACGAGATGTAACGAGGTGTAGCGAGGTGTAACGAGATGTAGCGAGGTGTAACGAGGTGTAGCTAGGTGTAGCGGGATGTAACGAAATGTGGCTAGATGTAACGAGGTGTAGCGAGGTGTAGCGGGATGTAACGAGATGTAGCGAGATGTAACGAGATGTAACGAGGTGTAGCGAGATGTAACGAGATGTAACGGGATGTAACGGAGTGTAGCGAGATGTAACGAGATGTAACCGGATGTGGCGAGATGTAACGAGACAGAAGAGCGGTCTCAACACGATCCTTCGTCATTGTCGAGTGTACAGAAGCTCTGAAGTGCACAAAAGACACTAATTAAGTTTGTTAAGTAATATATATAAGTTATAGAATTGTAATGTTACGTGTCATTTCCTGATTGGGCGGAGCCTCCGGTTGGACGTGTGAACTGAAACCTCAAAATGATGTGAAGGCCACATAAATACATGGCATGACATTTTCTCTCTGCAGCGGGCCGACACTGCCCCCTGGATGAGTTCCAGTGCAACAACACCTTGTGCAAACCTCTGGGCTGGAAATGTGACGGAGAAGACGACTGTGGAGACAACTCTGACGAGAACCCCGAGGAGTGCGGTACGAGGCGCTTCATCTGTACAGGCTTATAAAGGGTTTATAAAGGGTTTATAGAGAGTTACACAGGTTTATAAAGGGTTTATAGAGAGTTAAACAGGTTTATAAAGGGTTAATAAAGGGTTTATAGAGAGTTAAACAGGTTTATAAAGGGTTTATAAAGGGTTTATAGAGAGTTAAACAGGTTTATAAAGGGTTTATAAAGGGTTTATAGAGAGTTAAACAGGATTATAGAGAGTTATACTAAATCTTTTCTGTCCTTGCCTCCCTCAGTGCGGTTCCAGTGTCCACCCACGCGTCAGTTCCGTTGTCATAACGACCGTGTGTGCTTGCCCGTGTCCAAACGCTGTGATGGAGTCAACAACTGTGGAGACGACAGCGACGAGCTCGACTGCCGTGCGTCACCGTGACACTCGTTACCGTGACACTCGTTACCGTGACACTTGTGTGAGTGGGGTCAGTCCGGCGGGTTTAAACGATGCCCTCTGTCCCTGCAGTGCCCCCCTCGCCACCCGTCTGCCACAAGGACGAGTTCCAGTGCTCGAGCGGGCGCTGCATCAGCATCAACCTGAGATGTAACTATTTCAACGACTGCGAGGACTACGGCTCCGACGAGGTCCTCTGCAACAAGAAAGGTGTGTTTACCTGACATTCACACACACAAATCACTCATGGTTTCACTGGTTTCTCTCAAGGTTTATATTTCTGTTCCTAACTGGTCTGACCATGAGCCGTTTCAAAGAGGAACGTTTTAAGCCTGGTCTTAAATGAAGAGACTGTGTCGGCCTCTTTAACATGGACAGGAGCTGATTCCATAACACAGGAGCTCTACCTCCTATTGTGCTTTTAGAGACTCTTGGGACCACCAGAAGGCTCTACCTCCTACTGTGCTTTTAGAGACTCTTGGACCACCAGAAGGCTCTACCTCCTACTGTGCTTTTAGAGACTCTTGGGACCACCAGAAGGCTTTACCTCCTACTGTGCTTTTAGAGACTCCTGGGACCACCAGAAGGCTTTACCTCCTACTGTGCTTTTAGAGACTCTTGGGACCACCAGAAGGCTTTACCTCCTACTGTGCTTTTAGAGACTCTTGGGACCACCAGACGGCTCTACTTCCTACTGTGCTTTTAGAGACTCCTGGGACCACCAGAAGGCTTTACCTCCTACTGTGCTTTTAGAGACTCTTGGGACCACCAGAAGGCTTTACCTCCTACTGTGCTTTTAGAGACTCTTGGGACCACCAGAAGGCTCTACCTCCTACTGTGCTTTTAGAGACTCTTGGGACCACCAGAAGGCTTTACCTCCTACTGTGCTTTTAAAGACTCTTGGGACCACCAGAAGGCTCTACTTCCTACTGTGCTTTTAGAGACTCTTGGGACCACCAAAAGGCTCTACCTCCTACTGTGCTTTTAGAGACTCTTGGGACCACCAGAAGGCTCTACTTCCTACTGTGCTTTTAGAGACTCTTGGGGGACCACCAGAAGGCCTTATTTACCTCCTACTGTGCTTTTAAAGACTCTTGGGACCACCAGAAGGCTCTACATCCTACTGTGCTTTTAGAGACTCTTGGGACCACCAGAAGTCCAGCATTTTGAGAGTGAAGAGCTCTGTTTGGATGATATGGTTCTAGAGCATCTTTGAGGTCGGATGGGGCATGTCATTTATGACTTTGTAGGTCAGGAGGAGGAGTTTAAATTTGATTCAACAGGAGCCAGTGAAGAGACTCCAGCACCGACATAATGTGCTCTCTTCTTTTAGTTCCTGTTAGTTGTTGTTGTTGTTGTTGTTGTTGTTGTTGTTGTTGTTGTTGTTGTTTTATGGCAGTTGGCATCCAAGTGTTGCATTACCGCCAGACTTTATTCCTCAGACTTTGTCGTAGTCCGTAGGTGTTTTCTAGTAATCTTGCTGCTGCATTTTGACCCAGTTGAAAGCTTTTTATAGAGCTTTTAGGACACGCTGTGAGCAGGAGTTACAATCGTCTAATCTAGTCGTTACAAATGCATGGATAAGTTTTTCAGCATCACTTTTAGGCCGGATTCTTCTGATTTTATCTATATTACTCAGATGGAAATAGTCTGTTTCACAGGCTTGATTTATATGAGCTTTTCCTGGTGAAATAAGACTCTGAGGTTTCTTACAGTAGAACTGGAGGCAACACTGACATTGTCCAGTGAGACTATCTCCTCAGATAAAGCGTCTCGTACATGTTTAGGACCAGCACAATGACCTCGTTTTATCAGAGTTAAGAAGCAGATCATAAAGTGTCCTCCAGGTTTTTATCTCCTTCACACAAGCACTAAGTCTGTCTACTTGATCGCTCTGATCAGGTTCATTGATAAATACAGCTGAGTGTCATCTGCAGAGCAGTGGAAGTTAATGACATGTGACCTGATCATGTGACCTAACGGCAGCATGTAAAGAGGAAACAGAACTGGACCCAGCACTGACCCCTGAGGCACACCGTAAGTTACTTTAGAACAAGGGGAGGAGCTCTTGTTTACATGAACAAACTAGTACTTATCAGATAAATAGGATGTAAAGCAGCTGAGGGCGGGGCCTCTGAGGGCGGGGCCTCTGACACCTACATCACATTCTAACCTCTGCAGTAGAATGTTGTGGTTGATGGTGTCAAACGCTGAGGTCAGAAGTGCTGTGGTGGGCTCTGAACCCTGCTGCGGTGGGCTCTGAACACTGCTGCGATGGGCTCTGAACCCTGCTGTGGTGGGCTCTGAACACTGCTGCGGTGGGCTCTGAACACTGCTGTGATGGGCTCTGAACACTGCTGTGGTGGGCTCTGAACCCTGCTGCGGTGGGCTCTGAACACTGCTGTGATGGGCTCTGAACACTGCTGTGGTGGGCTCTGAACACTGCTGTGATGGGCTCTGAACAGTGCTGTGATCTGAACCCTGCTGTGGTGGGCTCTGAACACTGCTGCGGTGGGCTCTGAACCCTGCTGCGGTGGGCTCTGAACACTGCTGCGGTGGGCTCTGAACACTGCTGTGATGGGCTCTGAACACTGCTGTGGTAGGCTCTGAACCCTGCTGCGGTGGGCTCTGAACACTACTGTGATGGGCTCTGAACACTGCTGTGGTGGGCTCTGAACCCTGCTGTGGTGGGCTCTGAACAGTGCTGTGATCTGAACCCTGCTGTGGTGGGCTCTGAACCCTGCTGTGGTGGGCTCTGAACAGTGCTGTGGTGGGCTCTGAACCCTGACTGTAAAACTTCAAATAAGTTATTTTCCTGTAGGTGGCGACAAAGCTGTTTAACTGCAGCTTTTTGGATTTTAGAGACAAAGGGAAGATTTGAAATAGGTCTGTAGTTACCAATAGGTCGGGATCGAGGTTTGGCTTTTTCTAGGTTTAATGACGTCATGTTTGAAGGATGTGGAACATAAGCACTTTCTACTGAAGTATTTATTATATTAAGAATAGAGTCTATAATTAAGGAGGAGAATGTCTTTAAGGAGTCTGCTTGGAATCGGGTCAAGGACACAAGTTGAGGTTGTGTTTCTCTCATTGTTTCACCCACAGTTTCTCTCATGGTTCCTCTCATGGTTCCTCTCATGGTTCCTCTCGTGGTTCCTCTCATGGTTCCTCTCATGGTTCCTCTCATGGTTTCTCTCATAGTTCCTCTCATGGTTCCTCTTATGGTTCCTCTCATGGTTCCTTCTTTCAGACGGCTCGTGGAGCGACTGCCGCAGTAACACCTCGGCCTGTGGAGACGGAGACGAGGCGCAATGTGTGGTCAAAGGCACCGACTCCTTCTGCTCCTGCAAACCCGGCTTCAAGTCCATCGGACAGAACCGCTGCCAAGGTAACGGGACAGATATGTACAGTACAACTCACCGCTGCTAAGGTAACGGGACAGATAAGTACAGTACAACTCACCGCTGCCAAGGTAACGGGACAGATAAGTACAAACTCACCGCTGCCAAGGTAACGGGACAGATAAGTACAGTACAACTCACCGCTGCTAAGGTAACGCCCCGGGACAGATTTGCACAGTACAACTCATAGCTACAGTCATTTGTACGGTGTGAAAGACTGTTATTTATCCGGTTATATAAACTCTTTAAGTGTGCACAGGATGTAATTATGTCTAAAACGCAGGATTCTTGTTATTTTATAGGTGGTAAGAGTAGTAGTAGTACTCATGTGAGAGTACAGTTACTTCAGAATAATATTACTTGTTGTCAGAACTGTCAAAAATATTTCCCCCCCCCCAAAATTGCTCATTTGCATCGACGATTGTTTGTTTTGTTGCAGACAAGAACGAGTGCAGTGCGTTCGGCGCGTGCTCACACATGTGCAACAACACCAAGGGCTCGTACAAGTGCAGCTGCTACAAGTACTTCAGCCGGATCAACGACACGTGCAAGGCCGACGGTGAGTGACGCTCTAAGCACCGTGTGAAGGGCAAGGCCAACGGTGAGTGACGCTCTAAGCACCGTGTGAAGGGCAAGGCCAACGGTGTGTGACGCTGTGAAGGGTCCAGAAGGTTTACGTAGCTTTCAGCTAAAGAGAGCCGCTCGTTTGCACACATCTAAGCACTTTATAATATTGTTATTGTTGTTTTTGTTGTGTGTGTGTGTGTCTGTGTGTGTGTTTTTACTGATCTGTCCGTGTGTTTTTAAGCTACTTTATATGACTTAAGTAACTTGAGTTTTTAACCATGTTACAATCAAAAACACACGTGGGTCCTCTCCCTCTGAGTCTCAGAAAACACTTGGTTTCAAATTTCTCAGTTTTGTGACATCATAAGTGGAGATCGGGCGTTTCCTGAGCTGTTTTTAAGCCCACACTCTTCACAAACGCGCGCTACGTTAGCATGTCGCGGCAGGTTAGCATAGTCATGGCAGGATAGCATAGTCGCGGCTGGCTAGCATGTCGCGGCAATTTAGCATGTCGCAGCAGGTTAGCATGTTGCGGCAGGATAGCATAGTCGCGGCAGGTTAGCATGTCTGTCACGAGATAATATCTCCCACGGCAACAGTCTGCTCTGCCTCTTTCAGCTCCGCGCCAGGTGCTGTACATCGCCGACGACAACGAGATCCGGAGCCTGGACCCCGGGATGCCGGGCTGGCGGTACGAGCATCTTTTCCAGGGCGACGCCAACGTGCGCATCAACGCCATGGACATCCACGTCAAGACCAACAAAGTCTACTGGACCAACTGGCACACGGGCCGGATCTCGTCCTACGACCTGCCGTCCGGACCCTCGTCGCCGAACAGCAACCGCAACCGCCGCCAGACCGAGTCCAGGGTCTCACACCTCGAGGTGGGTCCTTAAAGCGCCCCCTACAGGCCGGGGCGACTCATTGAACTAAACTGAGGTTAAGATTATATTTTGAGAGTTAAAGTAAATTATTTAAAAAAAATAAAAATATCCCAGAATAGCATATTTTTTAGTTTTTATAATTTCACTTCCTGTTTGTAATTGATGACATCACAGTAGGAAATTACCCAGAATACACTGGGCCAAAACTCATCTAATGTCACTTTTTTGTTGTGATAAATAAAAACATATGAGAGCGACTTTATTTTGTTGAATTAAAGTTTAAAGAGTCAAAAAAGTTGTTTCTTTGTGTAAATTCTGCATAAACTTTGACTGGAATGAGTGTGATGTCACTTCCTGTCATTTTTTTAAACACTTTTTTGGACTTTTCTCCACAAATACCTGCTCGATTGGTGTAAAACTATAATTAATATGTATAAACACCAAATAAAGTCAAAATTAGACAATCGTAAAAACATGTCATGGGCCAGGAAGTAGTAAACCCGTGATCTCCAAATCACTATAAACATTATGAACTTGACTTCCTGTTTGCCAGCCGCAGAGTGACGGTTCTTCTTTGTTCCGGGTTGTGTTTGCCGTTAGATCCCCGACCTGAAGATGCCCCGGGGCATCGCCGTGGACTGGGTGGCCGGCAACCTGTACTGGACCGACTCCGGGCGAGACGTGATTGAGGTGGCGCAGCTGAGCGGGGGACGCCACCGCAAAACGCTGATCTCGGGCATGATCGACGAGCCGTACGCCATCGTGGTCGACCCGCACGGAGGGTGAGCGGCGAGGGGGAGACGGGCGAGGGGGAGATGGTCGAGGGGGGAAACCGGCGAGGGGGAGACGGTCGAGGGGGGAAACCAGAGAGGGGGAGACGGGCGAGGGGGAGATGGTCGAGGGGGGAAACCGGCGAGGGGGAGACGGGCGAGACGGGCGAGGGAGGAAACCAGAGAGGGGGAGACGGGCGAGGGGGAGACGGGCGAGGGGGAGACGGGCGAGGGGGAGACGGTCGAGGGGGAAAACCAGCAAGGGGGAAATGGGCGAGGGGGAAAACCAGCGAGGGGGAGACGGGCGAGGCGGGCGAGGGGGAGACGGTCGAGGGGGAGACGGGCGAGGGGGAGACGGTCGAGGGGGAAAACCAGCGAGGGGGAGACGGGCGAGGGGGAGACGGGCGAGGGGGAGACGGGCGAGGGGGGAAACCAGCAAGAGGGAGACGGGCGAGGGGGAGACGGGCGAGGGGGGAAACCAGCAAGAGGGAGACGGGCGAGGGGGAGACGGGCTAGGGGGAGACGGGCGAGGGGGAGACGGGCTAGGGGGAGACGGGCGAGATGCTTCCTGAACGACAAAATAAATTACTGTATTTTCTGGACTACAAGTCGCAATTCTTTTCATAGTTTTGGCCGAGGTGCGACTTATGCTTATATTTATACTTATATTTGTACTTATATACTTATACTCCGCAGCGACTTATATGTGATATTATTTGTTATTTTCACACTTGCAACTGCATTTCATACTCCAGTGCGACTTATATATGTTTTTTCTTCTCTATTATGCATTTTTTGGCTTGTGCGACTTATGGTAAATGTGACAAAAACCAACAGGAAAAAAGTACTTTATATTAAGCAGATTTTTAGATTGAATTTAAAACACACATTTTTAGTTCCGAAATGGTCACGATTATTATTCTTTAGTTCTTGCGATCATATTGTGACCTGAATAATGATGATAATAAATTGACAAATAATCTTGACATGTTTAGATACGTGTAAAATACAGATATGTGTAAAAATATATATAAGTCCTTGTAAACTGTGAAGAAAGAGGACCTTAACATTAATCTGTGGTAGAATTTAGACTTACTTAGACTTATTGTTCAATTAATCAAAGCTGTATTAAAGGTCCCATAACATGCAAAATCGACTTTTCAGAGCTTTTAACCTTCTTACATTGCTATTTGTGCTTCATATATGTACCCAGTGTTTTTTTGATTGATTCCCGCAGTGTTTAGCTATATTACAGACTATCTCCTTTCCGCGAATCTCCAAACTGACGGGCGGTGGGGGCAAGACCGCGTCATAACCACAGGCACGCGTCAACATCCCCCCTCACCCTCCCCTCCCGCCTGCCGCCTCCCGCCCCCTTCCCCCCGGCTCCGCGCTGCCGTCTCCCTACAAGCCCATTCCGGAGTTTTTCTGCTTCGATTTACGAGGAAACACGGCTCAAAGAGGCCCAAAACTTCATTAATGATATCGCACTCTTTACTATTATCACAATGGTGAAGGTTTATGTGGCAGTTGATGCAGCAACCGGGAAAATAAACGGAGAGAAGTTCTATCCGATACCGAAAAACCAGGAAATAAGAGCGCGATGGACATAAGACTTTATATATATATATATATATATATATATATATATATATATATATATATATATATATATATATATATATATATATATATATCTATCTGTTCTGCGCACGCTGTAGAATTAAGCACCAGTTTTATTTAGGTCTCAAAGTAGACTCTTTCTCACTCACTCGCGCGGAGCGGCGCACCGCGGAGCTAACAGCTGTGGGGCACACACTACGTCACGGGTGGGCGGGGCACACACACGCTCTGAGACTACGTCACAGGTTGGGCGGGGGAGCCAGATCGCTCTTCGCAAGGGTGGGGGCGAATATCAAACCAAGCCGTCTGCATTTCCGGGTTGGTGAGGGGGTCCAAGGTCTGGGTGATATTTCTTAACTATTATGTTAAGGTGTTGCACAACCCTTATTATTATCAATTATACACTTAGGATAGACTACAAAACGTGAAAAAAAGCATGTTATGGCACCTTTAAATATCTTTTGTGGCTCAATAAATATGACGTGTAACTTTAGTTATTCAAGAACTGTTTAGGTATTTTTAGCTGTAGAAGGATGTCGGTGTAATCCCTCATTCGTCCAGGCGTGTTCCATAGTAGAAAAAGCTTCAGTTGTAGTCATCTGGACTCAGTTAGAAAAAATAGACGTTTCGACTCTCATCCAAGAGTCATTGTCAATAAGAATTTAGATCGAGAACTCCGATATTAATACTGTTCTGTGGTAAGACCCGCCCATTGGGAGGAGCCTTCCTGAAGTAGAAAGAGTTGTTTGTTTCAACAGAAACTCCCCCCTTGTATCTACCGAGCTAGCCTATTCAGAATCTTAATGGGCTATTAGAATCCTCTTTGTTTTTGTGAGACCCTGGCTCAACCACCCTGAGTACCTGATTAGCATCTAAATGTCCTTGTCCTGGTCCTCTACCTTTCCAGGGGTTCAGTATACCATTATAGATACCAGGAAGATTGAATCTTAGCCCTCCATTTCTGTTTAAAGAAGGTCTTTCTTTTTTAACAAAAATAGCTTCCTTGACTCCTCTTTACAAGAGAAGACGCTAAGGAGAATCGCTTGGCCTTTCTTGATTGTTCCACGATCAGAGGAGAGGACGGGAAACTCCAAATAGAAGTATATAGGAAACCTACACACACGGACCAGTATCTGCTCTTTGGTTCCAACCACCCACTACAGCACAAGCTGGGGGTGATCAGAACCTTACAACACAGAGCTCAAGGCTCAAGAAAGAGGAAAAACATGTCCGAAATGCCCTCTCAGCCTGTGGTTACCCCGCTTGGGCTCTCAACAGAGTGAAGAGAACCAAGAAGCAGGACAAAAGGGAAACTGAACAGAGAAGGAAGGGTGTTTCTATCCCTTATGTGTCTGGCCTGTCGGAAAAACTGCAGAGAATTTTTAGACAACACGAAGTCCCTGTTTATTTTAAACCAGGAAACACTTTAAGACAAAAACTGGTTCACCCTAAGGACAAGTTGCCGACTCAAAAACAGAGCAATGTAGTTTATTCGATCCAATGCAGTGAAGAAAGCTGTAAAGAACGGTACATAGGTGAGACAAAACAGCCTCTACACAAGAGGCTTTATCAGCACAGAAGAAATACAAGTTCAGGACCACAGAGCGCCGTGCATCTCCATCTTGAAGCCTCTAATCACTCGTTTGAAGACGGTGAGGTGAAGGTTTTAAGCAGGAGAAAAGATGGTTTGAAAGAGGAGTCAAGGAAGCTATTTTTGTTAAAAAAGAAAGACCTTCTTTAAACAGAAATGGAGGGCTCAGATTCAATCTTCCTGGTATCTATAATGGTATACTGAACCCCTGGAAAGGTAGAGGACCAGGACAAGGACATTTAGATGCTAATCAGGTACTCAGGGTGGTTGAGCCAGGGTCTCACAAAGACAAAGAGGATTCTAATAGGCCATTAAAATTCTGAATAGGCTCGGTAGATACAAGGGGGGAGTTTCTGTTGAAACAAACAACTCTTTCTACTTCAGGAAGGCTCCGCCCAATGGGCGGGTCTTACCACAGAACAGTATTAATATCGGAGTTCTCGATCTAAATTCTTTTATTGACAATGACTCTTGGATGAGAGTCGAAACGTCTATTTTTTCAAACTGAGTCCAGATGACTACAACTGAAGCTTTTTCTACTGTAGAAGGATGAAAAAATAACAAATACGAAATTATAATAATTACCGTATTTTCCGGAGTATAAGTTGCACCAGCCAAAAAATGCATAATAGAGAAGAAAAAAACATATATAAGTTGCAGTGGAGTATGAAATGCGGTTGCAAGTGTGAAAATAACAAATAATATCACATATAAGTCGCTCTGGAGTATAAGTATATAAGTATAAGTCGCACCCCGGCCAAAACTATGGGAAAAAAAAGAAAAAGGTGTTACTTATAGTCCGGAAAATACGGTAATTTGTTTTTAAATTACTGCTAATGATGAATTTAATGGGGTTTATTGGCATTTTTGAGTTATAAGTGTTTCAATGTTGTCGTTTGTGACTTTTTCTGAAACGATATATATCAAAATGTGTTATTGTGACTAGAATTCACCGTTTATTTGACAAAAAGATGTTCAATATGCGTGTAATTGTTCTGGCTAGATTCTAATATTATATTTCGGAGCTTGTAAAAGTGTTTATTTTTTGCTGAGCAGGAAAATGTACTGGGCCGACTGGGGAAACCACCCTAAGATTGAAACGGCAGCGATGGACGGCACCATGAGGGAGACCCTGGTGGAGAAGGACATCCAGTGGCCGACAGGTGAAGTACACACAAATGTCCCCGTAAACCACGTTAAAGGGTTTAAAGGGTTTAAAGGGTCTCCTGTGTTTCTAATGACAGTCCACATTCTAGGGACAGTATTTGTGGTAAACACAGATCATAGTTTTTGAAAATGTTGTGTGTAAAAGTTGAAATTTACAGAAAGTGCCGAGTTCTAAAGCAGAATCCCTCTGTGACGTCATCAAAAGGCGACGCAACATCGAAAATACAGGGACAGTTTACGCGCCACAACAGGCGTTTCACAAAATAAAGGTGTTTTCGGGTGTTTTTATTTGTGAAATCAGAACTGTTGTGTCATTTATCTGGATTTCAATGTTTGTTTACGGTTTGGCGTGTCCAACCAGGAAGTAACGTTGTCAACATCACAGAAGTCGTCAAAAGTGGGAAAAAGTTTTAGTCAAGTCTTCAAAACGAATCATGTTTTGTGAAATGCTTAGTCAGACATGGCACAAATTTAATACGTTTCAAGATTGGGCACATTTCTGACCGCAAATGATATGAAGTTATGTTGTTATTTATTAGTTTTCCTTTCTTTTGTTAAAAAAGAAAGGAAAAAAAGAGTAAAATCTGATTTTTAATTGTTTTAACTGATAGTCTAAGTATATATTCATTAATTCATCATTATTCATGTACCTAATAACACGTTTTTAAAATGTTCTGTCTTTTATTAGACATGGGGGCATGGGGGAGAGAGCGGGTGGAGACATTCAGCAAACGGCAGCAGTATAACTCTGACTGCACTGAAAGCCTATTTCAGATTTGACCGTTTGTCCACATTTGTGTAAAGTTTATAGTTGTACCTCCTGGTTGGACACGCGCACAAATATGTCACAGTTAGAGGTGATTCCACAGCTGTTACCTAGCAACCAGACTGTAAACAATAGCAAACTCCAATGACACAACAGTTCTGATCTGACACACAATAAAACCATAAAACACCTTTATTTAGTCCAACCATGGGTTAAACTGTCAGAAAAGTGTGTCAGTCTAAACTGTGTCGCACACTGATGACATCACAGAGGTATTCCGCTCCACTTCCTGTCATTTCACACTCCTATTTTTCAACCTTTTTTCATCACAAACTGCAACTTAACGGCAGTAAAACTATGATAAATATTTACCACAGGTTCTACAGAGAAACAGGAGAAACCTTCAGATGGACTTCACGCAGAGACTTTTACTCGAGTACACGCTCCACCGCCGGCGTTACATTCCTCTGTGTTGTTACAGGTCTCGCCGTGGACTACTTCAACGACCGCTTGTACTGGGCCGACGCCAAACTGTCGGTGATCGGCAGCGTCCGCCTCAACGGCAGCGACACCGTGGTCGCCGTCAAGAACAGTAACGTTTTCTCTGCTTTTTTCGAATTGTCCCCCGTTAAAGGGCGAGCGTTTGAGCGCGTGTGGTTTCTCTCTCCCGTCCGTCAGGAGTCCACCAGCCGTTCAGCATCGACGTGTTCGAGGACTACGTCTACGGCGTCACCTACGTCAACAACTACGTGTTCAGGGTGAACAAGTTCGGCAAAGGGCCCGTGGAGAACCTGACGACGGGAATGAACCACGCCACGGATCTGGTGCTGTACCATCCCTACAAGCAACCAGAAAGTGAGAAGGAAAACACTCAAATATACACTCAAATGTACTATCATGACTAGTGTGACGAGTAGTGACACGTAGTCGTCCACATTCTGTACTTTTTGAAGTTTTAAGTCAGTAAAATGTTACGCAATTACAATGATTCAACACGTTTTAACCGTCTGAAGCTTCTCCAAAGACACTTCCTGAGCTTCAAAATGAGCAATAACCCGACTTGTTGCCATAGTAACGTTTGTCACGATCACCAAAATGGATCCTCCCCCTTCACTCGTCCGTCTCGCTTATACTACTCAACAAGAAAGACGAGAAAGTGTTGTACTTGTACGCGGCGGTGAAACTGTACTAACGCAGTAGGCACTCAAACTCTGGTTTACAATGGGCGGTGCATCTTCATTTACCGTATTTTCCGGACTATAAGTCGCACCTTTTTTCATAGTTTTGGCCGGGGTGTGACTTATACTTATATTTATACTTATATACTTATACTCCGGAACGACTTGTATGTGATATTATTTGTTATTTTCACACATGCAACCGCATTTCATACTCCAGAGCGCCTTATGCTCCGGAAAATACGGTACATGTTTGAGGACTGTGAGGTAAACTTTTTAAACGGGGAGAAGGGGCGGTTTGAAAGAGAAGTGAAGGAGGCAATTTGTGTTAAGAAAGAAAACTTGTCTTACGAACGACTGGTGATACAACCTCCCCTCAGTCTACAACAGCCCCATAAAACCTCAGCAGAAGTCAGTAAACTCAGCAGAAGTCAGCAAACAAAGCACTTTGAAAACAGCTTCTATTCTTTATCCTTAAACTATATAGAGTCAACATGTGTTTGAAAATTGTTACTGAAATAATAGTTTGCGATATTGACAAGTAACATATATAACGTTTTTTGGGGAGTTTCTTGATAATGATATTCTGATGATATTATGTCAGTAAAGTGTCAAATTAATCACAAAAGGGCAGAAATATCATCTTATATATCCTGTTTATACCTTTTTGTATTTTTTGATTTACATTTTTAACTTTGCCGTTTGATTCCGTCGTGGTAAATCTTTTCCTCGGCTGTTTTCGTGCCGTTCCAGTGACGAACCCGTGCGACAAGAAGAAGTGCGAGTGGTTGTGTTTGCTGAGCCCGAGCGGTCCAGTCTGCACCTGTCCGAACGGCCGCACTCTGGACAACGGCACCTGCGTGGAGCTCCCCACGCCCACGCTCTCCCCCCTCTGTGAGTATGACACGCCCCCTCCCCCCCTCTGTGAGTATGACACGCCCCCTCCCCTCTGTGAGTATGACACGCCCTCCCCCCTCTGTGAGTACGACACGCCCCCTCCCCTCTGTGAGTACAACACGCCCCTCCCCCCTCTGTGAGTACGACACGCCCACTTCTTTGGAGGTAAAGAGTATCTACTATAGTTTATAGATAACATGTAATAACATGTAATAACTGTATAATAACCGTGTAATAACGCATAACCGTATAATAACCCTGTAATGACCATGTAATAATTGTGTAATAACAGTGTAATAACATAGAATAACTGTGTAATAACCATGTAATAACCGTCAGTAACATCCCACTGTTTTTCCTCGTTCTTTTGCTGGAACAAAATTTGAAGAGCTAATTTGACAAACGGTGACAGGCCACGATACTTTTGATGAAATTACACGATAATTCCTAAAATCGCAGAACGAGCTCGTAAAAACATCTGTTGAATGTAAAAAGATTTGTCACGGACCCTTGTGATCCACAGCGCCCCCTAGCGGCCCGTGCCTGGTGCAGTGTCTGAACGGAGGCAGCTGTTTCCTGAACGCTCACAAACAGCCCAAGTGTCGCTGTCAGCCCAACTACGGCGGCGATCGCTGCGAGCTGGACCAGTGCAGGGACTACTGCCGGAACGGAGGCACCTGCACGCCGTCCACTACAGGTCAGAGCGAGCACTGCACCGCTGCACGCTTCACTTCACAGAGTCAGACTATAACGATGAGGAAATAGACAGAAAATAGACTGACGTTCGGGGTTTCCTTGTTTGTTTTTGTCGGGTCGGGCGCTACAGCTTTAGCCCCGCCTGAACCACAACGCTGCCCTGTGATTGGTCCAGTCTCCAGGGGCCAATCACAACAGCCGGAGCCGGTTCACATGGATTCAAATCAATATTAATAATATCACAGTGTGTGTCTGAGAAATAAAAATGTACTGAAAAAGTGACTCGATAAATGTACGTGAAATGAGTGAATGCACCGCCCACTGATGATTAGGTCGTATTAATCACATGTTTCAACGTCTTTGGAGTTGAATAATGGGCCCACTTTCTGAAACGATTGTTAAAAGAAAAATTATTTCTAACATTGTGTGTGTTTTTGTTTCTTGTGGATGTGTCGTCTGACGTTCTGAACAGTAAAAACCAGATCAATAATTCAGTTTTCTTCAGATTTGTTGCGTTAAACTCTGACCTCTGACTGAAAACTGTACTAACGCTGCTGTTGTTGGTGGTTGTGCCAGGCTCGCCGACCTGCCGCTGCTTGATCGGGTTCACGGGGCCGACCTGCGACCTCCGAACCTGCAGCGGTTACTGTAGGAACGGAGGCACGTGTTCGGTGAGCGCGGGGAACCAGCCGACCTGCCGCTGCCCCCCGGAGCGCCTCGGGGACCAGTGCCAGTACAGTGAGTCCACACGCCGAGTTTGGACCAAAAACCACTGCAAACGTACAGTGGACCAGAGCTGGACGAAAGATCAAAATTAAATAAAAAAAATAATAATAATAATAATTAAAAAAATATATATAGATGATAAATAAAATGAAGGCTAAAATTAAAACAATTAAATCAAATAATAGAAAAAAATAATAATGATAAAATAAGATGAAGGCTCAAATTAAAACCATTAAATTAAATAATAGAAGGAAAAAATATGATAAATAAAATGAAGGCAAAAATTAATTAAAAAAATCAAATTGAATAATAGGGGGGAAATGATAATCAAAATGAAGGCAAAAATGAAAATAATGAAAATAAATAATAGAACAAAATGAATAACGATAAATCAAATTAAGGCAAAAATAAAACTAAAAATAGTTAAATTAAATAGTAGAAAAATAATAGAACAAATAAATAATGATGAGTAAAATGAAGGCAAAAATAAGACTAAAAATAGTTCAATTAAATAGTAGAAAAATAATTGAAAAAATAAATAATGATGAATAAAATGAAGGCACAGTAAGTCGAATAGTCGAGTCCCACTTAGTCCTAAGTTTATCAAATTTGTCCATTTCCAAATTGACTCTGAATGGCCTTTTCTCCATTTGTCTGATGTTTATTACAATTTCAGTCCAGTCCTTTCAGTTCAAGTTTCAACATTTTTCCCATGTGTAGTTTTTATTTTGTCTTTATTAATTGTACGGATGGGACGAGACGTAGTTCTGAGATTTATGTCAAAAGCAAGAAAGAAAACAAACGTTTATCTCCTTCAGGTTTAGTTAATTATGCTGAACTGTTTGTGCTTTTAATCATATTTTAGGACCCAAATGTTCACAATTAGCTTAAGCTCTATTTTAACCTGCTCTTAGGCTTAAATATAGTACAATAACAAAGTCTTTGAAGTAAAAAATAACCGTATTAATAGTTTACGAAGCACCCTCATTAGAAAGCGTTGCCTGGACTTTGGCCTGGATAACCCCGGATGCCCTGGATAACCCCGGATGCCCTGGATAACCCCGGATGCCCTGGATAACCCCGGATGCCCTCTCGTTGCAGGCAGCTGCGAGGGCCACTGTCAGAACAGAGGCACGTGCCTGCAGAGCGCCGACGGCTCCAGGAGGTGTCGCTGTCTGCCCCAGTACACCGGCGGCCAGTGCGAGGTCGACAAGTGCCACTACTGCAGAGACGGACGCTGCATCCCCAACAACGTGTTCGGCGCCGCCCCCGAGTTCACCTGCATGTGAGGCCGCCGCCCCCTTTTCACTTGTCAAGAGCGTTTAGAGCGTTTCAGGCGACACATGTGACTTTTGTGAGCGATAACGTCGAGGCGGGCGGTAGCGACGGGCGGTAGCGACGGGCGGTAGCGACGGATGGTAGCGACGGGCGGAAGCGACTGGCGGACGGTTTTATGTCAATCTAACACAAAAACATGTCTTTAAATGTCTTAAGTGACATTTCATACAACTGTGTGTTTACATTAGCATGTCGGGGTAAGCTAGCTTCCTCTTGGTGATAGGTGGAGTTCTAACTAGAGGAATAATGTATAATATCGCAGTTGTTGTTTCAGAGATGTGCAAAATTTGAACTATGAACTATTCAAACGGCTGCAGAATAATACAGAGAATAATTTATATTTCTGTACTTTTGGGGTTAATATTACAGCGCGTCATGTTTTATACTTTACATCGATCCTAAAACTGCATTTACAGTCACGTTTAAGCACATTTCTGACAGAGCGAGAGCGCGTTTAAAGGATGTTAACACAGAAACGATGCATGAATCCTTTAATATCAAACCAACCCGGGGCCCTATGTAAAAAGAGCCCCCCCTAGTGCTATTTCTGTAGTCACACAGATGGAGTCAGGCCCAATCTGAGAAATGTGATTCATATTCCCTGTGAAAAGATAAAGCCCAGTCCCACTGAAACTAGTCTGAAACTTGCTGTGCTAAATGTCAGCTCCTTATGTAACAAATCTCTCTTAATTAATAATTTTATTTCTTCTTATAATCTTGATTTTATGTTTTTAACTGAAACATGGCTTGACAAAAACACAGGAAATGTAGTTCTGATAGAATCTGCTCCACCCAACTTTAAGTTTGAATCTGAAACACGAGAAAACAAAAAAGGGGGTGGAGTCTGTGCTGTCTTTAGAGATGAAATAATTACCCGCAGGTTGTCTTTTGGGGTGTTTTCATCATTTGAGTATGTATCCTTTAAAATGGAGCTAAAACGGTCTCCAACCATTCTCTTCATTGTTTTATACAAGCCTCCCCAGCACTGCCAAAGTTTTATTGATGATTTTACTGAGATGCTTTCAGTCATATGCACAGACTTTGATGGTTTGGTCATTACAGGTGATTTCAATGTGCATGTTGATAATGTTTGTGACAGAAACGCTAAAGAGCTTGATGCTGTCCTTGAAACCTTCAGTCTTACTCAGCATGTGAGAGGCCCCACCCACAGCAAAGGACACACTCTAGATCTCATAATTACAAAGGGGGTAAATATTTCAAATGTTAATGTGATCGATGTTGCTCTGTCTGATCATTTCTGTGTCTTCTTTGACCTGTCTGTTTCTCCCCAACCTCCGGTTGGTCCTGCAGTTGTTCAGAGGAGACACATAAGTGATGGCACAGGTGCACTGTTTATGGAAATGATAAACTTTGAAAATGTCTCATGTTCTAATGTAAATGATTTGTTGAACTCTGTTACATCTAGTGTTTTGAATGTTCTGGACACCATCGCCCCTATAAAGGCTAAAATGGTTAAAAATAAGCAGAAGGCGCCGTGGAGAAATGATGATTCGGTCAGGGCACAGAAAAGGGAGTGCCGCAGGGCCAAACGGAAATGGCGCAAGTCAAAGCTCCAGGTTCAAAAAGAGATTTACAAAGAGAAGCTGAACATGTACAACTTAATCTTATGTAGAACTAGGGAAAGATATTTTTCTGAAATAATTGGAAGCTGCAGTAACAACTCGCGTGTCCTGTTTGCCACAGTAAACAGATTAACAAACCCTCCAGCTCAGCTGCCGTTAGAACTCATTTCCACATCCAAGTGTAATGAGTTTGCATTATTCTTTAATGACAAAGTTCAGGGCATTAAAAATGCTATAAATCCCACAATGCAAAACATTACCCTAAAACCACCAAGACACTTAGAGCTAACTCACTTTGCACCAGTAACTGACAAAACTGTCCATGAGATCATCACCAGTCTGAGTTCATCTACATGCTGCCTTGATGTGTTACCCACCAAATTTCTAAAGTCTGTGCTGAACAGTTTGTTAGCACCATTCACTCACATAGTTAACATGTCGCTTCAATCTGGAACATTCCCAATGTCTTTGAAAACTGCGGTCATAAAGCCTCTCCTAAAGAAGAGCAGTCTTGATGCCGCAGTACTGAGTCATTACCGGCCCATCTCTAATCTGCCATTTTGGGGCAAAGTCCTTGAAAAGGTTGTTTACCAACAGCTCACAGATTTCCTCTTAATAAACAACTCATTTGATGTTTTTCAGTCAGGTTTTAGACCTCATCACAGCACTGAGACTGCTCTTGTCAAGGTGACAAATGACATCCGCCTGAACACTGACACGGGCAAAGCCTCAGTCTTAATTCTGTTAGGTCTGAGTGCTGCCTTTGACACTGTCGATCATGGGATCCTCTTACAGAGACTAGAGGACTGGGTGGGCATCACTGGCACTGCCCTAAACTGGTTAAGGTCCTATCTGGAAGACAGGAAGTACTTTGTTGAAATTGGGAGCTGTGTCTCAGACCACATGACCCTGACCTGTGGAGTGCCCCAAGGGTCAGTCCTGGGTCCCCTTCTGTTTAACCTCTACATGCTGCCGTTGGGTCAGTTGATACGCAGTGAAAATGTGTCCTATCACAATTATGCAGACGACACTCAGATCTATGTTTCACTGTCGGCAGGTGACTATGGACCAGTGGATTCACTCTGTCACTGCATCCAACAGATCAGTTTGTGGATGCAAAACAACTTTCTCCAGCTGAACTCAGACAAGACTGAAATAATCGTTTTTGGCCCACAGAAACAAAGAGAAAGTGTTAGCGGTCACCTCCAGAGTCTCGCTCTAAAACCTACAAACCAAATTAGAAATCTGGGGGTAATAATGGACTCAGACTTGAACTTTAATAGCCACGTCAAATCAATAACATCAGCAGCTTTTTACCATCTAAAAAACATTGCCAAAATCAAAAATATAGTGTCAAAACCAGATTTAGAGAGACTTATCCATGCGTTTGTCTCCAGTAGATTAGACTACTGTAACGGCCTGCTCACTGGCCTCTCCAAACGAGTTGTAAAACAGCTGCAGAACATCCAGAACGCTGCTGCTCGGGTCCTGACTAGAACCAGGAAGTACCATCACATTAGTCCTGTTCTCAGGTCTCTGCACTGGCTCCCTGTGGCTCAGAAAATAGACTTTAAAGCAGCTCTGCTTGTGTACAAGTCTCTCCATGGCCTAGCACCAAAGTACATCTTGGATATGTTAGTGCCATATGAACCATCTCGGACTCTGAGGACCTCAGGGACCGGCCTCCTGCTGGTGCCCAGAGTCAGGACAAAACATGGGGAATCTGCGTTTCAGTTTTATGCAGCTAAAATCTGGAACAGTCTTCCTGAAGATGTGAGACAGGCTTCTACTCTGACAATGTTCAAATCTAAGCTAAAAACAGTTTTGTTTAGCTGCGCATATGACTGAAAGGATTTTTTCTTTGCACTCTTCTCTTTTGTTTGTGATTTTATTAGTTTAGACAATCAGTTGGATTGATAATTTTTAATTAGTTAATTTTATTGTATTTCTGTAATTTCTTTGTGATTTGAATGCATTTTTCCTGCTGTGTGAAGCACTTTGAATTGCCTTGTGTATGAAATGTGCTCTACAAATAAACTTGCCTTGCCTTGCCTAATATTGTACAAATATATGAAGGTTATTTTGTGTTTTTATTACCAAAGCTTTTATTTTACACAGAATTTAAGTATTTGAATTATGTGAACTGAATTTATTAAACATCCAATCCAATGTAAATTAAAAGCTTTGTTAATAATAAATAAAACACAGAATAACCTTCACACAAATCCTTTCATGTCGTACAAACTCTAAACTCTTTTTTCTGTTGCAGCTGCTCGAACGGTCGAGTCCAGCCCAGTTGTTACACGTGCGACACCAACGAATACTGCGCCAACGGACTGTGCTCCATAAACCCGCTCACACATCTCCCAGAATGCAGGTGGGGAACGCTGACCACGACATCGTCACGCTGACCACAACATCATGACCACGACGTCGTCACGCTGTGTTCCATTGTAGAAAAAGATTCAGTTGTGTCATCTGGACGTATCGTTTTTTAAAGCGATACATTTCGACTCTCATCCAAGAGTCATTGTCAATCTGCAAATCAAGACCAGGAACTCAGATATTTATCCTCCTCTGAGTATTATTCCATTATAAACAACAGGAAGGTTGAATCTTAACCCCCTGTTTCTATTTAATGATGGTCTTTTTTTTTTAACAAAGATTGTCTCTTTAACTCCTCCCTCTTTCAAACCATCTTTTTTCTCCTGCTTAGAATCTTGGGAAAAAAAGATGGGACAAAGGAAACTAATAGCCCATTAAAGGACTGATAGTAAACAAAGAGGTTTAGTTTCAGGTGAAACCAATAACACCTTTTCATCCCGGTGGGCGGGGCCTACTCAGAGTAGGATGAATATCTGATCTGGTCTTGATACATTTTTGGTATAATTATGTTGTGACTGCTACAATGTTGTTGCTTGTTTAAAGAAACAGTTTTCACGTGTTCCAGATGTTCCTCGGGCTGGACCGGTCACAGATGTGCAGTTGTGGCCCCCAGCGGTGAGCCGGGGACCGCCGGACGTGAGTTTGACCTCTGAGCGTTGGTTATGTTGTTGTCGCGTTCAGGTTTTGTGTGACTGAACGTGGTGTTTGTTCAGGCACCGCCTCCATCGTGGTCCCGGTGCTGCTGCTGCTGCTGCTGCTGCTGCTCGCTGTGGGCGCTCTGCTCTGGTACCGCCGCAGGATGAGAGGGTGAGGAGGGGAGGGGCTAGGACTGAGGGGGAGGGACTGAGGGAAGGACTGAGGGAGGGGCTATGAGAGTGAGGGACTGAGGGAGGGAGGGACTGAGGGAAGGACTATGAGAGTGAGGGACTGAGGGAGGGAGGGACTGAGGAAGGGAGGGACTGAGGGAAGGACTATGAGAGTGAGGGACTGAGGGAGGGAGGGACTGAGGAAGGGAGGGACTGAGGGAAGGACTATGAGAGTGATGGACTGAGGGAGGGAGGGACTGAGGGAAGGACTATGAGAGTGAGGGACTGAGGAAGGGAGGGACTGAGGGAAGGACTGAGGGAGGGGCTAGGACTGTGGGTGAGGACTGAAGGAGGGAGGGAGGACTGTGGGGGAGGACTGAGGGAGGGACTATGAGAGGGACTAAGGAAGGGGGAGGACTGAGGGAGGGACTAAGGAAGGGGGAGGACTGAGGGAGGGACTAAGGAAGGGGGAGGACTGAGGGAGGGACTAAGGAAGGGGGAGGACTGAGGGAGGGACTAAGGAAGGGGGAGGACTGAGGGAGGGACTAAGGAAGGGGGAGGACTGAGGGAGGGACTAAGGAAGGGGGAGGACTGAGGGAGGGACTGAGGGAGGGGCTAGGACTGTGGGTGAGGACTGAAGGAGGGAGGGAGGACTGTGGGGGAGGACTGAGGGAGGGACTATGAGAGGGACTAAGGAAGGGGGAGGACTGAGGGAGGGACTAAGGAAGGGGGAGGACTGAGGGAGGGACTAAGGAAGGGGGAGGACTGAGGGAGGGACTAAGGAAGGGGGAGGACTGAGGGAGACTTTGTTTGTAAAGCACGTTTCACAGACACAAAGTGCTTCACGCAGTAATAATAAACACAAAGACAGTCAGATTCGAGCTCGTCCAGTGAGACTGACGCGAGTCCAAAAAACACATTTCTAAAAGTGAAAAATGTCTTTGACGGTGGAATCGCTGCATCTTTATTGACACTAGAGACGAACGATCGAGAACAGCCTCTTTCTGTAGATCAGTGACACACAACTGACTCCAAATGGAAACTCTGTCTGCTCCTTTCTTCTTTTTCCTCTCTTCCTCCCTGACCTCCTCTGCTCCTCCCCCTCTCCTCCCTGTCTTCCTCTCCTCTCTCCTCTTCCTCCTCCCTTTTTCCTCTCTTCCTCTCCTGCTCCTCTTCCTCCTCCCTCTCTCCTCTCTTCCTCCTCCCTCTCTCCTCTCTTACTCCCTGACTTCCTCTCCTCTCTCCTCTTCTCCTCCCTCTCTCCTCCCTCTCTCCTCCCTTTCTCCTCTCTTCCTCCCTGACTTCCTCTCCTCTCTCCTCTTCTCTTCCCTCTCTCCTCTCTTCCTCCCTGACTTCCTCTCCTCTCTCCTCTTCTCCTCCCTCTCTCCTCCCTCTCTCCTCTCTTCCTCCCTGACTTCCTCTTCTCCTCCCTCCCTCCTCTCTTCCTCCCTGACTTCCTCTCCTCTTCTCCTCCCTCTCTCCTCTCTTCCTCCCTGACTTCCTCTTCTCCTCCCTCTCTCCTCTTTTCCTCCCTGACTTCCTCTCCTCTTCTCCTCCCTCTCTCCTCTTTTCCTCCCTGACTTCCTCTCCTCTTCTCCTCCCTCTCTCCTCTCTTCCTCCCTGACTTCCTCTCCTCTCTCCTCTTCTCCTCCCTCTCTCCTCCCTCTCTCCTCTCTTCCTCCCTGACTTCCTCTCCTCTCTCCTCTTCTCCTCCCTCTCTCCTCCCTCTCTCCTCTCTTCCTCCCTGACTTCCTCTCCTCCTCCCTCTCTCCGCTCTTCCTCCCTGACTTCCTCTCCTCTTCTCCTCCCTCTCTCCTCTCTTCCTCCCTGACTTCCTCTCCTCTTCTCCTCAGGTCTAGCCGACGTGGAAAACCCGTCTCCAAACGTTTGGGGTAACTCTCTTAGCGGGGTTCTTCTCTGCGTGTTTCTGTGTATCTCAGCTGTTTTCCATCAGTGTTGCCACGGTAACCAGGCTGTGGCTCTCCTCCTGATGGACTCAGATCAGTCGTGGATCTGTCTGTTTCCATAGTGTAGTGCAATGTTCCGTACCGTGCCGTGACCAGTTTTGTGCTATTTATAAACCCAGCATTTAGTCGACACCAAATCTGATCATGATCTGATTTCTGGAGTTATCAGATTACTGACCATGTGACCTCCTACTTTACCTCGACAGCCCTTTAAAAACTTAAGTCTTCATCAAACCGTTCACTGCTGTAAATCCTCATAATTGTCATAAAATAATCGGTCGACTTCTAAAAAAACGTGGCCGATCGAGACGCCCTCGACCGATAAATCAATTAAATGACAAAAATCCCTTGAAAGGTGCGATTCCGAGGTCCTCCACCAGGGGGAAACACACGCGCGTTCCCATTCTTCATCCGTCAAAATAAAATGACCCTCTTTTCCCCCATTTCTCTTGAATATATGTTGTATTGTAGCTTCCTCAATTGTAAATACACTTATATAATTAATTCAGATATTATTCCTCTAGAAAGTTCTGATTTTTAAGCTTTAATAAATATTTGGTGTCAACTTTTGATCAGTTTAAGATTTAGTGACATTATATTACTCGAGGCGATTAAGATTAAACTGAGATAATAAGATAAAAGATGTTTAAATGCTGGGTTTGTTTGTAGTGTGGTTTTTGTTTGCTCTCGTTCCTTCAGCTGCAGTTCCTTCAGAATCATGTGAACGGTTTAAACTGACCGTGTCCGTGTTCATGTCCGTGTTCATGTCCGTGTTCATGTCCGTGTTCATGTCCGTGTTCATGTCCGTGTTCATGTCCGTGCTCATGTCCGTGCTCATGTCCGTGTTCGTCCAGGGCCAAGGGCTTCCAGCACCAGAGGATGACCAACGGAGCCATGAACGTGGAGATCGGGAACCCGGCGTACAAGATCTACGAGGGCGAACCGGACGACGACGCCGGGGAGCTTTTAGACGCAGACTTCACCCTCGACCCAGACAAGGTGAGACCGGACTGACCGGACCAGACTGAGAGAGACCGGACCAGACTGTATGTATAATGCATCCTACCTAACATCTCGTCTAACGTCTATCGCTTGAATCATGTGTGATGTCATGTATGATGTCATGTATGTGTGATGTCATGTATGATGTCATGTGTCACGTGTGATGTCATGTATGATGTGTGATGTCATGTATGATGTCATGTGTGATGTCATGTATGATGTGTGATGTCATGTATCATGTATGATGTCATGTGTGATGTCATGTATGATGTGTGATGTCATGTATGATGTGTGATGTCATGTATCATGTGTGATGTCATGTGTGATGTCATGTGTGATGTCATGTATGATGTGTGATGTCATGTATGATGTGTGATGTCATGTATTATGTCATGTATGATGTGTGATGTCATGTATGATGTGTGATGTCATGTATGATGTCATGTGTGATGTCATGTATGTGTGATGTCATGTATGATGTCATGTGTCACGTGTGATGTCATGTATGATGTCATGTATGATGTGTGATGTCATGTATGATGTGTGATGTCATGTATGATGTGTGATGTCATGTGTCACGTGTGATGTCATGTATGATGTCATGTATGATGTGTGATGTCATGTATGATGTATGATGTCATGTATCATGTATGATGTCATGTGTGATGTCATGTATGATGTGTGATGTCATGTATGATGTGTGATGTCATGTATCATGTGTGATGTCATGTGTGATGTCATGTGTGATGTCATGTATGATGTGTGATGTCATGTATGATGTGTGATGTCATGTATTATGTCATGTATGATGTGTGATGTCATGTATGATGTGTGATGTCATGTATGATGTCATGTGTGATGTCATGTATGTGTGATGTCATGTATGATGTCATGTGTCACGTGTGATGTCATGTATGATGTGTGATGTCATGTATGATGTCATGTATGATGTCATGTGTCACGTGTGATGTCATGTATGATGTGTGATGTCATGTATGATGTCACGTGTGATGTCATGTATGATGTGTGATGTCATGTATCATGTGTGATGTCATGTATGATGTGTGATGTCACGTGTGATGTCATGTATGATGTGTGATGTCATGTGTGATGTCATGTATCATGTGTGATGTCATGTATCATGTGTGATGTCATGTGTGATGTCATGTGTGATGTCATGTATGATGTGTGATGTCATGTATGATGTCATGTATGATGTGTGATGTCATGTATGATGTCATGTATGATGTGTGATGTATGATGTCATGTATGTGTCATGTATGATGTCATGTATGATGTGTGATGTCATGTATGATAATAATAATAATAATAATAACTTTTATTTATATAGCGCTTTTCAGTGACCCAAAGACGCTGAACATAATAAAAAAGGGGGGGTATGATGACATGTATGATGTCATGTGTGATGTCATGTATGATGTCATGTATGATGTGTGATGTCATGTATCATGTATGATGTCATGTGTGATGTCATGTATGATGTGTGATGTCATGTATCATGTGTGATGTCATGTATCATGTGTGATGTCATGTGTGATGTCATGTATGATGTGTGATGTCATGTATGATGTGTGATGTCATGTATGATGTCATGTATGATGTGTGATGTCATGTATGATGTCATGTGTGATGTCATGTATGATGTCATGTATGTGTGATGTCATGTATGATGTCATGTGTCACGTGTGATGTCATGTATGATGTGTGATGTCATGTATGATGTCATGTATGATGTCATGTGTCACGTGTGATGTCATGTATGATGTGTGATGTCATGTATGATGTCACGTGTGATGTCATGTATGATGTGTGATGTCATGTATGATGTGTGATGTCATGTATCATGTGTGATGTCATGTATGATGTGTGATGTCACGTGTGATGTCATGTATGATGTGTGATGTCATGTATGATGTGTGATGTCATGTATCATGTGTGATGTCATGTGTGATGTCATGTATGATGTGTGATGTCATGTATGATGTGTGATGTCATGTATGATGTCATGTATGATGTGTGATGTATGATGTCATGTATGATGTCATGTATGTGTCATGTATGATGTCATGTATGATGTCATATATGATGTGTGATGTCATGTATGATGTCATGTGTGATGTCATGTATGATGTCATATATGATGTGTGATGTCATGTATGATGTCATGTGTGATGTCATGTATGATGTGTGATGTCATGTATGATGTCATGTATGATGTGTGATGTCATGTATGATGTCATGTGTGATGTCATGTGTGATGTCATGTATGATGTGTGATGTCATGTATGATGTGTGATGTCATGTATGATGTCATGTGTGATGTCATGTATGATGTGTGATGTCATGTATGATGTCATGTATGATGTGTGATGTCATGTATGATGTCATGTATGATGTGTGATGTATGATGTCATGTGTGTCATGTATGATGTCATGTATGATGTCATGTATAAGATAAGATAAGATAAGATATTCCTTTATTGTCCCACATGGGGAAATTTCATTGGTGCAACGCAGGTAGATACAGAGGTAGATACAGAAGAACAGATCACTTATAGGAAGTCTGAAAAACACTTTCAGTAGAAGATCTCCTATAAATAAATAAAAACTCCCATAGACAAATAAATAAATACCATTGCATGTGATCCCGACAGTAATTGCACATGAATATGTGTCACGACAGCACATAGATTGCACATGAATTTCACAGTAATTGCACATACGAAAGAATTGCACATCAGTATTAGGTTAGGTCAGTATTGCGCCGGGATAACGTGACGATCTCCGGGTAAGACGACTGTTCTCCGCAGTTTCATGAGTTCCTCCTTTGTGGAAACGCGGTACTGGGGCGGGGCCGGAGCCGGGGGGCGGGGGCGGGGCCGGAGCCGGGGGGCGGGGCCGGAGCCAAGACACATCGCAACGACACGACGAAAACGCTCAATCCAGCCGAATAAAGTCAAAACAAGTTAATTTAAAGCGATTCCAGTGCGTGTCCCGATCGTTCGTGAAGTTCCTCTTTCATATAAACGTGTATATAAACGTGTACCGACGACACGCCGTACTTTAGCGCGGCCGGAGGGCGCGGGGGGGGGGGGGCTGGTGGGCTCGCTCGGAGCTAGCTCACGTCACAACAACACAACGAACGCAACGAAAAACGCTCAAATCCAGCCGAAAAAAGTCAAAAACAGTTGAATTAAAAAACTATTCCAGCGCGTGTCCCTATCGTACAGTAAATAGAAAAAACATACTAACTATATTTACAAAATATAGGAGATAAAGCACAACAAGTGTGAGAAAGAAGAGAGAGCGTTTACACCGGGCTGCCAGCTGTACCAGCGCCTTATGACGTATGATGTGTGATGTCATGTATGATGTCATGTATGATGTCATGTCATGTATGATGTCATGTATGATGTCATGTGTCATGTATGATGTCATGTGTGATGTCATGTGTCATGTATGATGTCATATGTCATGTGTGATGTCATGTGTCATGTATGATGTCATGTGTCATGTATGATGTCATATGTCATGTGTGATGCCATGTATAATGTCATGTATGATGTGTGATGTCATGTATGATGTCATGTGTGATGTCATGTGTGATGTCATGTGTGATGTCATGTATGATGTCATGTGTCATGTATGATGTCATGTATGATGTCATATGTCATGTGTGATGTCATGTATGATGTCATATGTCATGTGTGATGCCATGTATAATGTCATGTATGATGTGTGATGTCATGTATGATGTCATGTGTGATGTCATGTGTGATGTCATGTATGATGTCATGTGTCATGTATGATGTCATGTATGATGTCATGTGTGATGTCATGTGTCATGTATGATGTCATGTATGATGTCATGTGTCATGTGTGATGTCATGTATGATGTCATATGTCATGTGTGATGCCATGTGTGATGTCATGTGTGATGTCATGTGTGATGTCATGTATGATGTCATGTGTCATGTATGATGTCATGTATGATGTCATGTGTGATGTCATGTGTCATGTGTGATGTCATGTATGATGTCATATGTCATGTGTGATGTCATGTATGATGTCATGTGTGATGTCATGTGTGATGTCATGTGTCATGTATGATGTCATGTGTCATGTGTGATGTCATGTGTCATGTGTGATGTCATGTATGATGTCATATGTCATGTGTGATGTCATGTATGATGTCATGTGTGATGTCATGTGTGATGTCATGTGTCATGTATGATGTCATGTGTCATGTGTGATGTCATGTGTCATGTGTGATGTCATGTATGATGTCATGTATGATGTCATGTGTGATGTCATGTATGATGTCATGTATGATGTCATGTGTCATGTGTGATGTCATGTGTGATGTCATGTATGATGTCATATGTCATGTGTGATGTCATGTGTGTCGCAGCCCACAAACTTCACAAACCCGGTGTATGCCACGCTGTACATGGGCGCCCACAACAGCCGGAACTCTTTGGCCAGCACCGACGAGAAGAAGGAGCTGCTGTCCCGCGGAGACGAGGAGCCGCTGGTCGACCCGCTGTCCTAAAGCCCCGCCCCTGACCCCGCCCCCCGAGCCGGCCCCCGCCCCGGAGCCGGAGCCTTCACCCCGACGCCACAAACGAGTGCCAACACTGTAAAAATGTACAAAACCAAGGACTACTTTTGTATGTGATTGCAGTATTTTGTTCTTTTGAGATTTTTTGTTTTTTTTCCTTCTGGTCAAAAAGAAAAACCCAATAACATTTTCTAAGAGAGAGATTTTTAATTTTCACTCATCCCGTTTGCCCTTTGCCTAAATAGCCACTACCTCTGCGCTCACACAAGGAGACGAGAGTCCGAGCGAGAAGCGCCGTCATCGGAGCCGGTTACATTTTTTATTTTTCTATGAATTGTATAAAAAGAAAAGAAAAAAACGGCCGAGACGTCGTTCCATTTCACCAGTGCCAAGTCGCGTTTTGTCGTTTCCGAGCGGGAAAAGTGAAAAGTGGGTACGAGTTTGTTTGTTTTGTGAGTTAAGAAGAGTGATGTTTAATCAACTTTTATTATTATATATTTGACTTTCTTTGGTGACAAATCAGAACTTAATCCACTTGTTCCTCGCACAAATGTCAAATTAAACGACTGAAATTAAACTATTTTCCATCTTACTCCGAATATCTGGTGGATATAAAGTTGTGATTATTTTTAAACTTTCAAAAAATAAGTTTAAATGAGCAGTTTCACTTGGATTTCAATTAAATTTTCACTTTTTCACATCTTCAGAACTTCCAAAAACGTTTGTGTAAATTCTGCATAAACTTGTCCCTGGTGTGATGTCACTTCCTGTCATTATCTAGATTTTTCTTCTTTTCTCCACAAATACCTGCTCGATTGGTGTAAAACTAGAATTTATTATTACGACAGGTTAATACACCAAATAAAGTCAAAATTAGACAATCGTAAAAACGTCACTTTAAAGTTTTTGTCCCTGTAGCGAAAATCGACTTCTGCATTTGATCCAACGTTAAATTATGAATCAAAAGCAGCAGAAGAACAGTTATAAGTCGATTGGTTGCATCACTCGGCCCAAACTCCCACGCGGCGTCGCCTTTTCTATCCTCAGAAGTTGTGTCTTCCTCGCACAGATAAACGCGCAGTTCAAGTTTTGGTCGTGGTTTTATGGCGTCGTGCGACAGCGTTACTCGTCCACGTGAAAACAAACCAGGCACTTTCAATTGTTTTTGTATGGACCAAAAGCTCGGGTAACGGAGAATGTTTTCAGAGTCCGAGGCGGAAAACGGTCGAAAAGTCGGTCCTGGCGCAGACGCAGGTTGAAGGCTGTCGAAAGTCTGCGTGCGATTCGTCGGTTTCGGAGTCAATCGCAAAACGGAAACACGATCTGTCCAGTGAAGGATCAGGTCGGTGAATCTTGAAGTTCTGTTGACGAACGCTACGACCGGGGACGTCACGATGTCAAATGTTAGCGTCGTTAGCGATGATTGTGAGAAAAAAACAACACGATTTAACGAGTAACGATTAAAAAAAACGGCGTAATCTTTCATTTTCTTTCAGTCCCGTGGTCCGACATGGAATCTAATTTTCTGAACGACGGAATAAAGATTCAAAAAAGTTATTTACATTTTAGGTCTATTTTTTGGATGACAGAATTAACAAAAAATCTTCATTTCCGTCTAAAATTGTCTCTTGACATTGCTAGCTACAACTGTCAGCGCTGATGCTAATTGCTAGCTACAACTGTCAGCGGCGATGCTAATTCGCGCCGACGGAGAAGAACTTTTTGTTCCGTGCGGATCGACCCCGACATTTACAGCGACATCAAAAACGTCTACATTTTGACGCCAATTCTGAAACGACCGCACGACCGGACTCCGCCCCTCAGCTCAGTTTTACCATTTAGTTTGAAGCCAGAACGCGCCGGGCGACAGACGCTACGGGTGAACGTCGCACCCTTCAGTTGCCGACAAAAGTGTCTTCCTCCAAAAAGGCAAGTTGCAATTATTGTGTTTAAGTCGGAGGAAAATACGAAGAGAGAGAGAAACCATGAATATTATGCTTTTTTTTTAATCCTGCCAAATGTTGTGGTTCGACTTTTGAAATTTTGTCCACAATTCTTTAGTAAGTGCATTATTTGTCGTTGATGTTGTGTGTGTGTTTTTTAGGGCTGCGCAATGATTAAAAGTAAACGATGGACACGTTTGGCGCCGCAACACTTTGAAATTCCGCCCAAAATGTTTAGAAAGTCGAGAAAATCAGGATTAAATTGGCGTTGAGGGTGCGTTCAAGTCCCGAGAGCGCGAACGCACCCTCAATATTTACATTTCAGTACAATCTTAATGTATAGACATAATAAAATTTTAAAAAGAAGTACGGCGCGATCGCAGTACGTTCAGTTTCTCGCGCAAATGCCGCTTTGAGATTTGAACTTTGCCACGTTGGGCGCAGCCCTGGGTGTTGTTCCCCTTCCGTTCCGCGTGGTCCGCCGCTGCTAACCGCTACGTCGTGGTCGCTCCGTGTCCTTTTTAGCCTCCATGTCCCAGAAATGCTGCTTGTTTTTTTCCTTGTCGAAATGGGTTGTGTTCACGCGATCGTCACGATTTCGGAACGAGAGAAATTCGCTGGAGAAAAGCGAAACAAACAGAAAATGACGCCGCGCGATGAACCTTTTTGTCAGGAATTGGAGTCACACATTTGCCTGCTAAAAAAAGTCCTTTCAACTGACAACAATTGAGCTTTCCATTTTTAAATTGTGAGACTCCAATACACAAAAAGACAGCGGCGTAATTAAATCAAGATGTCAAAAAAGTTCATTCTTAAATCTGTCCGTCTAGAATCCTTCAGTCGCCATATTTAAATGTTTAAACGGCTGAAAATAATTTTAAAAGTTTCTTTAAAAGCAGTTTTGAAAAATAAAAATGAATTAAAGTTTGTTTGCGCCGACAGAGAAGACGTCGAACTTGGCGCCAGTCTTCGTTTCACGCAAACAAGTCCCGGTAATGAACACGAGGCGGGTCACGAACGGACGTCGCGTGACCACAACCCATCGAACCGTCGTCGGCCATTATTTAAACGCATGCGACAAATAACAACGAACGCATAACGAGTTTTAATCCGTTTGTGGCTTAAGCGTCTTATTTTACAGCCGTTCGTCTTTAGCCCGACCAAAGGTACAATCATTTTAGACTCGTACGCGCATTTTCTCCAGTGTTTCCTTGATCGATCCTTGTGTTCTGTGTTTTTTTAATGAAAACTGACACATGGCTTTTGTAGTTCACGATGCATGGAGGCTCAGACTTTCTCCTGGAAAACACAATATTCTTTCATTTTCGCTGGAGTACTTTACAAATTAAAACAGATATTGTTATAAATAAAGTTTAAAAATTGTACAGAAAACGGTTGCATTGTGTTTTATTCTGGGGAACAAAGGTAATGGACAGATTTTCGAGAACAAATATACACAATTACAACAAAAACAAAACAAAGTACAAAATCAACAAATAAACTGATAAAATGATAGATATTTGGAGATTTAGGCCTCATTTCTCATTCTGTCTCCCATTTTCAGCTGCGTTCACACTTTCGCACTCAAACCACATCAAAATATGGATTAACCCGGACCCTTCACCTCATCTAGAACTAGAACTGTCTCTAAAGTGAACAAGCCTTAAAGACTAATAACTGTCTGTGTCTTTGGGCCTTTCACTACGAGGAAAAAAGCCAAATACTCTGATTATAGACGATTCCACGACAGTATCATCTTAAAGGAATAATAGAGGATTTTTTGCCAATTTGAGAACTAAAGCGAATGTTGGTCACTTTTTTGTAAATACGCATGCGCACACTCACCCCTGTTCTTCCAGAGAGGCCGCCTCCCATCAAACCTCGCTCACAACAGCCTCTGCTACACCTGCGTTTGTTTATTAACAGCAGATTTCCGTCTCTTCTGAGCTCGAACTCAGTCTTTCTCTGTGGTCATTTTGTGCTGTAACTGAAGGAACTCGCTAAACACACACCGACATATCAACCACGCATGTGCACCCAGGGAAACGTGCTGCTCTCCTGGGGACGAGGCTGCAGGTGTGCAGTAGCGCGCAGGGAATGATTGACACGTGGGAGAACTACTCGGCTGTCCACGCCACAAGGAAATGAGACTCAGATTGCTCACCACAAATCCTCTATTATTCCTTTAAGTTTAAAGAAAGTAGAACGTGTAAGAGACAGTTTTTTCCGATTAATCCCATGTTTTGTGTAAGAAATATAAAAAAATAAAATCTGTGAACTTGCTATATTCAGAAGTCAACATAAAACTAAATAATCATCATAATTTGTCACCCAAGACAAGACTTTAGAGAGTTCTGTTTATTTAAAGTGCCCATGACAGGTTTTTACGATTGTCTAATGTTGACTTCATCTGGGGTTATTGTTTATACCTGTCGTACATATAAATGAGTTTTACACCAATTGAGCAGGTATTTGTGGAGAAAAGTCGACAGGAAGTGACATCACACCAGGGACACTCATTCCAGTCAAATTTTATGCAGACTGGAATGTCTGCGACATGTTTACGAGTAAACATTAATTCAACAAAATAAAGTCGCTTTCATATATTATTATTCGTCAAATGAAGCAAATAACAAGGTGACACTAGATGAGTTTTGGCCCAGTGATTGCTGGGTAATTTCCTAGTGTGATGTCATCAAATACAAACAGGAAGTGGAATTATAAACCTAAGAATTGAGCTATTCTGGGATAACATTTTTATAAATTTGAGCAAAATTTAAAACACACAAAAACTTAATTGCATTTTACTTGGAGTCGTCCGACCTGTAGGGGGCGCTTTAAACCCAACTATAACATTAGCTGACATGTCATGCCATGTGTTCTGATGTCTTGTCTTTGGACCAGAACACACGTGATCATACGACGTCTTGAGTTATTATAGAATATAGATCTTTATGTCTCGATGTGCTCAGAACATTCCAGCTCAATTCTACATAAAGTGTCAGCATTTAAAGAATACATTAAACCGTCAAAATAAGAAACGAATGATTTGTAGTTCATTTTAAGAGGCAAATGAAACAAAAAGGTAATAAATGGCGTGATCACTTGATGCCGTTTGCCTTCAGCTCCTCCTTGACTCTGCTCAGGTAATTAGGGTCCGGGTAACCAAAGCTGCGACCACAAAGAAACATGTTTAAATCAGTGTTCCAGCGTGAGTGGCAACATAAATACAGTACTTTCTGAACTATAGGTCGCACCTTTTTTCATAGTTTTGGCCGGAGTGCGACTTATACTCCAGAGCGACTTATACGTGATATTATTCGTTATTTTCACACTGACAAACACAAGAGGGCGCTCTAGGCTCTAAGCGACGCAGAAGAAGAATCTGCACTTCCTCTTCCTCTGGAGTTTGTGGAGTTGTTTGGAAGTGACACAGAGGAAGAAGAATTCAATGGATTTAGTGATTTGGGGTAAAACTGATGCTTTGGTAAACTTGTTAGCATGTTCTTTATGCTATAGTTATCTGAATCACTGTTCATATGTTACGTTAACATACCAGACACTTACCACAGTTCTGTCTGCGCCTCATGTAGCTGAAGGTGTTAGCGTTAGCATAAGTCATGTAGCTGAAGGTGTTAGCGTTAGCATACGTCATGTAGCTGAAGGTGTTAGCGTTAGCATACGTCATGTAGCTGAAGGTGTTAGCGTTAGCATACGTCATGTAGCTGAAGGTGTTAGCGTTAGCATACGTCATGTAGCTGAAGGTGTTAGCGTTAGCATACGTACACCTATTCACCATGTTCTCTCATCTGTTATTATTTTAAACTGCATTTCAAGATCAAATGTCTGTTCTTGGTCTGGAATTTTATCAAATACATTTCCCCCACTCCTCCTTGAACCGACACCTTAACGTGGTGGAGGGGTTTGAGCGCTCGAATGATCCCAGGAGCCATGTTTTCGGGGGCTTTAAGCCCCTGGTAGGGTCTCCCAAGGCAAACAGGTCCTAGGTGACGGGTCAGACCAAGAGTTCAGAAGCCCCTCATGACAAGCACAAGATCAAGGCCAGTTACGTCGCCCGGATTGGCATTACCGGGGCCCCATCCTGGAGCCAGGCCTGGGGTGGGGTGGGGTGGGTGCTCGACGGCGAGCGCCTGGTAGCCGGGTCTTTCCCCACGGGGCCCGGCCGGGCACAGCCCGAACAAGCGATGTGGGGCCGTCCTCCCCTGGGGCCCACCACCCGCAGGAGGATCTGTAGGGGGCCGGTGCAGTGTGATCTGGGCGGCAGTCCGGCGGCAGGGGCCTCGACGATCAGATCTCCGGACACATAAGCTAACTCTGGGGACATAGAGTGTCACCTGGCTGGGGGGGAAAAGAGCCTGAGCTTGTGCAGGAGGTCGAGCTGTATCGACTAGATATAGTCGGCCTGTCTAGTCTGGAACCCATCTCCTCGAGAGGGGCTGGACGCTCCACTTCTCTGGTGTTGCCCGCGGGGAGAGGCGGCGGGCTGGTGTGGGCTTGATTATAGCCCCTCAGCTCAGCCGCCACGTGTTGGAGTTCACCCCGGTGAACGAGAGGGTCGCGAGAGGGACAGGTCTCTCACTGTTGTGGCGGCCTACGGGCCGAACTGCAGTGCAGAGTACCCGGCCTTCTTGGAGTCCTTGGGAGGGGTACTGGACAGTGCACCGACCGGGGAGGGGACCCCGTTGTTCTACTGGGGGACTTCAACGCCCACGTGGGAAATGACAGTGACACCTGGAGAGGGGTGATCGGGAAGAACGGCTTCCCCGATCTGAACCCGAGCGGTGTTCAGTTATTGGACTTCTGTGCTAGCCACGGATTGTCCATAACGAACACCATGTTCAAGCACAAGGGTGTTCATCAGTGCACATGGCACCAGGACACCCTAGGCCGGAGGTCAATGATCGACTTTGTTGTCGTATCATCTGACCTCCGGCCGCGTGTCTTGGACACTCGGGTGAAGAGAGGGGCAGAGTTGTCAACCGATCACCACCTGGTGGTGAGTTGGATCCGCTGGCGGAGGAGGAAGCCTGACAGACTTGGCAGACCCAAGCGCATTGTGAGGGTCTGTTGGGAACGTCTAGTGGAGCCCTCTGTCAGTAGGGTCTTCAACTCGCACCTCCGGGAGAGCTTCTCCCATGTCCCGGGGGAGGTTGGGGACATTGAGTCCGAGTGGACCATGTTCTCCGCCTCCATTGCCGATGCGGCTGCTCGGAGCTGTGGTCGCAAGGTCTTCGGTGCCTGTCGCAGCGGCCCCCGAACCCCGAGGTTGTGTTCGCATTGCCGGCAGTAAGTCAGACCTGTTACCAGTGCATGTTGGATTCCGCCAGGGCTGCACTTTGTCACCGGTTCTGTTCGTAATTTTTATGGACAGAATTTCTAGGCGCAGTCAGGGGTCGGAGGGTGTCCGGTTTGGGGACCACAGGATCTCATCTCTGCTGTTTGCAGACGAGGTTGTCCTGATGGCTCCATCAAACCCGGACCTGCAACATGCACTGGGACGGTTTGCAGCCGAGTGTGAAGCGGCTGGGATGAGAATCAGCACCTCCAAATCCGAGGCCATGGTTCTCAACCGGAAAAAGGTGGCTTGCCCTCTTCAGGTGGATGGGGTGTCCTTGCCCCAAGTGGAGGAGTTCAAGTATCTCGGGGTCTTGTTCACGAGTGAGGGAAGGATGGAGCGTGAGATCGACAGTTGGATCGATGCAGCGGCTGCAGTGATGCAGTCGCTGCATCGGACCGTTGTGGTAAAGAGGGAGCCGAGTCCAAAGACAAAGCTCTCTATTTACCGGTCGGTCTACGTTCCTGACCTCACCTATGGTCATGAGCTTTGGGTAATGACCAAAAGAACAAGATTGCGGATACAAGCGGTCGAAATGAGTTTCCTCCGCCGGGTGGCTGGGCGCTCGCTTAGAGATAGGGTAAAGAGCTCAAGTCACACGGGAGGAGCTCGGAGTAGAGCCGTTGTTCCTCCAGCTGAGGTGGCTCGGGCATCTGTGCCGGATGCCCCTTGGGCGCCTCCCCTAGGGAGGTGTTTCTGGCGTGTCTCACCGGGAAGAGGCCCCGGGGAAGCAGGCTTTTAGCTAGGATTTGAAAACACCCCGTCCAACCGGGTGCTTAAAAAATGTTCGCTCGCGCCAATGACCTTTTTTCGACGCTTTTACAAAATAATGCAGCGCTTTTAACGCGGAGGCGACTACACGGCGATCTAGAGCAGCGCCCGCACGCCTCTCGTATAATATTGACTTTCCATACGCTCGCGCCGCCTGCACCTCTCGGCCGTGCGGATCACACTCTGCCACTTAGGAGCGCCGTATCGCGCCTTATTTTACATGGTATTTGGCCGTGAAGGTTCGGCAAACGTGGAGCTTCGGCATTTTCCAGACCGCGGCTCGGCAGCCAATCAGAACCAAGCACACAAACTTTGTCGACCAATCAGCGCGCAGCATGCAAATTTTCACTTGTAAACAGTAAACTGTCATTGACCGTGGCGGACTATCGTCAAACGCTTCCCGGCCCGATTTAATGATGGTATTCCCTTTTCTAAAATGTATTAATAAAAATTACACTGTCCTTGCCCTTGAAAATGTCCACATGTCGAGATACCCCGTCCAAAAAACGGGAAGACGGCCCTCTAGCTAAAAGACTGCGGGGAAGACCCAGGACACGCTGGAGGGACTATGTCTCTCGGCTGGCCTGGGAAGTGTCTCGGGAGGAGGAAGTCTGGGAGTCCCTGCTTAGACTGCTGCCCCCACGACCCGGCCCCGGATAAGCCGAAGAAGATGGATGGAATTTCCCGCAATCTGTGACTTATACTCCAGTGCGACTTTTATATGTTTTTTTGGCTGGTGCGACTTATAGTCCGGAAAATATGGTAAAACTGAACGTTCTTCTTACCTCTGTGGTCCGCCGTAAGGAGAAGTCTTGTGGTGGATGTCGTTCCACGTGACCATGTTTTCCGCGCCTGTGGTCCGGGACGTTCCAACAGTGAAGATGAGTTTTTGGTCAAAGGCTTTCTTCAGCAGCCGCAGGACCTCGTTGCCCTCTCTGTTGTCAGGTAGATACGCCTGTCTGTCTAATCCCTGATACCTCTGTCCAGGGTTGGGGTGTTTGGCCTGTACAGGAGGGAGATTTCAGTCATTCTGTAACTTCATTCGGAACGACGGTCGAGTCTTCAGAAAGGCCCAAAACATGACCTGACCCAGAACTAAAACACTTAAATTAAAGCAGGGCTTTTTTATTGTGGCTTTTGTGGTTGTGGTGAGGGCAGAATGTGTCCAGAGAAATGTGAACAAAACTGAAATGGTCCTGTGTTTATCATTTGTCGGACTTCATACAGCTCGATCAGCTTCACTCATACCACATGGAGGATCAGAGGGTGTAAACACGCTCTTACTTTGAACACGTTCTACGTCTTGCACGTTGTTAACTCCCTGGAGACGGAGTTGGTATAAATGATTATAGGGAAGGCCTCAAGCTTGACTAGTTTGGGAAACACTGCATCTGACAGTTTCTTTGGAGAAAGAACACATTCTATCTGAGCAAACTGGTTTGTTACAATAATCACCATGTTTTTACTAGTTTAGTAGTATTAGTAATTAGTGCATCATCTGTCTCCTCTGACGTCTGACCCTGCAACACCCCAACACCAGGTAATTCAGGCCTCATTATCACAGAGACCCCAGAACCAGAAGCTATTCACCAGAGCAAAGTGATACCTTTAGCCACTGGACAACACATGACCCGGATTTACAGGACTCGTACGGCATCTTGTGGCAAAAATACTATTGTGTTCCAGACCAAAAAAAACAATATATACAGTACGTATTTATGAGCACAATTATTATGAGGGACATTTAGGCATTTAGACTGGAGACTAGAGGACTGGGTGGGCATCACTGGCACTGCCCTAAACTGGTTAAGGTCCTATCTGGAAGACAGGAAGTACTTTGTGTCTCAGACCACATGCCCCTGACCTCTGGGGTTCCCCAAGGGTCAGTCCTGGGACCCCTTCTGTTCATCCTCTACATGCTGCCGTTAGGTCAGTTGATACACAGTGAAAATGTGTCCCATCACAATGATGCAGACGAGTCAGATCTATGTTTGTCGGCAGGTGACTATGGACCAGTGGATTCACTCTGTCACTGCATCAACAGATCAGTTTGTGGAGGCAAAACAACTTTCTCCAGCTGAACTCAGACAAGACTCAAATCATGGTCTTTGTCACAGAAACAAAGAGAAAGTGTCAGCGTCACCTCCAGAGTCTCGCTCTAAAACCCACCAACTGAAAAAACTGAAAACACAAAGTCCAGGCTCTGTAAAATGTGAAAGTATTTCAAAGAACAAAAATGGGTTTCATAGTGATGGACCTCAATGTTTAAACATTAATGTAAAAATGTAATTTACCGTTTGAGTTCCACTCGGGATGTGATAATGGATGTCTATCCTTCCACAGCCCTCATACCCCGGGAGAGATGCGATGCTTGTATGCCACTTCATGGATCCAGGAGGCTGGATTCCTTCCACCAAACCAAACACGTCTTTACAGACGGGACACACGGGCCCTTGGCTTTTGATCGATTGCTCCAGGCACTCCTTACAAAACTCATGGTTACATTTGAGTCTGGTCTTATTGGTGAAGGTATCCAAGCACACGGGGCAGTTTTCTTCTTCTTTTTCATCCTTCTTATCTCCGGCTCCGCTTGGCTTTTTCACAGCGCCCCCTTCTGTATATCCTTTGCTACTTTTCTCTTTTGGTGTGTCCATTTTTCCAGCTGCTCCTTTAAATTCGTCAAATGGGCTGTGCAGACCATCTCCTGCATCTTCAAACGGCCCAATGTTTCTCATGAACTGCAGCGCCGCCACCTTCTGGTAGAGTCGCAGCAGTGCTCTGGCGGCGTGGCTCTCCATATGCACGTTTCCTTCAGACCGATTGTAACGCACTAGAATCCTCATTGTGTCTTGGGTCGGCTCCGCCTCTTTAAAACGGACATTAAACTTTTCCTTGATCCGGTCTAATTCTTCCTTGTGCTGATTTGTCATCATCTGCCAGTAGAACCTTTCAACTGGCAGCCCATCAATGACAAGAGGATCTTTAATGCTCGAACTTAATTTGACTTTGTTTCGAGTTAGAGTTTTGCATTTGCGTTCATCGTAAGTCGGATACTTCTTGGACATTTCTCTTTCTTCGTCAGTTAAATTTGTGCTAATTTTGACGCGCTGAAGAGACTTGCTGATGGCGGTTTGAAATTGTTGTGGCCCAAAAATTGTGATTTGGTCAGAGGAGATTGTGATCTGACATCTGTGGTCTGTGGTTTGGAGGGATTTCAGCGTTTCCTTCCACTCTTCAGGACTTATGTTTTTTAGAGGGATGGAAACACCACTGCATTGGGAAGATTGGACAAGCTTGGTGAACTCATCCGTTGCCTTTTTGAGATCTGAGCGCTTCTTGTCGGCTTTGATCGACACGTCCACATTTTCTGTGATCTTGACGCCATGTTCTCTCTCGATGCGCTGAATCTTGTCTGGATACACGTTCTTCACGTACCAATAAGGGCCCAAAGCTACGAGACAATGATTAATATTGTCATCTTCTGCAGAAGACTCTTGAGATTTCATCTAGAAGTGTGAATAAAGTTTAGTGCCAATGAATATGAAGAATATAAATATATATTTTTCCAGTTATGACATAAAGAAGTGCACATACGTGATCTTCCTTTGACAGGTTTGGAGAAGATTTCCCTGATGATTTTTGGTCAATTTGAGATGTTTTGTTCACATCATTTTCAAAGAAAAAAGAAAAAGTTTTGTGTTCTTTGGTAATTAATTCTCTTCCACGAAGTTGAAGAAGCTCCGAGAGGGCTAAAGAAGGACACAATAAAACTATTAGTATACAACACTAGAATTGACAACATCCATGCATCAATGGAGCTTAAATTGACAGTTTTATTAACATGTGAAAAAATGTACTTAGGCCACAGTTATTTTGTTACTTGGTTTACGGATCTGCCGCACTTAGATTATTGATTTCTCCAATATAAATAAAATATTTTTTTTTTTATAAAGTACCGCCGACAAGGCAAAATAGCATTAAATTAAATATAAAAAGCGGTATTAAGTCAAAAGATAAGAGCACGTGAAGCAATTTTTCGTCAAAATCCTGCGGGAGTCTGTGACGGAGCGGCTCCGTCCCTGCGCGCGACCCCGGGAGAGCATGTGAAGACGCGCGCACCGTGTCTGTGACGTGCAGGGCAAACTCCTTTATATCGCCAATACACATTTCAAACCTGTTTACCACATTTTCTCCAGTGCGTTTTGCCGTGACTAAGGCTGCACACTTAGAAGCGTCTGTTCTACCGATGCGAAACACGCTAAATCTACCGTTGCACGCTCCTGCGCGTCGCGTCTCACCCCCTTCTCCTCCCGTGGTACGTTTTGGGTAAACAAGGAAGAAAAAATCTTTTGAAATTGAACTTATATTTCGCCCGCCTGTTCAATACATTTCATTTAAAATCTGTAAACCAAGTAATAAAATAACTGCGGCCTTAGGCCAAATAAAATAAATAGTGCCTTTCCGGTAACATTGGGAAAAAAATCCAGGTATATTTTTAAATCCTCGCACAGGTTTTGCAGACAGTTTTCTTTTCTCAGAAGTGAGCGCTTCGTGACAGCGTGAGAGTTTTTGTTGTAGTCCGGGGCGCACAGTGCAGTCACAACAAAATCATCTGATACATGATGTTTGTTGAAAACGTTGAAAAATGGGTTTTCTATATTTTGAAATTCAGGTCAGTCGGGTTACCGGAAACACACAACTTTATTTTTGGGCCTTATATGTAAATCTACTAGACTAGGAATACATCTAAATTAAACATTACTGCTTCTGAAATTCTTGTCATTCCAATAAATGTAGAACTGATATTCCCGGCCCCTGCATATGAAGTTAGTTTGGTCCTTGTAAATTGCTCAGCTCGTAGTCCAAGACATATCTCCCTCATGAAAGTACATTGGATTGATGGATAATATTTACCTGCAGCAGGTTTGACCCTGATGACCGCAGTCTTCACATCCTCAGATATCTCAGTAGCTGTAAACTCTCCCTTCACTCCATTTTTATTGGCCCAGCTCTGCAGAGTTTTGCTGATTGAGTTCTTAAACTTTTTTGGGTCAACAACCTCCGTCACCGTCAGGGACACTGTCAGTTCTGCCACATCTTCATCACTCTGCAAGTTTGAGAACAGACACAGGGTTAGGAATTTTGTGACTTCACCTTGTATTTCTGTCAGTGATCTTATCAGTAGTGACTTATGGAGGGTCAAATACTACTTTATGATTTATTTTTTGTTATCCTGCTTATCATGGAGATGGAAAAAGTTGTATTTAATTGTAGATAATGTCTAAATAATGTGCAATGGCTGAAGCCATTGCGAGTGTCTGCATTCTTGCGTAAAAGTACTACATGTGTGTAGTAAAGACTTTATTCTTGTTAGCCTCAAGCCATGGAATGGAATGTTCATTCCATGGAATGCGCGAGTCTATCGTTTTTTCCCCTGGTTTCTTATTGCGTATAAATACAAGAACATATAGTGTCTGCGTTATGACAAAGCAGACACTATATGTGTAGGATTTCCCTGATTTTTGATGCATTTCAACTCCTCAACACTTTCACCAATTTCAACAAGTTATACCCCTTTACGATCGCTTTCACCGTCTTAGGGGGGCCATTACTTTTGAACAATAGACTCGAGCCATGGAATGAACATTCCATTCCATGGCTCGAGCCTAAAGCCTCGTACAGACCGCGGCGGCCGAAGCGTCCAGTTTACATTCAAAGTCTATGTAAACGCGCGTCGAGCACGTCCTGCGTTTTCCCGCGATTTCTTCGTTTTTGCAGCGCAATTGGTGCGTTTTCGTACACTCTCGGCGCTTTGAGCGCCCGTATGAGGTGCCCAAAGCAGCTGGCGCGACATGTTCAGCTTTCTGCAGCAGATGTGCCGCAGCAGCCAATCAGAGATGAAAAAGACCCAAAACAAACCCCGCAAGAGAAAAAAAATCCTCAAGACGCAGCTCTTGGAGCAAATAATGATATTGACTAAACTCTGCTCAGCTCTGAAGTATCTGCCCCGGAGCCCATCGCCTCCGCTTTTGGACTTTGTAAAGTTAATAAACCAAAGCCATGGTCCAACATTAAACTCCATTTACACCACGAGAAAAGCAACACAGCACAACTCCTCCACTGAGCATGTGCAGACGACTCAGACGCACGTCTGCTGCTGAGTGTATTTTACGGACATGAGTCCGGGGCGTCGAGAACGCGCGTCCGGGGCGTCTGTCTTCAAATGTACACGCGCTCATTCTGCGTCGGGCGCGATTCGGCCGCCGCGGTCTGTACGAGGCTTAAGAAAAGTCTTTACTACACACATGTAGTACTTTTATGCAAGAATGCAGACACTCGCAATGGCTTCAGCCATTGCACATTATCTAGTTTCAAATGTATTTGTAAACATTCTATTTTTTTTTTTTAAACTCTAAACACTTTTTCAAAAATAAAAACAGAAAACTTGCAAATAAAATTAGTTGTTGAACAAATTAATTAACACTAAGTCAGATGGCCTTATTTACAACATTCTTCCATATCACCATCAATCAGATGAAATCATATTTGCAGGAGTCTCATTTACATTTTGTCTTTACATTCACAAAAAATATGTATTTTCTGATGGAAAAATAAAAGGTTGTTGTGGTGCCAATCATGAAGTATCCAAATTGTGACGCTCTATTTGACGTTCCATTCCAGCTATAAAACGTTTAAATTTTTGGTTTTGCTATTTGATGACGGTCCCTAAGTACTCGTCTATGCTCCGGCTACACATTTGATGACGGTCCCTAAGCACTCGTCTATGCTCCGGCTACACATTTGATGACGGTCCCTAAGCACTCGTCTATGCTCCGGCTACACATTTGATGACGGTCCCCTAAGCACTCGTCTATGCTCCGGCTACACATTTGATGACGGTCCCTAAGCACTCGTCTATGCTCCGGCTACACATTTGATGACGGTCCCTAAGCACTCGTCTCGGCTCCGTCTGCATATTCGGATCAGTGTTATTTGCTGCACTCAAAATACGAATCTGATTTTTTAAAACGAGGTTGTGTCACTTGGCAGTGTAAATATGAGTATTTTGGCTGTGAATGATCTGCAAAGACTTTTGCGTTTAGGAGCTATTGACCTCGGAAGTCCGAATCTGTGAATATGACGCCAACTTTACCGCACGTGGCTCCTCCCTCTTTCAGACTCGTGATGTGACAGCAGCGGGACTCGTCATGTCCACACAGCGTCCTACATGTGTCATGACGTTGTTGACGATCGATTGACAAGTGATCAGTACTTTTAAGCGCTTTGGTTATACAATTGAACACAAATGTTTGTCCCGCCAAAGCTGCGATACAAAAACACTTTTTTCTGACGAATGCATTGTATTTGAGAGAAATTGCGTCGCATTTTGCGATGCCGCTTATTCTGAACCCTGCTTAGTCTTATTTTGAAGTCTTGTAGTTTTAAAATTTTGAAAAAAATCTAACTTTAAAAATAATATATTTTTTAGTAAAGGGTAACAGCTGTTCATTTGTTGTTGGACCTGCTGTGTCGTAGGTGGCACAGCAGCTTAACTTTATGGGCAAAGCATGAACATCTCCATGGAGACTGAGGGACTAAACATGTAATCGGCTTTTCAAACATTCGATAAACACTGTGTTTTCTTTCACTTCTTCTGACCACTCGACATTTACAAAACACAGAGGGGAAACTGTCGAGTCCAAAGACGTAAAACAACTTCTGGACAATCAGCTTTGTCCAAACAACTCTTCATCTGTAGAACTGAAGAAACAAACTTTGTATCCAGAGGTCAGACATGTAACCTTTGACCTGCTTTTATTTATTTATGACGCGTCTTTTGTATGACATCGTTATATTGTTGTTGACTGTATTTTTCTTATGTAAAAGCTCAACTCGGGACAGACATTCAGAATTAACTCCTGCTAAAATGCAAAAAAAAAACATGCATGACAGGTCTTAATAGTTTTGTTTTTTTCTAATTAGTCTAATAACTTAAAACTGTAGTGGTAGAAAACTATTGTTACCATTGATTTTAGTCCTCGTTATTCATAAGTGTTAAGTGTAGTACACGTTGACGGCCACTTGAGGGCGCATTACAGCTGCTTAAAAACTTTAAAAATCCAAACTAACTCTATTGTAAATAATAAGACACATTGGGCCGATGTTTGTAGCAAATCTAAAATGTGTCGAAAGGTTCCAGAAGTTGTCTTGAGCGCTACCTTCTGTTGTGAACAAAACAGCAGAAGTATCAGAGGCCGAAGGGTCAAAAGAGTCACTGTTTTAATGACTCGAGACTTTATAAAAAGGACAAAGACTTGGATGTCAACTGCCTTTAAGCGCCCCCTACAGGTCAGACAACATATTGCACTAAAATGCAGTCAAGATAAATATATTTTGAATTTTGCAATAAATTATAAAAATGTCATCACAGAATAGCAAATTTTTTCAGTTTGTAATTAAATCATTATGTTTGTAATTGATGACATCCCAGTAGGAAATTACCCAGAAAACACTGGGCCAAAACTCATCTAATGTCACACTTTTTTTAATTTGACAAATAAAAATACATGAGAGCGACTTAATTTTGTTGAATTAATGTTTAGAGTTAAAAACGTTGTTTCTTTGTGTAAATTCGGCATAAATTTTAACTGAAATGAATGTCCCTGGTGTGATGTCACTTCCTGTCATTTTCTACAGATTTTTCAACATTTTCTCCACAAATACCTGCTCGATTGATGTAAAATTATAATGTAATAAAGTCACAGACAACCGTACAAACCTGTAATAGGCACTTTAAGTCTGGACTTTACTTGTTTCTCTCTCGATAAAGATGTTTTATGCAGAAGAATCAATCAGAAAATCATATGAATGGCAACAAAAAATGAGCAGTTTTTGGTCATTTGGTAAAATCACTCTGAAAGACTCGAAACTCAAATCACAGAACTCCTGACCTGGGACTCGGACTTGGGACCTGGGACTTGGGACTTGGGACTATCGTAGGACATTCTGCACCTTCAAACACGTACCTGGCCCTGCTCTGGTGGGATGCTGCTCCTTCCCGTGGCCCCGGGCTGGGGTCCGGTCTGGGGTCCGGGCTCCTTTAACGCGAGTGCTTGTGGATCATCAGACAACTCTCCCGGTGCCCAGTCAGCTCTGGGTAAAGGCACTCTGGAGTCAGTGGGGTCCTAAATAACAAACAAACCTCATATTGACCGCACAAATACGAACCAAACACGTACTTATTACTTAGTGCGTAGTTCTCAGACGTGTTACTTTTACTTTCGCTGCAGTAAAACGCGTTAAAATAAATACTTACGAGATCCATGGGCTCCTCAGAGTTACTTGCCATTTTGTCAACCTGCAAAACACCAAATAAACGCCACAAAATAAACGTACGACGACGATAAACTTTGAAAAGACGCGTAAACTCGACGTGTCTCAGTTCGGGTTTTACTGCGTCGACGGAACGGAAACGTCGTTTTAGACTTCCGCTTCAGAGTTTAGAGTTTGTGCGCTCATAAAACACCAGAAGAAGAGAAATAAAAGAGAACGAATTCCTCAGACACTTTATCAGTCTAAAAAAGAAGAAGATTCTGGAGAAGAACTCACCGCGCGCGCCGATTCATGCAGCGTCACTTCCGCATCAACGAAAACGAAACTCAAAGCGACGTCGACGTAGCCACGCCCACTTCAGTCACGCGCACGAGAAACACGTTTGTTTCTGTGAATTCATATTTATTACACTTTCATATTTATAGTTCGTGAAAGAAATCTATGCTATAATCTTAATAATAGTGTTCATTATGAATTATTATTAATGTTGTTGTTTATTTGCTCATTTTAAACCAATAAGGACTAAGAGTATGTTAAAAAAAAAAGGGTAAAAGACATAACTAACAGACTTTGGTCATTTCAGAGACGTTCTTAAACTCAAAGTACTGAATATTTGCAGTAAAATAAAGAGTAGTAGTTGTACAAAGAGGCGTGAGACAGGAGAAGTTTATTCACCATCAGTTACAGGACACAAACCTTCAGGACATCGTGATTTTCAACAAAGTCTTTCTCCTGGAAACACAATACTCATTATTTTTCACTGACTCGGTGAAAACTAAAGAATATTGTGTTTCCAAGAGAAAGTCTGAGCGTCGTTACAAACTAGAACAAACTCTACATTTACAAACCAGAACAACAATAGTTAAATCACACGTTTCACTTGATGCCGTTTGCCTTCAGCTCCTCCTTGACTCTGCTCAGGTAATTGGGGTCCGGGTAACCAAAGCTGCGACCACAAAGAAACATCACGTCTTTTCAAAAAGCAGTCAAGATATATTTGTAAAAATTAATATGAATAGTGTAACAGAACATTTGTCTTACCTCTGTGGTCCGCCGTAAGGAGAAGTCTTGTGGTGGATGTTGTTCCACGTGACCACGTTTTCCGCGCCTGTGGTACGGGACGTTCCAACAGTGAAGATGAGTTTTTGGTCAAAGGCTTTCTTCAGCAGCTGCAGGACCTCGTTGCCCTCTCTGTTGTCAGGTAGATATGCCTGTCTGTCTAATCCCTGATACCTCTGTCCAGGGTTGGGGTGTTTGGCCTGTAAAGGAGGGAGATTAAAGATGTTATGGAGGAGCTGAGCCGCGGAAGTTACTCCCTGACAAACAGGAGGAGCTCAGTCCCACAGGAAGAGCTCAGAGTAGAGCCGCTGCTCGTCCATGTCGAGAGGAGCTGAGGAGTCTCGGGCATCAGCTCAGGGGCCTCCTGGATGCCTCCACCTGCTATGGCCTATAATTCAAAGCTGACACAACTTAAGCTGAAGAAGATGGATGGAATTTCCCGCAATCTGTGACTTATACTCCAGTGCGACTTTTATATGTTTTTTTGGCTGGTGCGACTTATAGTCCGGAAAATATGGTAAAACTGAACGTTCTTCTTACCTCTGTGGTCCGCCGTAAGGAGAAGTCTTGTGGTGGATGTCGTTCCACGTGACCATGTTTTCCGCGCCTGTGGTCCGGGACGTTCCAACAGTGAAGATGAGTTTTTGGTCAAAGGCTTTCTTCAGCAGCTGCAGGACCTCGTTGCCCTCTCTGTTGTCAGGTAGATACGCCTGTCTGTCTAATCCCTGATACCTCTGTCCAGGGTTGGGGTGTTTGGCCTGTACAGGAGGGAGATTTCAGTCATTCTGTAACTTCATTCGGAACGACGGTCGAGTCTTCAGAAAGGCCCAAAACATGACCTGACCCAGAACTAAAACACTTAAATTAAAGCAGGGCTTTTTTATTGTGGCTTTTGTGGTTGTGGTGAGGGCAGAATGTGTCCAGAGAAATGTGAACAAAACTGAAATGGTCCTGTGTTTATCATTTGTCGGACTTCATACAGCTCGATCAGCTTCACTCATACCACATGGAGGATCAGAGGGTGTAAACACGCTCTTACTTTGAACACGTTCTACGTCTTGCACGTTGTTAACTCCCTGGAGACGGAGTTGGTATAAATGATTATAGGGAAGGCCTCAAGCTTGACTAGTTTGGGAAACACTGCATCTGACAGTTTCTTTGGAGAAAGAACACATTCTATCTGAGCAAACTGGTTTGTTACAATAATCACCATGTTTTTACTAGTTTAGTAGTATTAGTAATTAGTGCATCATCTGTCTCCTCTGACGTCTGACCCTGCAACACCCCAACACCAGGTAATTCAGGCCTCATTATCACAGAGACCCCAGAACCAGAAGCTATTCACCAGAGCAAAGTGATACCTTTAGCCACTGGACAACACATGACCCGGATTTACAGGACTCGTACGGCATCTTGTGGCAAAAATACTATTGTGTTCCAGACCAAAAAAAACAATATATACAGTACGTATTTATGAGCACAATTATTATGAGGGACATTTAGGCATTTAGACTGGAGACTAGAGGACTGGGTGGGCATCACTGGCACTGCCCTAAACTGGTTAAGGTCCTATCTGGAAGACAGGAAGTACTTTGTGTCTCAGACCACATGCCCCTGACCTCTGGGGTTCCCCAAGGGTCAGTCCTGGGACCCCTTCTGTTCATCCTCTACATGCTGCCGTTAGGTCAGTTGATACACAGTGAAAATGTGTCCCATCACAATGATGCAGACGAGTCAGATCTATGTTTGTCGGCAGGTGACTATGGACCAGTGGATTCACTCTGTCACTGCATCAACAGATCAGTTTGTGGAGGCAAAACAACTTTCTCCAGCTGAACTCAGACAAGACTCAAATCATGGTCTTTGTCACAGAAACAAAGAGAAAGTGTCAGCGTCACCTCCAGAGTCTCGCTCTAAAACCCACCAACTGAAAAAACTGAAAACACAAAGTCCAGGCTCTGTAAAATGTGAAAGTATTTCAAAGAACAAAAATGGGTTTCATAGTGATGGACCTCAATGTTTAAACATTAATGTAAAAATGTAATTTACCGTTTGAGTTCCACTCGGGATGTGATAATGGATGTCTATCCTTCCACAGCCCTCATACCCCGGGAGAGATGCGATGCTTGTATGCCACTTCATGGATCCAGGAGGCTGGATTCCTTCCACCAAACCAAACACGTCTTTACAGACGGGACACACGGGCCCTTGGCTTTTGATCGATTGCTCCAGGCACTCCTTACAAAACTCATGGTTACATTTGAGTCTGGTCTTATTGGTGAAGGTATCCAAGCACACGGGGCAGTTTTCTTCTTCTTTTTCATCCTTCTTTGCTCCAGCTCCACTTGGCTTTTTCACAGCGCCCCCTTCTGTATATCCTTTGCTACTTTTCTCTTCTGGTCTGTTAATTTTTCCAGCTGCTCCTTTAACTTGATGTGATGCCGCCACCTTCTGGTAGAGTCGCAGCAGTGCTTTGGCGGCGTGGCTCTCCATTTGCATGCTTTCTTCAGACCTATTGTAACGCACTTTAATCATCAGCTTGTCCTGGGTCAGCTCCGCCTCTTTAAAACTGACATTAAACTTTTCCTTGATCAGTTCAAAATAATCTGACATATGATTTGTCATTATCTCCCAGTGTTTTTTATCAACCAACAACCCATCGATGACCAGCTGATCTTTAATACTTGGTATTAAGTCTTCATCGTAAGGGCTGGTGTACTTCTTGGACATTCCTCTTCCTTCATCAGTTAAATTTGTGCAAATTTTGATGCGCTGAAGAGACTTGGTGATGGCTCTTTGATATTGTTGTGGCCCAAAAATTGTGATTTGGTCAGAGGAGATTGTGATCTGACATTTGTGGTCTGTGGTTTGGAGAAATGCCAGCGTTTCCTTCCACTCTTCAGGACCCACTTTATTCAGAGGGATGGACACACCGCTGGACACTTGTGATTTCACCTACGATGAGTAAAGTAAAGCCAGTGAATTTAAAGCAAATCTGTTGCAAAAATGAAATAAAGAAGTTCACTTACATCGACTGGAGATGTTTTGGTCCCATCATTTTCAAAGATTGGTTTAATTGAAAAGGTCTTTTGTTCTCGGGTCGTGAATTCTCTTCCACCGGGTGTGAAAAGCTCCAGGAGGGCTAAAGAAGGACACAATAATACAAAGTAGAAAATGATTGACATTCATCATTCATCAAGTGATTCTTAACCACAGAGCCCATGCCAGGGTGGCACATGTGCCCGTGCCAGGGTGGCACATGTGCCCATACCAGGGTGGCACATGTGCCCATGCCAGGGTGGCACATGTGCCCATACCAGGGTGGCACATGTGCCCAAACCAGGGTGGCACATGTGCCCATACCAGGGTGGCACATGTGCCCATACCAGGGTGGCACATGTGCCCAAACCAGGGTGGCACATGTGCCCGTGCCAGGGTGGCACATGTGCCCATACCAGGGTGGCACATGTGCCCATACCAGGGTGGCACATGTGCCCAAACCAGGGTGGCACATGTGCCCAAACCAGGGTGGCACATGTGCCCATACCAGGATGGCACATGTGCCCATGTCAGGGTGGCACATGTGCCCATGTCAGGGTGGCACATGTGCCCATGCCAGGGTGGCACATGTGCCCATACCAGGGTGGCCATGCCAGGGTGGCACATGTGCCCATGTCAGGGTGGCACATGTGCCCATGTCAGGGTGGCACATGTGCCCATGTCAGGGTGGCACATGTGTATTCATCCATTTGTAAAAGGAGCAGAAACACTGAGTGACACTGTGGATCCCATTAGTCACCAACCTGACTCTTCCTCTTCTACTGGGTCCAAATAGATTTGACTGAGCTCCTCTAAGTTTATACTTCTTATGACGTAGAGTGCACTGAAGTCAGTATTTGAGTTTTTACTCATTTCATAAATAATTCAGATCACTGTGGAAACAGCTTCTCCCACACATCAGAAGCTGCAGGCCACGCACAGATCTCTGTTGGCAGTGTCAGAGCAACGAGCAGCTGATACGAAGTGCAAATGTCCCAGATGAAAGAAAATCTGAAGTTGTCCAGAAGCAAGTGCATCATCTTGCCCTTGTGCAAAGTGAGAGGACTTTTTACAACACTTTGATTGCTGCCTGCAGACTGAGCACAGAATCTAATGGGCTGTCTTTCGGACCCTCACCGCCAGCAAGCAAAGACATCAGGATGCATTACAGCTTCGACTTTGCACAGCAGGTACTACTAATAGTGCAAATGCAGAATAGCAATTATAGAGACATATACGTCTTAATCAAATGTCATATGTATTAATCTAATCTCCTTTCTCTCTCTCTGTCAACTACAGATACACTTTCCCTCAAACCCTCTGCAGCCGGGGCCAATGTATTTCCTGACTCCACGAAAATGTGGCCTTTTTGGTGTCTCCTGTGAAGGGATGCAGAAGCAGGTCAATTTCCTGATTGACGAAGGCATGTCGTCAAGTAAGGGAAGCAATGAAGTCATAAGCTACATGCATCATTTCTTCAACAACTTCGGGGTTGGAGAAAAATACGTGGATCTTCATTGTGACAACTGCAGTGGCCAAAACAAAAACAATTTCATGTTGTGGTATGCTGCCTGGCGTGTTGGACACAAGCTTCACACAATGGACATCCACTTCCTCATTGCTGGCCACACGAAATTCTCCCCTGATTGTGGCTTTGGACTTATCAAGCAAGCATACATGAAGACCAGGGTTGACACTTTGGAAGACATCGCTGAGGTTAGTTTATGTTATTTGACTACTGTAATGTGTAAACATTAGCCTGGCAAAACTTCAGTGCAGATATTTTTCTTCTGTTCTAATTTTTTTTTACATTGTTGCCCTTGTCATCAGGGAGTGGAAAACAGCTCTCCTGAGAGTCACCTCAATATCCCACAGCTTGTTGGAACGGCGGATGGCAGAGTGTTCGTCAAGAACTTCGACTGGCAGAAGCATCTGAGTCCCTTCTTCAGACGGCTTCCAAAGATCAAGAGCTATCAGCACTTCAGGTATTTATATTCAAACAAAAAAAAATAGTTAACCATTTCTCAAATGTCCTGTTATTTGTTTACAGCTTTGATGCCAAGAGACCAGGTGTGGTGCTTGCGAAAAGTCACTGTGGAGCAGAACCAGTGGAATTTCAGCTACTACGCACTACAGCTGTTCTGCCTCCGGTTGACAATCTCCATGTCCTGGTCCCACCTGGATTGAACATTGACAGGCAGACCTACCTGCATGAAAAAATCAGGCCTTTCTGTGCTGACGAGGCAAAAGACATCACATGCCCAGCGCCGAGAGTCACAGCACAGAAGACGAATGTGCAAAAGAGGCTGCGGACGTAATTGGACTCTGATGGTGTACCTATGATGTCTATTATCTCATATGTTGCAGTTCGTATACCTGGCCCTGGCATCTGTTTATAAGAGTTCTTCTATTGAGGGTGTTTTTTAAACTTCCTATAAATTATCTGTCCTTTCCCCCTGTATCTACTGCGTTGTAACATTAAAGGCTATCTTATCTTATCTTTTGTTGTTTGTGTTGAATCATTCAGTGCACCATTGTTGGTGCACTGAATCACCTGTGAATTATGTTTACCAACAAATGCAATGAACTCTATTCTGATTCTTTGATTCTATTCAGGGCCTTTTGTAATCCAAGTATTTCCATTTTAATATAGTAACTTCTAATTCTGATTCAAGTCCAGTTACCATCAATAACAACACTCCTCTTGAGTCTTCAGTGACAGCTGTAGGGGAAGGTGGTGTCAGTGTGACAGGGGGAGGGCTTATCTCAATGAGATGCAAATGAGCCCCGCCCCCCCTGTGACTCTGGGCTCACTCCGGTGAGAAACTTTGGAAGCCGTTTTCTCAGTGAATGGGTTTGAGAGTTGTATACATTCAAATGACCACAACTTACTCAAATATTATCAGATCTACATGAGAGAGACATCATTGGAAAGCTTTGAATTCACACTTTCAGAATCTGTGAATAACTCAAAATGTCTCCGGGTAGACATGTAACTGGATTGGCCACGTTCAGTCACATATATATTTTGGGGAAAAAGCTGACAATGGGCTCTACATATTGATTCTAATAATGTTGGTATCAGTTTATCTCTGACCGGTCAATATAGACCTACATCTACTGGAATAAGCCAACATTTACTTCAAATAAAGTTGTTTCTGAAATACAGAAGTATACAGAGTATAATCTGTATAATATGAAGTCCTTTGCAGAGTACTCCGAGTATCAAATACATTTGATTGGATCTAATGTGCCATGTTTGTTTTGTCGTGTATGTTGTGTGTCCTGCAGTGGCTCAGCGCTTCACCTTTGACCTTTAGGACAGTGAAATATGATCTGATGGATAATATTTACCTGCAGCAGGTTTGACCCTGATGACCGCAGTCTTCACATCCTCAGAGATCTCAGTAGCTGTAAACTCTCCCTTCACTCCATTTTTATTGGCCCAGCTCTGCAGAGTTTTGCTGATTGAGTTCTTAAACGTTTTTGGGTCAACAACATCTGTCAATGACACTTTCCGTTCTGCCACATCTTCATCACTCTGCGAGTTTGAGAACAGACACAGGTTTAGGAAAACTTTCTGAAATGGGCGCTTTCTCCACCGCCAATTTTTGAATATAAAAATGTTAAATGTTACACATGTAGTTCAGAGTAACTAATGTCACTTCGAAGCTGTTTTATGAAACACCAACAATTGTGTTTTTATTTCCTCTTCATGTAGTAATGTCTACTCTGCACTATAAGTGACAATATCACTGACATGTTTGTCTTGCTCTTTACAATCTGGTATTTTATAAAGTGTAAAATGTAATTTTATGTCAAATGTATTTTGTCACAAATGGAATCTGCCTCTAAGTCATTGTATTATCATGACCAAAAATGGAAATAAAGAGTGTTTTCTTCATCAATTCAGTTGTAAATGTGTATTTAAAATATATTATATATAATAAATAGTATTTTATTAAGTCAATGTAAAATATTACATTTTTGGATAAAAAAAACAAAAATACGGTCATGTCAAATAGCGCCCCCTATATTTTGCACCACCAGCCGCCACTGACGGCAACGTGACGAAGACGAGGCTGAAATGGCGACGTGACGAAGACGAGGCTGAAACAACTGCGGTTAAGTTAGTTTCACGTTGGATGTTGGACATTCGCAACTAGAGCGGGAGCTTCGTCTGAGCGGGCCCCGCCTGCTGTAGCTCGGGGCGGGGAGCTTCCTCTGAGTGGGCCCCGCCTGCTGTAGCTCGGGGCGGGGAGCTTCCTCTGAGTGGGCCCCGCCTGCTGTAGCTCGGGGCGGGGAGCTTCCTCTGAGTGGGCCCCGCCTGCTGTAGCTCGGGAGCTGTGCGCTGAAGTAATGGGCCCCATCGCACTGAAGTCCGCTTTTCTCGGAGTCAGGTTATTTGGGAATGCAGCCCTAAGAAGCTATTGAAAAGAATCCTGGATTTTTAAAGATAAATATTCATAAACAACCTTTAAAGGGTTAATTTGAAAAAGTCAAAGGTGTGTGTGATAAAGGTGTGTGTGATAAAGGTGTGTGTGATAAAGGTGTGTGTGATAAAGGTGTGTGTGATAAAGGTGTGTGTGATAAAGGTGTGTGTGATAAAGGTGTGTGTGATAAAGGTGTGTGTGATAAAGGTGTGTGTGATACCCGGAGTTTCTCTACTATATTATGTTAGGTTTGACTTTCTAGGTTACCTGACTTAGAGCTATTGAAAAGAATCCTTGATTTTTGATGAAAAATATTCCTTACAAATCTACAAAGGGTTACATTTTTAACCCAAAAGGACTATGGCACCTAGGATCATGCTCAATTAAGTTTTTGTTTTTTTTAGTATTAATACATTTGATATTTTTTAAGATAACACATTTTTACATTTTTAAACAAACACTTGTGCAACAGTACTTTAGAGACGGTCCCTAACTGGCGCACCAAGCGGCACTTCAGTGCGCAGCTCCCTGCACCGAGCGACTGCAGGCGGGGCGCGAATATTTTTTTCATACTTGGGTTAGGGCACTCAGCCAATCAGAAGGCGAGCAGCTTCTGGGTGGGAGTTGACTTAAAATCCTCCCAGGAGATCGCAGCGCCACAGAACCTGAACATGTGAACTAAATAGAGAATGACAACCCTAACCCTAACCCAAGACCATAAAATAAATAACCCTAACCCCTAAACCTAACCCTAACCCCTAACCCCTAACCCCTAACCCCTAAACCTAACCTCTAACCCTAAACCTAACACCTAAACCTAACCTCTAACCCTAATCCTAACCCCTAACCCTAACCCTAACCCCTAAACCTAACCTCTAACCCTAACCCTAACCCCTAAACCTAACCCCTAAACCTAACCCCTAACCCCTAAACCTAACCCCTAACCCTAACCCCTAAACCTAACCTCTAACCCTAACCCCTAAACCTAACCCCTAAACCTAACCTCTAACCCCTAAACCTAACCCTAACCCCTAAACCTAACCTCTAACCCTGACCCCTAAACCTAACCCCTAAACCTAACCTATAACCCTAACCCTAACCCCTAAACCTAACCTCTAACCCTAAATTGTTGTAGTAGTTAGGAGCTGAAGGGGGGAAAAAATTAAACTATAAATTACAGGTGGGAGCGGGAGTCAAACTCGGGATCTCGAGGGTCCTAAACCGTGTCTGCAACCACTGGGCCAACAAAACTAATATGTCAATGCTCGAGACGATAAATCAGCTCACATGTGATCTGGGCCGCCAATGGGAGTAGACCAGATTTTAGGTCAACGCCCACCTAGATACTGCTCGCCTTCTGATTGGCTGAGAAATCTGGCCTGTTCCCAACCCAAGTACGAAAAAAATATTCGCAGACAGCGCCCACTCAGAGGAAGCTCCCCGCCCCGAGCTACAGCAGGCGGGGCCCACTCAGAGGAAGCTCCCCGCCCCGAGCTACAGCAGACAGCGCCCACTCAGAGGAAGCTCCCCGCCCCGAGCTACAGCAGACAGCGCCCACTCAGAGGAAGCTCCCCGCCCCGAGCTACAGCAGGCGGGGCCCACTCAGAGGAAGCTCCCCGCCCCGAGCTACAGCAGGCGGGGCCCACTCAGAGGAAGCTCCCCGCCCCGAGCTACAGCAGGCGGGGCCCACTCAGAGAAAGCTCCCCGCCCCGAGCTACAGCAGGCGGGGCCCACTCAGAGGAAGCTCCCCGCCCCGAGCTACAGCAGGCGGGGCCCACTCAGAGGAAGCTCCCCGCCCCGAGCTACAGCAGGCGGGGCCCACTCAGAGGAAGCTCCCCGCCCCGAGCTACAGCAGGCGGGGCCCACTCAGAGGAAGCTCCCCGCCCCGAGCTACAGCAGGCGGGGCCCACTCAGAGGAAGCTCCCCGCCCCGAGCTACAGCAGACAGCGCCCACTCAGAGGAAGCTCCCCGCCCCGAGCTACAGCAGACGGCGCCCACTCAGAGGAAGCTCCCCGCCCCGAGCTACAGCAGGCGGGGCCCACTCAGAGGAAGCTCCCCGCCCCGAGCTACAGCAGGCGGGGCCCACTCAGAGGAAGCTCCCCGCCCCGAGCTACAGCAGGCGGGGCCCACTCAGAGGAAGCTCCCCGCCCCGAGCTACAGCAGGCGGGGCCCACTCAGAGGAAGCTCCCCGCCCCGAGCTACAGCAGGCGGGGCCCACTCAGAGGAAGCTCCCCGCCCCGAGCTACAGCAGGCGGGGCCCACTCAGAGGAAGCTCCCGCTCTAGTTGCGAATGTCCAACGTCCAACGTGAAACTAACTTCACGCGGTGTTGACACGGTGCTCGTGAACCCGCAGCATGTCAGAACCACGATCGCGTTTAGTGTCATTGTTTATTGCCAACGAATTACACAAACTAATGAATAACACTAGTAACATGTATAGAGCAAAATAAAATGTGTAGAATAAAATAAAGATATATTAGAAAAACAACCATTTAAAACAATGACTAAAATGAGGTTATGTTTAGATTCATTATACTATTTCTTTGGCTTTTACTTCAGTTGTTTCCCTTCAGTTTCACAGGTGACGTGTAGAAGTGTAAATACTCACACTCAGGTACTCTTCCACGCGGCGTGCCATTTTGTGAACCCTAAAAAACAAAAACACAACACGTTACTTATTTCTAACTGTATTTAAAAGAGAAAGTAAAAATGAGGCTTGTCTCGACGTGTCCAGGGCGCAGACTGTGAAAGTACTACACCTCCCATAATGCAACAGGGTTTATTGTAGTTCCTTAAAGCTGCACACAGTATTGTACAAACAGACTTTACCTGCGGTTTGTGTCTCAAACGTGAAAAATAACTAACATGTGACTTCCATAGTGCGTTTTACTCTTCATGTCCATTTCCACATCCTCTTCAACAATCACACATACTTTCTCTTTCCAAAATACTGTACTACAACCCCCGCCATGTACTTGTACTATCACAGTATTTACTCTATTCATTTACTCTGATTCTGGAGAAGAACTCACCAGCTGGTTTCACCAACGTCCTTCTCTGTGAAAGTGAAACTAACAACACTATTATGACATAAGAGGGCGTGACCAGGTCTAACCCAGACCAGGACTGAACCAGGTCTAACCCAGACCAGGACTGAACCAGGTCTAACCCAGACCAGGACTGAACCAGGTCTAACCAGAACCACAGGAGGAGAAAATGTTGGAAAGGTTAAATACTTAAACACTATATTGTTCCTATAGAGGAAATGCACCTGACGTCACAGAGATACAAACACACACACACACACACACACAGACACGCGCACACACACACACACACACACACACACACAGACACAGAAACACGCACACAGAAACACGCACACATATACACACACATACACGCACACACACACACACACACACACACACACACACACACACACACACTGTGATGGACTTTCTGAATCTGCTGCGAGGTTGTCAGATCCTCACAAAGAGTGTTGTTCCTCAAACGTTGGTGGGACAGGCCCAGAGCCGAGCTCCTGCTGAACGTCATGTTACAGTCGGTGTTTTCAGAGTCTCTTCTGCAGTGACAGTGACGCAGCTTTGATGTATTTATGAGTCAGAGCCAGACTTAAGAAAAGCTCTTTTATTTCCTGATATTCTTTAAACTGTTCTTATCACTCACTGGTTTAAAATGCAAATTAAGATGGGGTTTTCAAAATGAAGAATACATGATAAATACACATAAATGCCACAAACAGTGTAATAGTTATGTAATGTGCTTATGAATGTAATTATAATTACATTAGAAAACAAACCCTAAACAGGTTGGTGCCCCTGAACTATCGTGTAACGCAGGGTGATCTTTACCTCACTCTGTCTGAGCCGTTCACTCGGAAACTTCCCCAACGTTATTTCATTTAGATGTTTACATTCAACATTTGTGTCTATATTGTTATGGCTTTAGGCCTACAATTTTATTCATGCTTTTGTGACGGTCGATGTTCAGTCAGGCTGATGCTCATTTAGACTTTTTATCAACGCCATGGACTGAAGATCATCCCACCTCCAAGACCAGGACCTCCTCCAGGACCAGGACCTCAGGACCAGGACCTCAGGACCTCCAGGACCTCAGGACCTCAGGACCAGGACCTCCAGCACCAGGACCTCCAGCACCAGGACCTCCAGGACCAGGACCTCCAGCACCAGGACCTCCAGCACCAGGACCTCCAGGACCAGGACCTCAGGACCAGGACCTCCAGCACCAGGACCTCCAAGACCAGGACCTCCTCCAGGACCAGGACCTCAGGACCAGGACCTCAGGACCTCAGGACCAGGACCTCCAGCACCAGGACCTCCAGCACCAGGACCTCCAGGACCAGGACCTCCAGCACCAGGACCTCCAGCACCAGGACCTCCAGGACCAGGACCTCAGGACCAGGACCTCCAGCACCAGGACCTCCAGGACCAGGACATCCAGCACCAGGACCTCCAGCACCAGGACCTCCAGGACCAGGACCTCCAGCACCAGGACCTCCAGCACCAGGACCTCCAGGACCAGGACCTCAGGACCAGGACCTCCAGCACCAGGACCTCCAGGACCAGGACATCCAGCACCAGGACCTCCAGCACCAGGACCTCCAGGACCAGGACATCCAGGACCAGGACCTCCAGCACCAGGACCTCCAGGAAGTCAGGACCAGGACCTCCAGGACCAGGACCTCCAGGACGTCAGGACCAGGACCTCCAGGACCAGGACCTCCAGGACATTAGGACCAGGACCTCCAGGACCAGGACCTCCAGCACCAGGACCTCCAGGACCTCCAGGACCAGGACCTCCAGGACGTCAGGACCAGGACCTCCAGGACCAAGACCTCCAGGACATCAGGACCAGGACCTCCAGGACCAGGACCTCCAGCACCAGGACCTCCAGGACCAGGACCTCCAGGACGTCAGGACCAGGACCTCCAGGACCAGGACCTCCAGGACCTCCAGGACCAGGACCTCCAGGACGTCAGGACCTCCAGGACCAGGACCTCCAGCACCAGGACCTCCAGGACCTCCAGGACCAGGACCTCCAGGACCTCCAGGACCAGGACCTCCAGGACGTCAGGACCAGGACCTCCAGGACCAGGACCTCCAGGACATCAGGACCAGGACCTCCAGGACCTCCAGGACCTCAGGACCAGGACCTCCAGGACGTCAGGACCAGGACCTCCAGGACCAGGACCTCCAGGACATCAGGACCTCCAGGACCTCAGGACCAGGACCTCCAGGACGTCAGGACCAGGACCTCCAGGACCAGGACCTCCAGCACCAGGACCTCCAGGACCTCCAGGACCAGGACCTCCAGGACCAGGACCTCCAGGACGTCAGGACCAGGACCTCCAGGACCAGGACCTCCAGGACGTCAGGACCTCCAGGACCAGGACCTCCAGCACCAGGACCTCCAGGACCTCCAGGACCAGGACCTCCAGGACCTCCAGGACCAGGACCTCCAGGACGTCAGGACCAGGACCTCCAGGACCAGGACCTCCAGGACATCAGGACCAGGACCTCCAGGACCTCCAGGACCTCAGGACCTCAGGACCAGGACCTCCAGGACGTCAGGACCAGGACCTCCAGGACCAGGACCTCCAGGACATCAGGACCTCCAGGACCTCAGGACCAGGACCTCCAGGACGTCAGGACCAGGACCTCCAGGACCAGGACCTCCAGCACCAGGACCTCCAGGACCTCCAGGACCAGGACCTCCAGGACCAGGACCTCCAGGACGTCAGGACCAGGACCTCCAGGACCAGGACCTAAAGGACTTTTTCAGAATTTTGGCTCTTCGAGGTGTTGTTGCCAGTTTTCTTGTGAATGAGCAGGTTTAATGTGTTATTATTGTTGCACATGTTCACAGTGGGGTGCACGGTGGCAAAGGCGGTTAGCGCTCTTGTCTCTCAAGGAGATCATGGGTTCAATTCCCGGCCCAGACCAACATCACATGATCTCTCTGGGTGGAGTCTGCATGTTCTCCCCGTGTTACCGTGGGTTCTCTCCGGGTTCTCCGGCTCCTCCCACCGTCCAAAGACATGTGTTAGGCAAAATTGGTGACTCTAAATTGGCCCTAGTGAATGAATGTGAGAATGAACTGTCTGTAAAGTCTATGTCTCTGTGTTGTCCCTGTGACGAGTTGGCCACTGTCCAGGATGTACCCCGCCTAAGGCCCAAAGTCACTGGGATAGGCTCCAGTCACCCGCGACCCCGAAAGGGAACAATCGGTAGAAAATGGATGGATGTTCATTGAATAAATCTGTGATATTCCTCGTGTAATTTCACATAGTTTAATGTTTCACATAGTTTATCGTGTTACACCCTAAACTGCCTCTCATACTACAAAAAACAATACAGTACATGCTTTTCAGAAACAATATCCACAATATTGATTATAAATAAATCACATCACTGTCTGTAAATTATCTATCTGAAAACAGTCTTCTTTGATTAAAACGTCCTGTCGGGCACAAAAAGGCAGTTAATGATCATTTTAGCTTTAATACTGTTAATAAAAGGGTGGAAAATACATTCTGACCAAATATATTTAAGACTTTGAACTGAAGCAGGTGGAAGAGGGATTTGTCCTTCAGTGATGTCATAAAGTAGTGTTTAAGTCATAAATGCGTGCGCACGTGTGCAAATTCACTTTTATTCAGTTTCTTTCCCTTCGTACAAACACAATCTCTTTATGACCGATATACACAAAACAACACATTGCAAACATATTCAAAGTATGATATTCAAAACAATCCTTCATCTACTTTTCTACTCTTAAAATACTGAAATGGCACTAATATTTAGCTTTGGTATATTTCTGCAGCGGTATAAATACGGTTCTTGCATTGATTATTTCTTCATGTTGAATCTTCTTTTTTCTTTCTTGAACACGTCGAACAAGACGGCCACTTTATTAGGTTCAACTACATGGACTAAACCAGGACTAAACCAGGTCTAAACCAGGACTAAACCAGGTCTAAACCAGGTCTAAACCAGGACTAAACCAGGTCTAAACCAGGCCTAAACCAGGTCTAAACCAGGACTAAACCAGGTCTAAACCAGGCCTAAACCAGGTCTAAACCAGGACTAAACCAGGTCTAAACCAGGCCTAAACCAGGTCTAAACCAGGTCTAAACCAGGACTAAACCAGGTCTAAACCAGGCCTAAACCAGGTCTAAACCAGGACTAAACCAGGTCTAAAACAGGTCTAAACCAGGACTAAACCAGGTCTAAACCAGGACTAAACCAGGATTAAACCAGGTCTAAACCAGGTCTAAACCAGGACTAAACCAGGTCTAAACCAGGCCTAAACCAGGTCTAAACCAGGACTAAACCAGGTCTAAACCAGGACTAAACCAGGTCTAAACCAGGACTAAACCAGGTCTAAACCAGGCCTAAACCAGGTCTAAACCAGGACTAAACCAGTTCTAAACCAGGTCTAAACCAGGACTAAACCAGGTCTAAACCAGGACTAAACCAGGTCTAAACCAGGCCTAAACCAGGTCTAAACCAGGCCTAAACCAGAACTAAACCAGGCCTAAACCAGGCCTAATCCAGGACTAAACCAGGTCTAAACCAGGACTAAACCAGGACTAAACCAGGACTAAACCAGGTCTAAACCAGGACTAAACCAGGACTAAACCAGGACTAAACCAGGTCTAAACCAGGACTAAACCAGGACTAAACATGGACTAAACCAGGACTAAACATGGACTGAATCCTCTTATGGTCCTATTTTAGTCCCATTTGGACCAATTTTAGACCTGTTTTAGTCCCATTCTAGTTCGTTTTTAAATCCCATTTGAGTCTTGTTTTTAGTCCTGTTTTAAGTCCTGCTTTAGTCCCATTTTAAGTCCTGCTTTAGTCCCGATTTAGTCCAATTTTAAGTCCCACTTTAGACCTGGTTTAGACCTGGTTTAGACCTGGTTTAGGCCTGGTTTAGACCTGGTTTAGGCCTGGTTTAGCTCTGGTTCTGGTCCTGATATGACCCTAGTTCTTCCCTGATACAGTTCTCACTGCATCCTGTCCTCACCCTAGTTCCTCCCGGGTTCCTCCCCGGTTCCTCCCGGGTTCCTCCCCGGTTCCTCCCGGGTTCCTCCCCGTCTCCTCCCCGGTTCCTCCCCGTCTCCTCCCCGGTTTCTCCCCGGTTCCTCCCTGGTTCCTCCCTGGTTCCTCCCCGGTTCCTCTCCGGTTCCTCCCTGGTTTCTCCCTGGTTTCTCCCCGGTTCCTCCCTGGTTCCTCCCTGGTTCCTCCCCGGTTCCTCCCTGGTTCCTCCCTGGTTTCTCCCCGGTTCCTCCCTGGTTCCTCCCTGGTTCCTCCCCGGTTCCTCCCTGGTTCCTCCCTGGTTCACTCCTTAAACCGTCAAAACGACCAGCACCAGGACAGCACAGTCTAAACCAGGACTAAACCAGGTCTAAACCAGGACTAAACCAGGTCTAAACCAGGCCTAAACCAGGTCTAAACCAGGCCTAAACCAGAACTAAACCAGGCCTAAACCAGGCCTAATCCAGGACTAAACCAGGTCTAAACCAGGACTAAACCAGGACTAAACCAGGACTAAACCAGGTCTAAACCAGGACTAAACCAGGACTAAACCAGGACTAAACCAGGTCTAAACCAGGACTAAACCAGGACTAAACATGGACTAAACCAGGACTAAACATGGACTGAATCCTCTTATGGTCCTATTTTAGTCCCATTTGGACCAATTTTAGACCTGTTTTAGTCCCATTCTAGTTCCTTTTTAAATCCCATTTGAGTCTTGTTTTTAGTCCTGTTTTAAGTCCTGCTTTAGTCCCATTTTAAGTCCTGCTTTAGTCCCGATTTAGTCCAATTTTAAGTCCCACTTTAGACCTGGTTTAGACCTGGTTTAGACCTGGTTTAGGCCTGGTTTAGACCTGGTTTAGGCCTGGTTTAGCTCTGGTTCTGGTCCTGATATGACCCTAGTTCTTCCCTGATACAGTTCTCACTGCATCCTGTCCTCACCCTAGTTCCTCCCGGGTTCCTCCCCGGTTCCTCCCGGGTTCCTCCCCGGTTCCTCCCGGGTTCCTCCCCGTCTCCTCCCCGGTTCCTCCCCGTCTCCTCCCCGGTTTCTCCCCGGTTCCTCCCTGGTTCCTCCCTGGTTCCTCCCCGGTTCCTCCCCGGTTCCTCCCTGGTTTCTCCCTGGTTTCTCCCCGGTTCCTCCCTGGTTCCTCCCTGGTTCCTCCCCGGTTCCTCCCTGGTTCCTCCCCGGTTCCTCCCTGGTTCCTCCCTGGTTCCTCCCCGGTTCCTCCCCGGTTCCTCCCTGGTTTCTCCCCGGTTCCTCCCTGGTTCCTCCCTGGTTCCTCCCCGGTTCCTCCCTGGTTCCTCCCTGGTTCACTCCTTAAACCGTCAAAACGACCAAACAAAACGTACCATTGTGAATTTGAGGCATCTCGACGCTCTGACATCTGGAGTTCTAAAGCGTCACGTTCAAAACGTCTCCGCCAGCGCCTGAACGCCTAACGTGCCTAATAAAGCGGCCGCCCGGCGCAAGTGCAAAGGCAAATGTGCAGCAGAGGAAGCGTCTGGAGGAGAAGGCATCGGCGTGAGCGGCTGGGGGCGGGGCACAGTGCGACGTTACACGACACAAACAAAAACGGATTATTCGGCTTCATCCTTCAACGTGAACCTGGGAGACAGAGGAGAGAAGATGTCATAAGAACGATTTCATGACAGATTATGAACGATTTATGACCTGTTCTAGTCCCATTTTAGACCTGCTTTAGTCCCATTTTAGACCTATTTTAGTCCCATTTTAGACCTGCTTTAGTCCCATTTTAAGTCCTGTTTTAGTCCTGCTTTAGTCGTGTGGTACATCACAACCGTCCGCTGTAATTAGGGCTGAATGAGTTTGGATAAATGTATAAATAATAATGATTTAGTTTCAAAAGAAGGATTGTGACATTTAAACTCATTGAGGAGCATTAAAGCTGAACTACGTCACATTTTCACCTCATCAAACGTCTGTGTTACTCCCTGTGGTGGTTAAATATGTGTTTTCGGGGCGTTTGAAGTGTCCGCCGTCGCCCCCTGCTGTGTCTGAGCGGAAAGACGACTCTCCTGAGAAACCCTGGCTCTTTTTCAAGTATTTGGCGACAGTAAATGTTTTTCATGTGGTTTAAGTGTCTTATTTCAATAAAAAAGAAGAAATCAAAGCTTCTGAGTCTGTTCTTTGACACTGTAATGTCACGAGGGAGCAGCAGGGGGCGCTCTATCGCTCAAGTGACCAAGTTCAGACTGAAATATGAACAGTTTAATATAAGAATCTCACACAATATTTATTATATACACGATTGGGAAATATTTTATTTTTGTAATACAATATTTTAGTTACAAACAACAAAGTGTTTTATGCTGCTTATTGTTGGTTTTGCCGCTCATTTTTAACCAATATTTTACATTTAGAGTTTAGTGGGATTATTCTGTTTTAGGGTTATTGTATTTTCAATATTATCATTTAAGGGGAAATGTTTGTGTTACATTTATTGTGTGTTTTGTGGATTTGTGCATTCTTTATTCATCCAAAATATTGTTCTTACTTTCCAGTTGCAACATATAAATATATAAATATATATATATATATGTAATTCTGGGGGGGAAATAAAAACAATCTTTCATTTCTTTTAAATATTTTAGATAGATATTTTACGTCTGAAATTAAAAATAAATAAAAATATGGTACATATAGAATTTCCCAACGACACATTCTTTATTTCTTTATTCATCAGTTTTAATTAAATTTAAAATGAACGCAGTAAAAGTCTTACCACTGAGTCACTCCAGACGCCAAGTTCACTTCAGCCAACTCGATCTGCACCTGAAAACAGAGAGTTTGATGATAACGTCTGCGTCTTTAATGTCTTCAGCGTCTTTAGCGTTTTTAGCGTCTTTAGCATCTTTAACATCTTAGCGTCTTTAGCGTCTGTAGCGTTTTCAGCGTGGTTTGCATCTTTAGCGTCTTGAGCGTCCTTAGCGTCCTTAGCGTCTGTAGCGTCTGTAGCGTCTTCAGCGTCTTGAGCGTCTTGAGCGTCCTTAGCGTCTCTAGGGTCTTTAGTGCCGTTAGGGTTGGAACTAGGTCATATAGGGAATTGGAAAGGAAGTGACGAAATCCAAGATGGCGGCGCTCTTGCGGCCCAAATTTAGCTACATCTCGCTGGTGAGAGAAATAGATTTGCTGTCTCACCGCTCTAAGATAGCAGACTTGCTGGCCCGATGGTTAGAGACACGGCTTTACGCAAAGCGCTCGAGGATTCGATTCCTGCACAGAGCTTTATTATCTTAACAATTTTTTTACAGTCTAGTTAGTTTTGGGATGAGTTAGCTACACTTTTGCGAATACAAAGTCATGGTATAAACTAGTTTTAACCAAACGAAGTAAACATAAAACTTAGGGTTAGAGTTAAGGGTTAAGGTTAGAGTTAAGGGTTAAGGTTAGGGTTAAGGGTTAAGGTTAGGGTTAAGGTTAAGGTTAAGGTTAGAGTTAAGGGTTAAGGTTTAAGGTTAGGGTTAGGGTTAGGGTTAGGGTTAAGGTTAGGGTCAGGGGTTAGGACCCAGACCCATGTGATTTACATTTTCACAATTCTTTGTTTTACATTCAATTCACGCCCATTTAAATTGTTTCTCAGCGAGACAACACCAGGAACTCATTGTTTGGTCCTTGTTCACATCAAATGCAGCGTAAACTTCAGAGTGAACATTATTGATGGATCAGCAGAATTAGCGGGAGCGTTCGCCATGTTTACTACGGTCAACCACCTGTTCCACCCGGCTCCCGCCATGTCGTCCTCGCCATGTCGTCCTCGCCATGTCGTCCTCGCCATGTCGTCACGGGCATTGTCCTCACTTCCTCCAGTCCAATTCCCTATATGACCTAGTGCCAACCGTGCCGTTAGCGTCATTTGCGTCTTTAGCGTCGTTAGCGTCTTTAGCGTCTTTAGCATCCTTAGCGTCGTTAGCGTCATTTGCGTCGCAGTCGTACCTGTCCAATCACATCGGGCCCTCTGAACGAAGCGTTGTTCTTCACCGACACAGACAGGTGGCGCTGTCGAGCCTCGTCCAGCGACACGTCGAACTCGAACCTGCAGGAAAACACGAGGCGGAGAGTGTTTGTGGAGCGTCCAGAGCTTTGTTGACCATAAGACCATAAGATAAAGAGGATAAAGGTGTTAAAATGACCTCTCGTTGAACTCCGGGTCCAGGACTTTCTTCTTCACCGCCGTCTTCCTCTTTGTGGATTTGTTTTTGTCTGGAAGCAGCGCCAGCGAGACGTAGCTGTCCACGCCGTCTTTGCTCTGAGACAGAAGGTCCCTGCGCCAAAGAGAGCGATAGTCCATTATCAGTCTGATTTAACACGGTTTAGAGTTTAGTTTAGTTTATAAAGTTTGTAAAATATGTAAAGTTTGTAAAGTCTGGATTAGTCCTGGTTTAGTCCAGGTTTAGACCAGGTTTAGACCAAGTTTAGTCTCGGTTTAGTCCAGGTTTAGTCCAGGTTTGGTCCTGGTTTAGTCCTGGTTTAGTCCTGGTTTAGTCCTGGTTTAGTCCAGGTTTAGACCAGGTTTAGTCCTGGCTTAGTCCCGGTTTAGACCAGGTTTAGTCCTGGTTTAGTCCCGGTTTAGTCCAGCCGTAGTACGACTAAGATTGTGATTATTTGGTTTTATTGATCTATAAAGCCCAAAATCACAACCGAAACTGCCTCAGAAGTTTCTCAAAGAATTTATTTTTTAAATATTTTTTTTATTTTATTATTTGGAAATACTTTCTAATTTATAAAAAAAGCCTCAAAATCTTATTATTTAATAAGATTCTTTGCATTAAATGAAATTGCCCCATCATTGACACTGAAACATAAAGTAAGTATATTTTGGACGTGTAAATAAGACATAAACAGACGCTTAGTAATTATCACTATTTCTTTTTCTTTTCTTTTTCTTTTCAAAAACAGAAAATGATGAAATATCTGTTTATTTCCAGTTTGTTTCTCACATATTCCAAGTGCAGGCTCATGCTGTTTGTCTCATGTCTCACCTGTCTCACATGTCTCTCATGTCTCACATGTCTCACATGTCTCTCATGTCTCACATGTCTCTCATGTCTCACATGTCTCATGTCTCTCATGTCTCACATGTCTCACATGTCTCACATGTCTCACATGTCTCTCATGTCTCTCATGTCTCACCTGTCTCACATGTCTCTCATGTCTCACCTGTCTCTCATGTCTCATATGTCTCATATGTCTCATATGTCTCATATGTCTCACATGTCTCACATGTCTCACATGTCTCTCATGTCTCTCATGTCTCTCATGTCTCTCATGTCTCACATGTCTCTTATGTCTCTCATGTCTCACCTGTCTCTCATGTCTCTCATGTCTCACATGTGAGACATGTCTCACATGTATCTCATGTCTCACATGTCTCTCATATCTCTCATGTCTCACATGTCTCTCATGTCTCACATGTCTCACATGTCTCTCATGTCTCTCATGTCTCACATGTCTCTCATGTCTCTCATGTCTCACCTGCACTGATGAACCGTCACGCTCAGTTTCCTCTCCACACTCTGGTGCAGCAGAGACATCTTGACCTGACCGTTCCCTGAGGCCGAGGGCAGTAACCCGGACTGCATGAGGTCCAGCAGTCTGGAGTCCAGGACCTGGTCAGCAAACATCATCATCATCATCATCATCATCAGCATCATCAGCATCATCATCATCATCAGCAGCAGCAGCAGCATCAGCATCAGCATCAGCATCAGCATCAGCATCATCATCATCAGCATCAGCATCAGCATCAGCATCAGCATCATCAGCAGCAGCATCAGCATCAGCATCAGCATCAGCATCAGCATCAGCATCAGCATCAGCATCAGCATCAGCATCATCAGCAGCAGCATCAGCATCAGCATCAGCATCAGCATCAGCATCAGCATCAGCATCAGCATCAGCATCAGCATCATCAGCATCAGCATCAGCATCAGCATCAGCATCAGCATCAGCATCAGCATCAGCATCATCAGCATCAGCATCAGCATCAGCAGAGGAAAGATGAGCCGTGATTCAGATCCACGTGCCAGAAATATGAACAAAATGTGGTTTTGGAGACGCAAAATCAGAATATCGAGCGCTTTACTCACTGGAATTATACATACGAACTTTAAAACAATCAAAAACTTAAAAACAATCAAAACTCATTTGATTGTACAAGGTTGTTATTTCACTTTTTTTTTGGCTTGCTCTCTTTGTCATGTTTATTCTCCCCTGTTCTGTTTTTTTTTTTTTTTTTAAGTGTGTGTGTGTGTGTGTTTTTTTTGTGTGTGTTTTTTTGTGTTTGTGTTTTTTTGTGTGTGGTTTTTTTTTTTTGTGTTTGTGCTTGCTTGCATGGGCCAGTTTGTTTTATGTATGTGAAGTTTGTAAAGTTTGTAAAGTATGTAAAGTTTGTAAAGTTTGTAAAGTATGTAAAGTTTGTAAGGTATGTTAAGTTTGTAAAGTATGTAAAGTTTGTAAAGTATGTAAAGTTTGTAAAGTTTGTAAAGTATGTAAAGTTTGTAAAGTATGTAAAGTTTGTAAAGTATGTTAAGTTTGTAAAGTATGTAAAGTTTGTAAAGTATGTAAAGTATGTAAAGTATGTAAAGTTTGTAAAGTATGTAAAGTTTGTAAAGTTTGTAAAGTATGTAAAGTTTGTAAAGTATGTTAAGTTTGTAAAGTTTGTAAAGTATGTAAAGTTTGTAAAGTATGTAAAGTTTGTAAAGTATGTAAAGTATGTAAAGTATGTAAAGTATGTTAAGTTTGTAAAGTATGTTAAGTTTGTTAAGTTTGTAAAGTATGTAAAGTTTGTAAAGTATGTAAAGTTTGTAAAGTATGTAAAGTTTGTAAAGTATGTTAAGTTTGTAAAGTATGTAAAGTATGTAAAGTTTGTAAAGTTTGTAAAGTATGTAAAGTTTGTAAAGTATGTAAAGTTTGTAAAGTATGTAAAGTATGTAAAGTATGTAAAGTTTGTAAAGTTTGTAAAGTTTGTAAAGTATGTAAAGTTTGTAAAGTTTGTAAAGTATGTAAAGTTTGTAAAGTTTGTAAAGTATGTAAAGTATGTAAAGTATGTAAAGTTTGTAAAGTATGTAAAGTTTGTAAAGTTTGTAAAGTATGTAAAGTTTGTAAAGTATGTTAAGTTTGTAAAGTATGTAAAGTATGTAAAGTATGTAAAGTTTGTAAAGTTTGTAAAGTTTGTAAAGTATGTAAAGTATGTAAAGTATGTAAAGTATGTAAAGTATGTAAAGTATGTTAAGTTTGTAAAGTATGTTAAGTTTGTTAAGTTTGTAAAGTATGTAAAGTTTGTAAAGTATGTAAAGTTTGTAAAGTTTGTAAAGTATGTTAAGTTTGTAAAGTATGTAAAGTATGTAAAGTATGTAAAGTATGTAAAGTATGTTAAGTTTGTTAAGTTTGTAAAGTATGTAAAGTTTGTAAAGTATGTAAAGTTTGTAAAGTTTGTAAAGTATGTAAAGTTTGTAAAGTATGTTAAGTTTGTAAAGTATGTAAAGTATGTAAAGTTTGTAAAGTATGTAAAGTTTGTAAAGTATGTAAAGTTTGTAAAGTATGTAAAGTATGTAAAGTATGTAAAGTTTGTAGCCGCAGCCGCTCAGCAAAAGAGAATAAAACTTGACGATATGAAAAGCATAAATGTTCTTCATGTGGTGTTTGTCACCTTGAGTTGAGCCCTGAGCAGGATCTGACTTTGAGGAGCCGCTCCGTCCAGAGGGAGCCACCGATCCAGGACCAGATCCGGCTCGGTCAGCAGAGACCGGACCGAGACCACCGCTGACCCCATGGGCTGGTCCCACCCACTGGACAGCTGCAGCCACAAGCAAAAAGAAACTTTGAGGAAAAAACACAGTACGAGGAGATATTTCATTTCATAATCCTGATGTTTCTCTGTTCAGGCCAAAAGTGTGACGAGTTTTCAATTTTGTCTGAAACACATTTTTGACCCTGAAACCAAGACTTTTACCTGCAGCGGTGGGACATGTGTAGAAAGATGGACAATACACAAATAATCGATATAAAGAAAAAAATAAAAAATTACAAATTTGACCGACTTGGGACTTTTATTTATTTATTTTAATTATGATAAGTTGATGTTAACCATCTAGTCCTTTTGTGTTTTGTTCTATTTGTTTGTTTATGAAATTAAAAAAACAGAAAAAAAAGAAAATAACACTAATTTAAAAATAAAAGAATAAAAAATAAATTACATCAAAAAGAGCTGACACACATTTACACACATTTGAACACATTTACACACATTTACACACATTTGAACACATTTACACACATTTGAACACATTTACACACATTTGAACACATTTGAACACATTTGAACACATTTACACACATTTGAACACATTTACACACATTTGAACACATTTACACACATTTGAACACATTTACACACATTTACACACATTTGAACACATTTGAACACATTTACACACATTTACACACATTTGAACACATTTACACACATTTGAACACATATGAACACATTTACACACATTTACACACATTTGAACACATTTACACACATTTGAACACATTTACACACATTTGAACACAGTTACACACATTTGAACACATTTGAACACATTTACACACATTTGAACACATTTACACACATTTGAACACATTTGAACACATTTCAACACATTTACACACATTTACACACATTTGAACACATTTACACATATTTGAACACATTTACACACATTTACACACATTTGAACACAGTTACACACATTTGAACACATTTACACACATTTGAACACATTTACACACATTTGAACACATATGAACACATTTGAACACATTTACACACATTTACACACATTTGAACACATTTGAACACATTTACACACATTTGAACACATATGAACACATTTGAACACATTTACACACATTTACACACATTTGAACACATTTGAACACATTTACACACATTTGAACACATTTACACACATTTGAACACATTTACACACATTTGAACACATTTGAACACATTTGAACACATTTACACACATTTGAACACATTTGAACACATTTGAACACATTTGAACACATTTACACACATTTACACACATTTGAACACATTTACACACATTTACACACATTTGAACACATTTACACACATTTGAACACATATGAACACATTTACACACATTTGAACACAGTTACACACATTTGAACACATTTCAACACATTTACACACATTTACACACATTTGAACACATTTACACACATTTGAACACAGTTACACACATTTGAACACATTTGAACACATTGACACACATTTGAACACATTTACACACATTTGAACACATTGACACACATTTGAACACAGTTACACACATTTGAACACATTGACACACATTTGAACACATTTGAACACATTTACACACATTTGAACACATTGACACACATTTGAACACATTTGAACACATTGACACACATTTGAACACAGTTATACACATTGACACACATTTGAACACAGTTACACACATTTGAACAGTTACACACATTTGAACACATTTACACACATTTGAACACATTTACACACATTTACACACATTTGAACACATTGACACACATTTGAACACAGTTACACACATTGACACACATTTGAACACAGTTACACACATTTGAACACATTTACACACATTTGAACACATTTGAACACATTTACACACATTTGAACACATTTACACACATTTGAACACAGTTACACACATTTGAACACATTTACACACATTTGAACACATTTGAACACATTTACACACATTTGAACACATTTACACACATTTGAACACATTGACACACATTTGAACACAGTTACACACATTTGAACACATTGACACACATTTGAACACATTTGAACACATTTACACACATTTGAACACATTGACACACATTTGAACACAGTTACACACATTTGAACACATTTACACACATTTGAACACATTTGAACACATTTACACACATTTGAACACATTGACACACGTTTGAACACAGTTACACACATTTACACACATTTGAACACATTTACACACATTTGAACACATTTACACACATTTACACACATTTGAACACATTTACACACATTTGAACACATTGACACACATTTGAACACAGTTACACACATTTGAACACAGTTACACACATTTGAACACAGTTACACACATTTGAACACAGTTACACACATTTGAACACATTTACACACATTTGAACACATTTGAACACATTTGAACACATTTACACACATTTGAACACATTTGAACACATTTGAACACATTTACACACATTTGAACACATTGACACACATTTGAACACAGTTACACACATTGACACACATTTGAACACATTTGAACACATTTGAACACATTTACACACATTTGAACACATTTACACACATTTACACACATTTGAACACATTGACACACATTTGAACACATTTGAACACATTTACACACATTTGAACACATTTACACACATTTACACACATTTGAACACATTGACACACATTTGAACACATTTACACACATTTTAACACATTTGAACACACATTTGAACACAGTTACACACATTTGAACACATTGACACACATTTGAACACATTTACACACATTTTAACACATTTGAACACACATTTGAACACAGTTACACACATTTGAACACATTGACACACATTCTGATGCTTCGGTCGAGATAACGCTTAAAGAAAAAGGATTTGTTGATTGTATTTTTGTGTTTAAATGGCGCACCTTCACGATCAGCATGTCGTCTTTGGGGTTTCTGATGCTGAAGGTGAAAGACTCGTTCCACTCCGGGTTTGACGTGCGCTCACACACCTGAGGACACAAGTGACAGGTAAACAACAGCACAGTCTGGTAAATATGGGATTTATAGAGAAGAATATGATGTTAATGTGTTATTTTTTTGGATATTTAGGGTTTTTCTAGACATTTTTTCATGAGTTTTACCTTGGATTTTTGTGATGTTTGTCCTACAACAAGCTCTGCTCCAGCTTTGGGCTCCTTTCCACTTTTCTTCAGCTAAAGACAATTAAAAAAAAACAGAATTAAACATGTACAATAATATATCATGAACAATAACGAAAAGTCTGGACGCAAAAACAGACAATAAAACTAAAGATACTTGAATTAAGATGTATTTTCTTAATACTTGGCTTTCCGAGCAAAAACCCCACACTTTATCAGGACTTTATTTACTTTATCAGGACTTTATTTACTTTATTAGGACTTTATTTACTTAATCAGGACTTTATTTACTTTCTTAGGACTTTATTTACTTAATCAGGACTTTAATTACTTTATTAGGACTTTATTTACTTTATTAGGCCTTTATTTACTTTATTAGGCCTTTATTTACTTTATCAGGACTTTATTTACTTTATCAGGCCTTTATTTACTTTATTAGGCCTTTATTTACTTTATTAGGACAGAGCCTGGTCTGAAACTGGACTAAACAATGATTAACCCCAAAGATGACAGAAACGTGAACAGACAAACGGGATCCCGCGCGAGTCCCACCAGAAGTACATGTACCACCAGAAGTACATGTACCACCAGAAGTACATGTACCACCAGAAGTACATGTACCACCAGAAGTACATGTACCACCAAACGTACATGTACCACCAAACGTACATGTACCACCAAACGTACATGTACCACCAGAAGTACATGTACCACCAGAAGTACATGTACCACCAGAAGTACATGTACCACCAGAAGTACATGTACCACCAGAAGTACATCAAAAGTACATGTACCACCACAAGTACATGTACCACCAAAAGTACATGTACCACCAAACGTACATGTACCACCAAAAGTACATGTACCACCAGAAGTACATGTACCACCAAACGTACATGTACCACCAAACGTACATGTACAATAATATATCAAAGTACATGTACCACCAAACGTACATGTACCACCAAAAGTACATGTACCACCAGAAGTACATGTACCACCAGAAGTACATGTACCACCAAACGTACATGTACCACCAAACGTACATGTACCACCAAAAGTACATGTACCACCAAAAGTACATGTACCACCACAAGTACATGTACCACCAAAAGTACATGTACCACCAAACGTACATGTACCACCAAAAGTACATGTACCACCAAAAGTACATGTACCACCAGAAGTACATGTACCACCAAACGTACATGTACCACCAAAAGTACATGTACCACCAAACGTACATGTACCACCAAAAGTACATGTACCACCAGAAGTACATGTACCACCAAAAGTACATGTACCACCAAACGTACATGTACCACCAAAAGTACATGTACCACCAAACGTACATGTACCACCAAAAGTACATGTACCACCAGAAGTACATGTACCACCAAAAGTACATGTACCACCAAACGTACATGTACCACCAAAAGTACATGTACCACCAAACGTACATGTACCACCAAAAGTACATGTACCACCAAACGTACATGTACCACCAAAAGTACATGTACCACCAAACGTACATGTACCACCAAAAGTACATGTACCACCAGAAGTACATGTACCACCAAAAGTACATGTACCACCACAAGTACATGTACCACCAAAAGTACATGTACCACCAAACGTACATGTACCACCAAACGTACATGTACCACCAAAAGTACATGTACCACCAGAAGTACATGTACCACCAAACGTACATGTACCACCAAACGTACATGTACCACCAAAAGTACATGTACCACCAAAAGTACATGTACCACCACAAGTACATGTACCACCAAAAGTACATGTACCACCAAACGTACATGTACCACCAAAAGTACATGTACCACCAGAAGTACATGTACCACCAAACGTACATGTACCACCAAAAGTACATGTACCACCAAACGTACATGTACCACCAAAAGTACATGTACCACCAGAAGTACATGTACCACCAAAAGTACATGTACCACCAGAAGTACATGTACCACCAAAAGTACATGTACCACCAAAAGTACATGTACCACCAGAAGTACATGTACCACCAAACGTACATGTACCACCAAACGTACATGTACCACCAAACGTACATGTACCACCAAAAGTACATGTACCACCACAAGTACATGTACCACCAAAAGTACATGTACCACCAAACGTACATGTACCACCAAAAGTACATGTACCACCAGAAGTACATGTACCACCAAACGTACATGTACCACCAAAAGTACATGTACCACCAAACGTACATGTACCACCAAAAGTACATGTACCACCAGAAGTACATGTACCACCAAAAGTACATGTACCACCAGAAGTACATGTACCACCAAAAGTACATGTACCACCAAACGTACATGTACCACCAAACGTACATGTACCACCAAAAGTACATGTACCACCAGAAGTACATGTACCACCAAAAGTACATGTACCACCAGAAGTACATGTACCACCAAAAGTACATGTACCACCAGAAGTACATGTACCACCAAAAGTACATGTACCACCAGAAGTACATGTACCACCAAAAGTACATGTGCCACAGACAGATCGACGCTTTATTAATCCTGCACTTTGACTGTTTGTCCAGCCTGTCCCTGTCTGAAAAAGGAGAACCCCGTTGACCCCTCGCACTTAAGGGACTATTTTCTCTAAAACGTGTGCCTAAAATAAGCCTCATTTGAAACTGAAGCTGCTCCTGAAGCTTCTGGAGTCTTTGTGAAGCTGACTCTGGAGTTTTGGACTCTGAAGTCTGTTTTACTTGAATCATAAGTAGAAACAAGCTCCGCTCAGAGGAAATCAGATTTACTTTGTTAATTATATGAACGAGTGAAGCTGGTGTTGGAGGATCGGATGATTTGACACTAAAATGAGCTTCTGTTGGAATATGACCGTTCTCTTTCAACAGCAGAAGGTAATTTCACTAAAAATTAGGTTTAGAAACTTGTTTTAAAGCAAAATGTCCCGGCAAAATCCATATAAAAGTCCTATTCGTTTTTCATTTTATTTCAGGGTCATTTTTATTCGTAAATTTGGAGAACAGACTGACCCGATGCTTCCCAGAATGATGGATTTGACTGGAAATAAGAGAGTTACAGCTTTATTTATATGTACAGCACATCAAGCAGCTCCAGAGTTCACTTTGATAAGATGTGGACAAAAATGAATAAATAAAGAAAAGCCTAACGTCCAACCCAAGCCCTGAGCGTGAGAGGTTTAAATAAATTCCACAGAGTCAAATCTACAGAACAAGATGAACCTTTTGAAGACATTTGAACAGATTTCACACAATCAAACACTTACAGGCAGCGAATGAGCTCTCTCCAAATGCACGAAGAGCAGCGCCGCCGACAGAACCGTTTTGTTCTGATACGATTGTAGAGACTGGAGCGTCAGAATCTGGAACAAACACACAACAAACAAACACAAACAAACACACAAACATCTGGCGTGAGGGAACGTGGCAAGACAAAACGACCAAATATACGCGGCAGCAAAGAGAAAACGGCGAGGGCAAACCTGGTCCAGGCGCGTCGGGTCGGACACGGCGGGAATCCACTCCGTGATCAGGCGAATGCGGCCGCACTTCACGCCGGTTAAAACGTGCCACTGCAAAAGAAAAGGTGACAGACACACGTTTAAGAGAAGGACGTACGAGAAGGACGCGACATCGCCGACCTCGCCGCACTGACCTGGTCGCTGTACCGGGATCTGACCACCTCCTGCATCACGAGGCTGAACCTGCGGCACACACGGATACGCCGTTACTAAAACAAAGGTGAAGGTGTATGCGCCGCGTGGACTCGGAACACTGATACTGCAACGTGTGGAAAATACATGTATCGATGCAGAGATCAAACTCACCGGCCGAGGAAGTCGTCCGAGTCCAAATCTTTATCGAACGCCTCCACGTGGATCTCCTGTGCACTTTCTGCTTTCAAAACCACCTGCAACAACCACGACCGTTACATTTGACCCATTAACTGCCATTAAAGTCAATCTGGAGGTTCTCCTGTTCTTCTGAGTCTCACTTAGTCTATTTATCATAGTTTTACTTCTGTTAAGTTGCAGTTTGTGAAGAAATTTGAAAAATATGAATTAAAAATGACAGGTGGAGCTGACTCCCTCTGTGATGTCATCAGTGTGCGACACAGAGACAGTTTACACTCACACACTTTTCTGACAGTTTAAACCATCGTTTGACTAAATAAAGGTGTTTTATGGTATTATTGTGTCTCAGATCAGAACTGTTTTGTCATTTAGGTGGAGTTTGGCTCTTGTTTACAGTCTGGTTGCTAGGTAACAGCTGCGGAATTACCTCTACCTATGTCATATTCGTGCGCGTGTGCCAACCAGGAAGTACAACTATAAACTTTACACAAACGGTCAAACAAATGGGGACAAATATTGAGTCAAATCTGAACTATGATGGTGTGCGATGTTTCGTGGTCTTTAAAGGTCCGTGACAAACGTGATCGGCGTCTCGCACCTCGTACATCTCGTTCCACGTCGGGTTGAGGTTTTCCTTGACCACGTGACTCTTGAAGGCGGCGCGTCCCACGGTGATCTTCACGTAGGGGTCGCTCTTCCCCTTCACCATTCCCCCCATCATGCTGTCTTTGGCCTCCAGGCTGCGGGCCTCCAGCAGGTGGAGCCGCAGCACGCCCTGGATGGTGCGACATGACACGTGTTACTGCGCCGTGTCTCCATGGTGACGGATAAAAACGTCTGTCACGAAATACATTGCGTTGGTCTATCTGTGAGCTAAAAAGTTTCGCTGTTTGACTTTAAATAGATGCATGACGGTTGAGAGTACGATTAGTTCAAAAGGTCGGGACGTGTTGCGCTAAATTTACTTTTGTTTTCATTTAAAACGTCAAAAAGGACAAATATTGTGCATTATTTGTGTTGTTATTAGCCTATTGTTATTTGAGTACCTTTAGTTTGGCATTTAATAATTTAGAAGTAAAAAAAAAGGGTTTATAAGAGACTTTGGATTGCTGCTGTTTCCGTGCGGGGCTGACTGTTGTTTGCTGCCGTCTACTGGCTGCAGAGGGAACTACGCACGTTTGAATTTACACATTTTAGAGCGTCTCAAGCTGGTCTCTTGCTTCAGTTGTAATTGACAGTCTAGCAACGGTTTGTGGAGTTAAAAAACAGCAGAAGATTCTCAGACCCGCCTCACAGATCAACTATGACATCACAGATCGACTATGACATCACACATGGAGGAGATTCAGAACGGAGTGTTTCTGAGGCTCGGAGGGGAGAGGACTTTATCAAATTGTGAATGAAGCTAAACGTGTCTCCAGATCCAGAGTTTGTGACGAGGAACAGAGTGAGATCAGAGTGAGATCAGGGTTAAAAGAGAGAAAACGTAATTTATGTGTCATAGATTACAAACACGTGGCACATCTTCTTTAAAGAGTAAATTAGATCCAAACTACAACTAAAAAGTAAGATTTGAATACTTTGGCTTTAAATCTGTGTAAAAGCTCTGTTTAATTGCATTATTTGTATCAATACGAAGCCAACTTTAGCTAATAAAAAAGTAACTAACAAATAAATGTGCTGTCACGTGTAAATTTGACCATTTTACAATGAAAGATCACTTATTTTTATTATATAGTTGCTTTTATTGCTTTTGAAAAGGTCTCGTTTCATCATAGGGGTAAAATAATAAGATAATAATAATGCAAAATAATAATAATAAAATAATCATAAAAACAATTTGAAAAAAATAAGTTAAAATAATCATAATAATTAAATAATCATAAAATAATATATATTTAAAAAAACAAAAATCATAAAATAAATAATCATAATAACAATTAAAAAAGTAAAATAATAATAAATAAATAATAATAATACATAAATAAAATAATCAAAATATAAATATTTTTTTAAATCATAAAAATCATAAAAAAATAATAAGGTATAAAATAATCTACAAAAAGGAGGACCTGTTCCGATGACCTTCACAAAGACTGACCTCTGTGGCGAAGTCGTGGTTTGGTTTGGTGTTTGGAGGCAGAACTTGAGCAGGTTCTTCAGGGAAAGCGGTGACTGTGGCCTGGACCAGATCTCCCAAACCAGAGCTACAAGAAACAAAACCATGAACTTTGAGAGTGAATAAGAGAATAAATGATCGAGTATAAAGCACTCTGATTATCTTGAATCATCTAAGAATCAAAGAGATATTATCAGGATGATTTAATGAGTGTATGTAATAATAATATATTAATATATCAGTGCGTACATTTACATTGCGTCAGTGTCAGTTCATTCGTGGTTTTTTAGAGTCATTTGGAAGATAAAGTGCAATCAATTTTAAAATAACTCAAAGTAATTTCTAAACATTTTCCCACTATGTTTTATTTGTTTAATTGACACAACGATCAAAAAGAAATCCGATTAATCACAATTAACAGTTTTGATGTTGTTTCAATAATCTGATAACTCCAGAAATCAGATAATGATCAGATTTTTGTGAACATAAAGACTTTAAAGTGCTTTTGCCAAGTCAGAAGATGCATTGAACTAAAGCACAGTTAAGGTAAATATTAAATTTGGCGAAAAATTAGTCCAACTTTTTCCCAGAATAGCACATTTTTAAGGTTTATAATTCTCCTTCCTGTTTGTAATCGATGACATCACACTAGGAAAATCCTCTAATGTCACTATTTTTTTTTATTTGTCAAATAAAAATATATGAGAGCGACTTTATTTTGTCGAATTCATGTTTAGAGAGTCCAAAAAAATTTGTCTTTTGTGCATTTTTTGCATAAAATGAATAGTTAATAGACTGGTAATGAGTGTCCCTGGTGTGATGTCACTTCCTGTCATTTTCTACAGATTTTTCTACTTTTCTCCACAAATACCGGCTCAGTTGGTGTAAAACTATAATTCATATGTACAACAGGTACAAATACACCAAATAAAGTCAAATTAGACATTCATAAAAACCTGTCATACGTCACTTTAAGCTCAGTATTCACATTTGACAAAAAAAAATCTAAAAGCTAAAATAAATAACCTTTATAATAGCTTCACCTTTAAAAAGCATAAACAAAGAACATTTAGCCAACACGTATCATCATTAGGAGCTGTGGTTTAGTTTATTACACTGAGAAAGAAAGGTTTAAACTCACCCTTTTGTGTCTGATGTCGGCCCCGAGTCGAGGCGCCGCTCCGTTTCCCCTCGTTCCTCCTCCACCTGAGAAACACGTGCCGAGGTTCAGATAAAGCAAAGGTCAGAGGTCATTTTGAACCTGTTTACGGGGGTTTTCCTCACCTCGGCGGCGGGCGGAGCGGACGGCGTCGTGTGGGTGGAGCTGTGGGTGGAGCCGCAGCCCTCGTCTGCCCTCGGGACCTGAGGCTGAGGACTGACCAAACAAAGAGCATAACAGTTCAAGGCCACATGAACAGACTTTGAAATGTTGTTTACGTGATTTGCTCGTTGCGACAACGATTTGACAGTGATTTATGTTGTTGCCCTCATTTTATACAGTTTATCTCTCTGTGTTTATGCTCTATAAAGGTAAAAACTAAATGTAATGATATTGACTTTAAATGACTCACTCTGGCACTTTCTCGTCTTCAGCTGCAGCTGTAAACGTGGGTTCGGTTTCCTTCGCTCCAGACGGCTCAGGCGCCTCCGTCAACTTTGAGTCCAGGATCTGAAGCAATCAATAATAACATCAGCGACAATCTAAAATACTGTGGAAGAGAGGGAAAATGTTAATGATGGGATTTGAATGATTTGGGCTTCATAACTCCTGCCGTAAACATGATGGATGGATACTTTTGGAGCGTACTTTTGGCAATAACAAAAGAATGGGTGACACAAACTACTCTGATGATTAAGGACTGGACGGACGTCAAAACCGACACACGCACCATGGAAAAAATAAAATGAGTATGCGTTAACCCACCCCTTTATTACTTTCTAATTTTATTATTTACTTATCCTGAGTTCTCTGTGGTTCCCAGCTCTGTTTTAAAAAATAATAATATTATTATTATATTTTATTATATTTTATTATATTTTATTATATTTTATTTATTTTATTTATTTTATTAATTTTATTAATTTTATTAATTTTATTTATTTTATTTATTTTATTTATTTTATTTATTTTATTTATTTTATTTATTTTATTTATTGTATTTATTTTATTTATTGTATTTATTTTATTTATTCTTCTTTCTCTCTTTCTTTGCATAGGTCAGTTTGTTTTATGCATGTTTTTGTTGTTTTATGTTTAAAATAATAAATAGCACACAAAAAAATATTATTATTATTTGGACAGGCTCAATATATCATAATAGATCTTTTTTTGTTTTTTTTATGTTGTTGTTGTTTGTTTGTCTCTCTAAAAAGCCAAAATATGTATATTAAAAAAAGTTATTATCATCATTATTAGTAAGAGTTCTAAGCTTTAAACACGACATAAACTCTGCTCGCTCATGACATCACAGTTTGACCCTCTGACCTTGAGCTCGGCGCGCAGCAGGATCTGACTTTCAGGAGAAGCTCCGTCCAGATCCATCCATCTGTCCAGGACCAGCTCCGGTTCAGAGAGGACGTCTCTCACAGGGACGACCAGGGAGCCCACGGGCTGGTCCCAGGCGCTGGACATCTGCAGGGGACAGACAATCACACAGCCATTTAGATCATAGTGATGCCGTAAAGTTATTCTGTGCGAAAACATGTTTAAATATTAAAAAAAAACCTAACCTTCAGTATCAACATTTCCTCTGTGGGTTCTTGAACCAGGAAATAAAAGCTCTCGTTCCACTCGGGGGCTCTGGAGCGGTCACACACCTGGACACACACAACAATGCAGTGGTTTTCAGTTTGACCATTAGGGGGCGTCACTGGTGTGTTTCATTTTGATCACACACCTTGGTTTTGTGGCTCGTCGTCCCTAGCAACAGCTCAACGGCCGGCTTGGGCTCCTTTCCACTTTTCTTGAACTGGAAAAATACAAAAAGAAACAGTTATGTTGAGTTTATATTCTATTATTCACTTCATTATCTTGTGTTCTCTCTGGTCCTGCACGATTCAGTTTTTTTTCATTATTTAATTTGTTTTTATTTTTTTATGTATTCATATTATATTATTATTATTATTATTATTATTATTATTATTATTATTATTATTATTATTATTATTATTATGTATTCATTCTCTTTTCCTCTTTTGTTTTTTGTTTAATTTTGGAAAAACATTAACATATATATATATATATATATACACAATTTAAAAAAAAAAGTGAAAATACTATAATGTAATTCACAATTGTCAGAAATGTGTTTTGTATTATTTCTCTACTTTGTTTTTTAGGTCTTTTATAAACTAGATATTCATTTAGTTGTAAAATTATGTTTGTTTTTATTGCTCTCAAGCTGCTGTTTATTATGTTTGTGATAAAGTAAAAATAACTAGTTTCCAGGGCCGGATCAGAGGGGTGGCCGAGACAGGTTCCAGCGGGGGGCCTCACCAGCAAGGGGGCCTCAGCACCAGGGGACCTCAAGAGCCTGGGGCCTCAGCAGCAGGGGGCCTCACCAGATATTATGTATGATTTGTACAATTTTTCCTTTCACACATAAGAACATTTAGTTGTGTGATTTTTAGTTTAGTTAACATTTAGTTTTTTCACTCAAAAATATAAAAGTTTACCGCTGACTTATATCAAAACTTGTGTCTGGCCGTGCAGGATGTTATTTATATATGTTGTATTTTTTAATTGTTTAAAAATGACAAATGTCAAAATGTCTTTAATACGGCTCTGTTTGTGGCCTTGTTTTTTTTATTTTCACCTTATTAAACTGCATTTTTTATTTATATTTGAAAGTCCCTGTGAGGGTTAAATATGTGTTTTCGGGGGGTTTGAGGTGACCGTCGTCGCCCCCTGCTGTCTCGAGGTAGAAAACCAACCGTGTAACATCGATCCGAAGATAACTCTGAGAAACCCTCGCTCTTTTTTTAATATTTGGCCACGTTAAATGTTTTTAAATGTGATTCTACCGTCTTATTAAGATAAAGAAAGAAAAAAAAGGTCAAAATAGTCACTTAGTTCTGCTTTAACACAAAATCTTCTGACCTTTTACTGACTGGATCACATTTGAATCATGTGGTGATGAACATTTACTGCATGTTTTGTATCGTTTTTCTTGTTTCGCTCATGAAAAAAAGACTCTCTCCCCATAGAAACAAAGACAAATCATTTCGTTTTTCTTACTGGCAGCGAATGAGCTCGGTCCACGTGGACGAAAAGCAGCGCCGCCGTGGGAACCGCCTTGTTCTTGTACGCGTGGAGAGAGCGCAGCTGCATCACCTGACGGAGACAACCACAGGAGACGCGTCACGGGGGAGATCGAATCGGCTGCGAGGGAAAAGAACGACCGCTCACTCTGCTCAGCGACGCGTGACGGGAAACGGTCGGGATCCACTCCAGAATCAGGCGGACGCGGCCGGATTTCACGTCGTTCAAGTCGTACCACTGGAAAGAACGTGCACGAGATCAGAGCCGCGGCGAGGAATCGAACACATCGTGACTATAACACAGTGTTAATCGAACTTTTGTCGTTGTGATTAAATGAAAAGAGCTTTTTTTTATAACAAAGACAGTGGCGTTTTGGAATTAGAATGTCAAAAAAGAACAAACTATGTCAGATTTGTATCAATAATACACTTTAATTCTCAATATTCTCCGTCTGGAAACCTTCAGTTGCCAAATTTACACCGTTATATGGTTAAAAACGTTCTTAAAAACTCTCAATGTACAATAGAGATAATCATAAATTGCTTTGTGCTTAATAACGTTTCGCATTCACGTGGTTTTAGTATTAATTTGGTAAAAAAATGAACAATAAAATGTGAAAAATCTACCTTGTCTGAGAGCTGTGAGCTGATGATGTCCGCGGCGCTCACTTTGAACCTGTTTCACGGTAAAGAAAAGAGCGACATGAGCGTTACCGTGACGACGGCTGCGTGACTAACATAACTAAAAACAACTTTCAACCGTCAATTCAAGCGATTTCGAGCGTTTTGGCAGCGCCGGGCGGAACCCTCACCTGCCCAGGAAGTCGTCCGAGTCCATGTCTTTGTCGAACAGCTCCACCTGCAGGTCGTGTCCCGCCTGCGCCCTCAGCACCACCTCAACCGTCACAAGAAGACAAGTGTTAAAGTCCAGAAATACTACAAATACTATGGACTAACACTCCTCCCTCTGGCTCCGCAGCTCTCACCTCGTACATCTCGTTCCAGAATGGGTTGAGGTTTTCCTTGACCACGTTGCTCTTGAACACGGTTTGTCCCACGGTGAGTTTGGCGTAAGGGTCGCTCTTTCCCTTCACCATTCCCCCCATCATGTTGTCTTTGGCCACGAGACTCTGAGCCTCCACCAGGATGATCCTCAGCATGCCCTGCAGCAGAGGAACATCAGAGGAACATCAGGGGAACATCAGAGGAACATCAGAGGAACATCAGAGGAACATCATCAGAGGAACATCAGAGGAACATCAGAGGAACATCAGAGGAACATCAGGGGAACATCAGAGGAACATCAGGGGAACATCAGAGGAACATCAGAGGAACATCAGAGGAACATCAGAGGAAAATCAGAGGAACATCAGGGGAACATCAGAGGAACATCAGAGGAACATCAGAGGAACATCAGAGGAACATCAGAGGAACATCAGGGGAACATCAGGGGAACATCAGAGGAACATCAGAGGAAAATCAGAGGAACATCAGGGGAACATCAGAGGAACATCAGAGGAACATCAGAGGAACATCAGAGGAACATCAGAGGAACATCAGGGGAACATCAGGGGAACATCAGAGGAACATCAGAGGAAAATCAGAGGAACATCAGGGGAACATCAGGGGAACATCAGAGGAACTTCAGAGGAACATCAGGGGAACATCAGGGGAACATCAGAGGAACATCAGAGGAACATCAGAGGAACATCAGGGGAACATCAGAGGAACATCAGGGGAACATCAGAGGAAAATCATCAGAGGAACATCAGAGGAACATCAGAGGAACATCAGAGGAACATCAGGGGAATATCAGAGGAACATCAGAGGAACATCAGAGGAACATCAGAGGAACATCAGGGGAACATCAGAGGAACATCAGAGGAACATCAGAAGAACATCAGAGAAACATCAGGGGAACATCAGAGGAACACAGAGGAACATCAGAGGAACATCAGGGGAACATCAGAGGAAAATCAGAGGAACATCAGAGGAACATCAGGGGAACATCAGGGGAACATCAGAGGAACATCAGAGGAACATCAGAGGAACATCAGGGGAACATCAGGGGAACATCAGAGGAACATCAGAGGAACATCAGAGGAACATCAGGGGAACATCAGAGGAACATCAGGGGAACATCAGAGAAACATCAGGGGAACATCAGAGGCACACAGAGGAACATCAGAGGAACATCAGTGGAACATCAGAGGAACACAGAGGAACATCAGAGGAACATCAGGGGAACATCAGAGGAAAATCAGAGGAACATCAGAGGAACATCAGAGGAACATCAGGGGAACATCAGAGGAACATCAGAGGAACATCAGAGGAACATCAGGGGAACATCAGGGGAACATCAGTGGAACATCAGAGGAACATCAGGGGAACATCAGGGGAACATCAGAGGAACATCAGAGGAACATCAGGGGAACATCAGGGGAACATCAGAGGAACATCAGAGGAACATCAGGGGAACATCAGGGGAACATCAGAGGAACATCAGAGGAACATCAGAGGAACATCAGAGGAACATCAGGGGAATATCAGAGGAACATCAGAGGAACATCAGAGGAACATCAGAGGAACATCAGGGGAACATCAGAGGAACATCAGAGGAACATCAGAGGAACATCAGAGAAACATCAGGGGAACATCAGAGGAACACAGAGGAACATCAGAGGAACATCAGTGGAACATCAGAGGAACACAGAGGAACATCAGAGGAACATCAGGGGAACATCAGAGGAAAATCAGAGGAACATCAGAGGAACATCAGAGGAACATCAGTGGAACATCAGAGGAACATCAGAAGAACATCAGAGGAACATTAGAGGAACATCAGAGGAACATCAGAGGAACATCAGAGGAACATCAGAGGAACATCAGGGGAACATCAGAAGAACATCAGAGGAACATTAGAGGAACATCAGAGGAACATCAGGGGAACATCAGAAGAACATCAGAGGAACATTAGAGGAACATCAGAGGAACATCAGAGGAACATCAGGGGAACATCAGAGGAACATCAGAGGAACATCAGGGGAACATCAGGGGAACATCAGAGGAACATCAGAGGAACATCAGAGGAACATCAGGGGAACATCAGGGGAACATCAGAGGAACATCAGGGGAACATCAGGGGAACATCAGAAGAACATCAGAGGAACATCAGAGGAACATCAGAGGAACATCAGAGGAACATCAGGGGAATATCAGTGGAACATCAGAGGAACATGAGCAAACAACTGATGACATGAAATGACTTCTGCTGTTAACCATCTCTTTTATTATAGGATTTTATTAACATTAAGAGACAACAAAAGTAGCTGTTGCTTTAAACCACTTGAAACCGCTTTAAACTGCTTGAAACTGCTTTAAGCCGCTTTAAACCGCTTTAAGCCACTTTTAGCCGCTTAAAACTGCTTTAAGCCACTTTTAACTGCTTTAAGCCGCTTTAAACCGCTTTAAGCCACTTTAAGCCGCTTGAAACTGCTTTAAACCACTTTAAACCGCCTTAAACCGATTTAAGCCGCTTTAAACCACTTGAAACAGCTTGAAACCACTTTAAGCCGCTTTAAACCGCTTGAAACTGCGTTATACCGCTTTAAACCACTTTCAACCACTTGAAACCACTTTAAACTGTTGTAAACCATAAGCCCGAGTTTTCCATCTTAAAGGCCACGGACAACAACACGTGCTTTAGACACTGTTGTACAAACCTCACTGGCAAAGCTGATGTCTGGAGACGTGTGAGGAGGAAGGATGAGCTCAGGGACGACCTCCTCTTCCTCCTCTTCTTCTTCCTCTTCTTCTTCTGCTGCTGGAGCTTCTGCCACTTTCACCTCCTCCTCGGCCACAACCACAGACGGGACGAGGGTCTCTACAGCCGGAGGGTCCACGGAGCTCGACCTGCAGCACAAACACCTCAAATAAACTTGGACAGACGAGGAGCCACGTGTGACCACTGAGTCTTACTTCACCGCAGCCTCGGACTCCTGTTTCTGAGGAGCAGGAGGAGGACCTGATGGAGGAGGAACTGACGGAGGAGGACCTGATGGAGGAGGAACTGCCACTTTGGGTTCTTTGGGCAGTGGACATTTGGAGGGAATCAACATCTAAAATAAATCACAGATGCAAAGGATTTATCTTCTTGCATTTCAGGGGCTTTTACACTCAAATCCCATGTCTGAGGGTCATGTCTGAGGGCCATGTCTGAGGGTCATGTCTGAGGGTCATGTCTGAGGGTCATGTCTGAGGGTCATGTCTGAGGGAGGGTCATGTCTGAGGGCCATGTCTGAGGGTCATGTCTGAGGGCCATGTCTGAGGGCCATGTCTGAGGGCCTAGAACAGGTCCCGTACCTTGAGTTCGGCCCGGAGCAGCAGCTGACTGTCCGGTCGTCCTCCGTCCAAGTGAAACCACTGATCCAGGACCAGTCCGGGCTCCGACAGCAGCTCTCGCAGAGGAATGACCACTGAGCCGATGGGCAGCGTCCAGCTGTGGGACAACTGGACACACCAGAGGAGAACTGGTCATTTTCACATAACGGTCTGTACAACACTGCAGCTCGTCTTCATCACGGTCTGGACCCGTTCTGACCGACAAGGATTCATAGTTTTACTCTCATAGTGTTACATCTAAGTCTCTATTAATAGTTATTTATCTTATTTTTTTATTTTGTGTCTTTATTCTTCATCTTTTCTTGAACTGTTCCTCAAAATAAAGGTCATTTTATCTCTTCTTAAAAGCTCTAAAACAGAAACGGCTTTAAACTGCTTTAAACCGCTTCTTAAAAAGCTCTAACACAGTGAAGTGCAGATCATGAAGAGTAATAAAGATATTTACAATGATGTTTAAGATGGATTAAAAAATGCAAAAATTAAAATAAATATAAATGATCAAATACGCGATGCGGCGTTACCTTGACGACCAGCATGTCCTCCCTGGGGTCGCGCACCCGGAAGCAGAAGGCCTCGTGCCACTTGGGCGACGTGCTCCGATCGCTCACCTGAAAAAACATATTTATTCATTCGAGATGGAGTGAAATGAAGACTTTATTAAACTTTATAAAATAATCTCACGGTTGTTTTCCGAGACTGTTTGTCGAGCCTGATTTCTGCTCCAACTTTTGGGTCTTTGCCACTTTTCTTCACCTGAAAAGAAGATCGTATCGTATAAAAACTGCAGAGAAACGTCATAACGGGTCAAATGAAATGTTCACGTTGTTGAAAACTCACTGGTAAAGCATCGGCCTGTTCAATGAAGAGGAAGAGAAGAGCCGCCGAGGAAACGGCTTTGTTCTGGTACGACTGATGCGACAGGAAGCACAGGACCTGAAGGACAAATACATTAAATGAATATGAAGAAATAAATAAAAGTCTTTGTCACGCTGGATTATCAAATGATGATAATTGGGCGGTAAAAGCTGTGTAAATGTGATATTTTAGGCAATTTTGGACAATGAATCCAAAACAAAGACGACTCTAGATTTACAGACGGATCATTTTTATTAACTTTTTTTATTTTTATTTATTTCTGGACTAATCTGCTCATGTTTGATTTATTTCTTTTATTTATTTATTTTTTAATCACATTTTTCAGAAGATAAACACGGAGAAAAACGCAGAAAACACGACACAAAGAGCAAAAATAAAACAAAGGCGTGGCATCCAGTACATAAAATATTTTTTAAAATTATGGCAGATCATTTTTCAAGAGGATCTTTTCGTTTTGTGACGTCGGACTTATTTACAGCTGGTGTGTTTTACAGTTAAATCTGCAAAAACAAGCGAATGACTGACATTTCTTATCACAAAAAAGAAACGCAGACGTCCCTTGGTAAAAACAGCCTTAAAACCATCAAATGACAAAGAATAAATGCAGTTTGTTTGTACCTGGTCCACGTTGTTTGACTCGGAGGACGTCGGGAGCCACTCGAGCACCAGATGAACGCGACCGGACTTCACCTCGCCGAGATTGTACCACTGAACACAAAACACACACGTCATAAAGCTGTTTTTATACTTTTAAAACAGCCACTGAGTTGTTGTAAACTCGCCTGGTCCGTGTACTGAGATTTAATGATGTCCTGTAGGTTTATTTTCAACCTGCGATTAGGGAAAAGTGATGTTAGAACATGAAATACAGTGGAAAGTATTTGTAGAAAGAGTGGTTTGTGTCTTCAGACCTGCCCATGAAATCATCCTTCACGTCCATGTCTTTATCAAACACCTCCAGATGCAGCTCTTGACCCGGAAGTTGAGTCAAAACCACCTGAAAAACAAAAACGACATGGAAATACAATATCACGGAAATACAATCTCGTCCCACCAGCGTCGCCCTGTCGCACTCCTTCCCCTCGTACATCTCGTTCCACCAGCGTCCCCCTGTCGCACTCCTTCCCCTCGTACATCTCGTACATCTCGTTCCACCAGCGTCCCCGTCGCGCTCCTTCCCCTCGTACATCTCGTACACCTCGTTCCACCAGCGTCCCCCTGACGCACTCCTTCACCTCATACATCTCGTTCCACCAGCGTCCCCCTGTCGCACTCCTTCCCCTCGTACACCTCGTTCCACCAGCGTCCCCCTGTCGCACTCCTTCATCTCATACATCTCGTTCCACCAGTGTCCCCCTGTCGCACTCCTTCATCTCATACATCTCGTTCCACCAGTGTCCCCCTGTCGCACTCCTTCCCCTCGTACATCTCGTACATCTCGTTCCACCAGTGTCCCCCTGTCGCACTCCTTCCCCTCGTACATCTCGTTCCACCAGCGCCCCCCTGTCGCACTCCTTCCCCTCGTACATCTCGTTCCACCAGCGTCCCCCTGTCGCGCTCCTTTCCCTCGTACACCTCGTTCCACCAGCGTCCCCCTGTCGCACTCCTTCCCCTCGTACATCTCGTACATCTCGTTCCACCAGCGTCCCCCTGTCGTACTCCTTTCCCTCGTACACCTCGTTCCACCAGCGTCCCCCTGTCGCGCTCCTTTCCCTCGTACACCTCGTTCCACCAGCGTCCCCCTGTCGCGCTCCTTTCCCTCGTACATCTCGTTCCACCAGCGCCCCCCTGTCGCACTCCTTCCCCTCGTACATCTCGTACATCTCGTTCCACCAGCGTCCCCCTGTCGCGCTCCTTTCCCTCGTACATCTCGTTCTACCAGCGTCCCCCTGTCGCACTCCTTTCCCTCGTACATCTCGTTCCACCAGCGCCCCCCTGTCGCACTCCTTCCCCTCGTACATCTCGTTCCACCAGCGCCCCCCTGTCGCACTCCTTCCCCTCGTACATCTCGTTCCACCAGCGCCCCCCTGTCGTACTCCTTCCCCTCGTACATCTCGTACATCTCGTTCCACCAGCGTCCCCCTGTCGCGCTCCTTTCCCTCGTACACCTCGTTCCACCAGCGTCCCCCTGTCGCACTCCTTCCCCTCGTACATCTCGTACATCTCGTTCCACCAGCGTCCCCCTGTCGCGCTCCTTTCCCTCGTACACCTCGTTCCACCAGCGTCCCCCTGTCGCGCTCCTTTCCCTCGTACATCTCGTTCCACCAGCGTCCCCCTGACGCACTCCTTCACCTCGTACACCTCGTTCCACCAGTGTCCCCCTGTCGCACTCCTTCCCCTCGTACATCTCGTACACCTCGTTCCACCAGCGTCCCCCTGTCGCACTCCTTCATCTCATACATCTCGTTCCACCAGTGTCCCCCTGTCGCACTCCTTCCCCTCGTACATCTCGTACACCTCGTTCCACCAGCGTCCCCCTGTCGCACTCCTTCCCCTCGTACATCTCGTACATCTCGTTCCACCAGCGTCCCCGTGTCGCGCTCCTTTCCCTCATACATCTCGTTCTACCAGCGTCCCCCTGTCGCGCTCCTTTCCCTCGTACACCTCGTTCCACCAGCGTCCCCCTGTCGCACTCCTTCCCCTCGTACATCTCGTACATCTCGTTCCACCAGCGTCCCCCTGTCGTGCTCCTTTCCCTCGTACACCTCGTTCCACCAGTGTCCCCCTGTCGCGCTCCTTTCCCTCGTACACCTCGTTCCACCAGTGTCCCCCTGTCGCACTCCTTCCCCTCGCACATCTCGTACATCTCGTTCCACCAGCGTCCCCCTGTCGCGCTACTTTCCCTCGTACACCTCGTTCCACCAGCGTCCCCCTGTCGCACTCCTTTCCCTCGTACACCTCGTTCCACCAGCGTCCCCCTGTCGCACTCCTTCCCCTCGTACATCTCGTACATCTCGTTCCACCAGCGTCCCCCTGTCGTGCTCCTTTCCCTCGTACACCTCGTTCCACCAGTGTCCCCCTGTCGCGCCCCTTTCCCTCGTACACCTCGTTCCACCAGCGTCCCTCTGTCGCGCTCCTTTCCCTCGTACACCTCGTTCCACCAGCGTCCCCCTGTCGCGCTCCTTTCCCTCGTACATCTCGTTCCACCAGCGCCCCCCTGTCGCACTCCTTCCCCTCGTACATCTCGTACATCTCGTTCCACCAGTGTCCCCCTGTCGCACTCCTTCCCCTCGCACATCTCGTACATCTCGTTCCACCAGCGTCCCCCTGTCGCGCTACTTTCCCTCGTACACCTCGTTCCACCAGCGTCCCCCTGTCGCACTCCTTTCCCTCGTACACCTCGTTCCACCAGCGTCCCCCTGTCGCACTCCTTCCCCTCGTACATCTCGTACATCTCGTTCCACCAGCGTCCCCCTGTCGTGCTCCTTTCCCTCGTACACCTCGTTCCACCAGTGTCCCCCTGTCGCGCCCCTTTCCCTCGTACACCTCGTTCCACCAGCGTCCCTCTGTCGCGCTCCTTTCCCTCGTACACCTCGTTCCACCAGCGTCCCCCTGTCGCGCTCCTTTCCCTCGTACATCTCGTTCCACCAGCGCCCCCCTGTCGCACTCCTTCCCCTCGTACATCTCGTACATCTCGTTCCACCAGCGTCCCCCTGTCGCTCTCCTTTCCCTCGTACATCTCGTTCTACCAGCGTCCCCCTGTCGCACTCCTTTCCCTCGTACATCTCGTTCCACCAGCGCCCCCCTGTCGCACTCCTTCCCCTCGTACATCTCGTTCCACCAGCGCCCCCCTGTCGCACTCCTTCCCCTCGTACATCTCGTTCCACCAGCGCCCCCCTGTCGTACTCCTTCCCCTCGTACATCTCGTACATCTCGTTCCACCAGCGTCCCCCTGTCGCGCTCCTTTCCCTCGTACATCTCGTTCCACCAGCGTCCCCCTGTCGCGCTCCTTTCCCTCGTACACCTCATTCCACCAGCGTCCCCCTGTCGCGCTCCTTTCCCTCGTACATCTCGTTCCACCAGCGCCCCCCTGTCGCACTCCTTCCCCTCGTACATCTCGTACATCTCGTTCCACCAGCGTCCCCCTGACGCACTCCTTCACCTCGTACACCTCGTTCCACCAGTGTCCCCCTGTCGCACTCCTTCCCCTCGTACATCTCGTACACCTCGTTCCACCAGCGTCCCCCTGTCGCACTCCTTCATCTCATACATCTCGTTCCACCAGTGTCCCCCTGTCGCACTCCTTCCCCTCGTACATCTCGTACATCTCGTTCCACCAGTGTCCCCCTGTCGCACTCCTTCCCCTCGTACATCTCGTACACCTCGTTCCACCAGCGTCCCCCTGTCGCGCTCCTTTCCCTCGTACACCTCGTTCCACCAGCGTCCCCCTGTCGCACTCCTTCCCCTCGTACATCTCGTACATCTCGTTCCACCAGCGTCCCCCTGTCGTGCTCCTTTCCTTCGTACACCTCGTTCCACCAGTGTCCCCCTGTCGCGCTCCTTTCCCTCGTACACCTCGTTCCACCAGCGTCCCCCTGTCGCACTCCTTCCCCTCGTACATCTCATACATCTCGTTCCACCAGCGTCCCCCTGCCGCGCTACTTTCCCTCGTACACCTCGTTCCACCAGCGTCCCCCTGTCGCACTCCTTCCCCTCGTACATCTCGTACATCTCGTTCCACCAGTGTCCCCCTGTCGCACTCCTTCACCTCGTACACCTCGTACATCTCGTTCCACCAGCGTCCCCCTGTCGCACTCCTTCCCCTCGTACATCTCGTTCCACCAGCGCCCCCCTGTCGCACTCCTTTCCCTCGTACATCTCGTTCCACCAGCGCCCCCCTGTCGCACTCCTTCCCCTCGTACATCTCGTTCCACCAGCGTCCCCCTGTCGCGCTCCTTTCCCTCGTACACCTCGTTCCACCAGCGTCCCCCTAGCGTCCCCCTGTCGCACTCCTTCCCCTCGTACATCTCGTACATCTCGTTCCACCAGCGTCCCCCTGTCGCGCTCCTTTCCCTCGTACACCTCGTTCCACCAGCGTCCCCCTGTCGCACTCCTTCCCCTCGTACATCTCGTTCCACCAGCGTCCCCCTGTCGCACTCCTTCCCCTCGTACATCTCGTACATCTCGTTCCACCAGTGTCCCCCTGTCGCACTCCTTCACCTCGTACACCTCGTACATCTAGTTCCACCAGCGTCCCCCTGTCGCACTCCTTCCCCTCGTACATCTCGTTCCACCAGCGTCCCCCTGTCGCACTCCTTTCCCTCGTACATCTCGTACATCTCGTTCCACCAGCGTCCCCCTGTGGCGCTCCTTTACCTCGTACATCTCGTTCCAGGTCGGGTTGAGGTTGGCCTTCACGACTTGGCTGCTGAACGTTTCTCCGCCGATGTTGACCTTGGCGTAGGGGTCGCTCTTGCCCTTGACCATTCCGCCCATCAGGTTGTCCTTGGGCACCAGGTTCTGCCCGGCCAGCAGGTGGATCCTGAGCAGACCCTGGAAAACGGTATCGCGGTTATCCGGACTTTTCAGACTTAAAAAAGAATAAAACATTTCAGATTTTCCACAATAATACATTTTATTTGTCAGTATTCTCTATGATAAGCCTTCAGTCACCGTATTTCGACATTTATTTGGTTGATAACGTGTTTATTTCTTTTGAATAATTGAGAATTTTCATCGTTTGACTTGTAAAATACCAAAATAAATCATTAGTTGCACAGAATCATCTTTTCAATTAAACTTTATTGTGAAGAATACGTCCACGTGGAAAACGACAATCGCACAAAACTAAATATTTCACCTTTTAAATCGTTTTTTTTAATACTTTTTTTTAGACACAGTATAGTTGAGGAGATTTGCTCAAGAACAACGAAAATACTGTATTTTCTGGACTATAAGTCGCACCCTTTTTCATAGTTTTGGCCGGGGTGCGACTTATACTTACATTTATACTTATATACTTATACTCCGTAGCGACTTATATGTGATATTATTTGTTATTTTCACACTTGCAACCACATTTCATACTCCAGTGCAACTTATTTATGTTTTTTCTTCTCAATTATGCATTTTTTGGCTGGTGCGACTTATATTCCTGAAAAAAATTTAAATTCAGCTTTTAAAATCACGCTAGACAAAGTAAATTATAAATACGTTTTTGTTTCAAGTTTTAAACAAATTATTATATTATTATAATTAAATGTCAGCAATATTTTTGGTTAATGCAGAATTTTGTTAATAATGTTAAATAATAGTAGTAATTGTTTTTTTATGATAGTGAAATGTCCAAAAACTTAGTAGTAACAAATAGTGAGAAAAACACTGAAAGTAAAGATTTATTAATATAGCGTCACTAAAGTTTAAGTTAGTGAAGAATGTCGGTTCTTTCTACCGTGTAAAGATGAAGCGTTTACATGTCAACAAGGAACAGGAACACAAAACACGCCACACTTTCTCCAGCTCATGTCCGTCTGAAAACATGTACAATCTTAAATAAGACCAGACCTCAAAGAGTGATCAAATAGTCGCATTTATCTTGGTTTTAGTTTATTTTGACTTTCTTTAAATAAGATTCACAAATAGAACAAGTAAGTTACAAGCACTTTTTTCAAGTGTAGTAGCATTTGTTTCTCATTTCACGGTAGAAAATGCCTCTTTTTCTCATTTTAAGTAAAACAAGATGATTTAAGCTCGTTCCATTGACAATCTCACTTTAAGGCAGTCAAATCATACACAAAAAACAAGATAAATACTACTTATTACAAGAACTTTTTAACTTTAGATGGGAATTTTCTTTCTTTCTTTATTTTTCTTTATTTAACACATTTACCCTAACTAACCCAATTATCGTATTTTCTGGACTATAAGTCGCAACTTTTTGGGGTAAAACTGATGCTTTGGTAAACTTGTTAGCATGTTCTTTATGCTATAGTTATCTGAATAACTGTTAATATGTGACGTTAACGTACCAGACACTTACCACAGTTCTGTCTGTGCCTCATGTAGCTGAAGGTGTTAGCGTTAGCATACGTACACCTATTCACCATGTTCTCTCATCTGTTATTATTTTAAACTGCATTTCAAGATCAAATGTCTGTTCCTGGTCTTGAACTTATACTCCAGTGCGACTTATATATGTTTTTTTTCTTCTCTATTATGCATTTTTTGGCAGGTGCGACTTATACTCCCGACAAAAACAACGTAAACGCACGGTGGTAAAAGCATTTATCGCTTTTCAGTGTCAGAATACTTTTGAAGAAAGGAAAAACCAGCATTTAACATCTTCACAGTTCTACTCCCTATAAGAAGGACCCGGTTACCTCAGTGGCAAAGCTGGGGTGAGGCGTGGTCTGCAGGGGGCGCTGTTTGGAAGGGTCCTGCTCCAGTTTGGACGAGGCCTCGGCGGAAATGCGCTCTTCGTCCAACCACAGCACCTGAGGATGAAGGAAACACAAACCACATGAACACAGACGGTTGAACATTAAAAAGATTGAAAAATTACACGGGTTTGTCACGTGCGATTTAGAACGATTTGCATTTTTTGTGCGGCAGAGGTTTCATATTCTGGCTCTAAACGTGTGTAATATGTGGCTGTAATGGTGGAAAAGCTGGAGTTACACGCACAGTAATCCATTCATTTTAATCTAGAAGAGCTGCTCTGCCCCCTACTGGTCAAGGACAAGAGCAAACGCAGGCTTTAGACCAGACATGGGCCCTTGGGCTTTATTAGACAGGAGATGAAAGAATGAAGGGAGAGAGAAGGGAGGACATGCAGTAAATGTCGGAGTTGCAGGATTTGAAACCACTGCAGCCAGCCATTCATTTTACCTTTCACTTGTAATGCCCACATTTCCCCAAGAGATAGCGCACTTTGACATTTTTGGCGCCCTCTTCTTTCTCTGTTAAGCTTTTCCCAACTAGCCTTTCTGTAAAAACATGCCAATGTCACGTCGCATGGATCACCAAATTAACAGGAAAAAACTTTGGGAATCCAGGACAAAGTGAAAGTGGAAAACCCTGAGCAAGATGATATTTTCCTTCACTGTATCATCCATCAGGAAACACTGTGTAAGTCTATATTGCAGCTTAACCATTTTGTGGATACCGTTGCGCAAGGGGACTCCACCACCGTCACACCATTCATCTGCTCCTGGCCTGGCCCCTCGGTCAAATTTAAGAACCCATTGTAGCCCTCGAGTCAAAAAGTTTGCCCATCCCTGCTTTAGACGTTCAAGTGCTGCGACGGCACAATTCTGTATACAAAACCAGGAATGCTAACGGCAGCTGTGGGCTAAATGCTACCGTGATGCTAGCGCCACCTGCTCTATTTCACTTCTCTGAGGTCAACGACGTCTGTTAAGACTCAGTTGTGACTCAACTTGAATTAGTTGTACTTAAAATGGACATAAATTGCCAGAAAATGTCATAAAGCAGTGAACATTTTTCATTGAATCAGCGCCAGACCACGCCCCCCACAATGACTGTAGTGTAGTGTATTATATCTGTACTTTTATGATGCTGAACAAATAGAGCAATTTATTCAACAAATGTCAATTATTACACTTGTAAGAATAATCACAATCAACGAATCAACTAAAGATAAACCTCGATAAGAAGATTGTCCTTTCATGTCTTTTTTTGCACATTCTTCTATACTTAACATTATTCTATGTTTATATATTCATATCTATATTCTCTATATAAGGTGTGGGTAAAGCTTCTGTCTGGACTCACCCTGAGCACACAGTTGATGTAGATGCGACTGGCCGGTCCGGATTTGTCCAGCTGGAACCACTGATCCAGGCAGAGGTTTGAGTTTGAGAGGAGCCGAGACAGAGGGATGGAGAGGCTGCCCAGGGTCTGCACACGGTCCACATCCTTCACCTGCAAAGGTCAAGAGGCAGAGGACCGATCAGAACACTGAGAACCTCCAGCACAGAGGACTGATCCAACACTGAGAACCTCCAGCACAGAGGACTGATCCAACACTGAGAACCTCCAGCACAGAGGACTGATCCAACACTGAGAACCTCCAGCACAGAGGACTGATCCAACACTGAGAACCTCCAGCACAGAGGACTGATCCAACACTGAGAACCTCCAGCACCAGCGCCTCAGAGGACTGGAGTTCACTCAAACGGTGAGATTGTGTGATTGACTTTCAGGAGACACATTTTTGAATCTAGTGACTGTTTCACATTAAGTGAAGTCGACTGATCGAAGGACTTAAGAAAACTGATGTTACTGAAGAAAAAGGGTAAATCTCAATGATCTACGTCGCTAAAACTGTGCTAAATATGTTTACTCTTGATATTGTCCACTCAGGGCGGCTGAGGCTACAAACAGCTCTCAGATTTCCTCTTAATAAACAACTCATTTGATGTTTTTCAGTCAGGTTTAGACCTGGTCACAGCTCTGAGACTGCTCTTGTCAAGAGTCCGTCATTAAAGATACAAAAGCTCCACCCATAAGGTGGAGGCGTCGACCAGAGAGTCGTGGTGAAAGATACATACGCTCAGCACAGACGTGTGCAGAGGCAGATAGTGCGCTGACGTCTACGGATGGTCAAACATGGGAATGAATCAATCTAAAAGCAATGTGACCGTCCCAGAGACGCCTGTCACTATGGCAACGTCAAATAAATATGGGAAAGAGTGTCTGGAGTGTCAGTGTGGGCCAGTGTGGGCCAGTGTGGGCCAGTGTGGGCCAGTGTGGGCCAGTGTGGGCCAGTGTGGGACAAGATATCTGGTTTTCCATCTGGATTATTAAGCACGGACAAAATGTATGATTCATGTCAACAAAACTGTTAAAATGAATGAATAGAAATAAAGCTTTTGTCATTTCTGTCATGTCTTTGTGATTTTAATGCATTTTTTTCCTGTTGTGAAGCACTTTGAATTGCCTTGCCCGTCATGTTTTGAATATCTATTTATTTTCTTGTTGTTGTTGTTGTTGTTGTGTACTGAACCACACGGTTTGTCACACAAACACTTTCAATAAACACCATTTTAAGCACAATGTAAATGGGAAACTCAGACTCTGAGGGCTTCACCTGGATGTCGATGTCCTGACTGCGCGGGTCCTGGATGAAGAAGGTGAACGCCTCCTCCCACTCCGGATTAACGGTGGTGTAACACGTCTGGAAAGGGATTAAAACGATAAGACGGTTCGTCGATTACAAACGAACACAAACACACTCGTCCCAAACCTTGCTCTCTCTCGTGATGTCCTGGACCGACAGCTGCACCACCGGACTCGGCTCTTTATTCCCCTTTTTCAGCTGAAAAACAATCATCAAACACGCAAAAATAATTAACACACGTTCACTTCCAGCGTTCCGTTTACGTGCGGATATTTAGAGCGTTGCCGTGACAACTGTGAGTCATAAACAGGAAGTGGAAATGGGCACAAAGGAAACCCACAAACGGTTTTGAGGACTCTGCTTTTGAGTATGAGGGAAATTTGCAAAATGCGATTCATAAAAAGCGTTCGTTCAGACAGAAAAATGTCTTGGTTTAATAATAAAATATATGCTTTACTTTGTTTATGGTGAACTGATATATTTAGGCTTATATTCTGTGATTACACTTATTATTACGCTAATGTTTGGGCTGAATATTCTTTTCTCTGTTACCTTAAGATTTTAGCTCCCACATTAATAAAGTCCATAATATTTAACGTTATTTATTGTTATTGAGCTGCTTTACCTGATGTATTTGAGTTCTTATCAAATATAAACTGTTCATAAGTCAATCCAAACAACACGATTACTTTGTTTCATATTTATATTCTTGTCCTTGGTCCGGATTCGATTGCAGTTTGTAAAATTGCACGTTTCTGGGCTTCAGCGTCGAGCTAACGTTAGCCGCCGCGCCACACGTCTCATTCACAGCAGCTGACCACAAACAGGAAGTGATGCGCATAGTTTTGTGGCGACTCGAGGCTGTGGTCTGTCTGTTCGTTTGAATCCACAGCAGATATTGCCATAGATTATTCTCCCTGTGATCTTAAAGACACCTTAAAAGCATTTTGTTCAATAAAAAATACACAATAAACACATAACATACACATAAAAGCTATAGCGCTTCAGTGTTTCAGTAAAACCTTTTCAAACACATCAGTATTTACAGTGTTTGTATTGTCCATTGGAATAAGACTCTAAAATGGATTATTCTGATTTAATAAAGATGTCATCAGAGAAACGGTCACTCACGGGCAGAGCTTCAGCCTTGTCCAGATACACCACCAAGATGGCCGACGACGGCGAGTCTGAGCTTTTACTGGAGGTGACACGGCTGTTACTGCTCAGGACCTGGTGATTTACACAGATTCAAACAGATTCAAACAGATTTGAACTGATTCAAACAGATTTAAACAGATTCAAACTGATTTAAACTGATTCAAACAGATTTAAAAAGATTCAAACTGATTTAAACAGATTTAAACTGATTCAGATTTAAACCGATTCAAACAGATTCAGATTTAAACTGATTTAAACAGATTCAAACTCATTTAAACAGATTTAAACCGATTTAAACCGATTTAAACCGATTTAAACTGATTTACACTGGATTAATAGATTTTCTAAATGGGATCCACATTTAGTCTGATTGGAGAACTCTGGTTTGTCTTACTTGTTTTGAGTGGTTCATGTTCATAAACTCTAATCTCTATTCTAATCTAAAACTCAGAGAAAACGTCTCTCCGAGATCCGAGTTCTGACCTGTGAGAACAAATATAATGCAGCATTGTTCTACCTGTGAGAACAAATATAATGCAGCATTGTTCTACCTGTGAGAACAAATATAATGCAGCATTGTTCTACCTGTGAGGACAAATATAATGCAGCATTGTTCTACCTGTGAGAACAAATATAATGCAGCATTGTTCTACCTGTGAGAACAAATATAATGCAGCATTGTTCTACCTGTGAGAACAAATATAATGCAGCATTGTTCTGATAAAAATCATTCTAAAACTGTTCAGGAAATGTCAACATTTGTTCTGTAAAAATGTGTTTTTTAGAATCAAATAATTGCTCAGATGAGTTAGGCCTTTTTATGTGTGTCTAAAATCCAGATTACAATCATCAAAATAAGATTAAGATTATATTTTATAGTTGACTAGTCACAATTAGTCAATTAACCTTTTCAGACTTAATTCATAATCCTCCAAAACTGCAATAACCCAGTTTAATCCACATGTGAGAGAGAATGTGCTTCAGGACTGTAGGCCACATGAGTTTACACTAGATTATTATAAAAGCGAAGCGAATTAATCCACAGGAAATGTGAAGAGCTGTGAGGAAACGAGCGGCCCCTGGGGGACAGTCGCATCGCTGTGAAGGAGCCTAACTCCTAACTGTCCAAAAGATATAATAAGGAAGAAGTTATGATCTCACACAACAGGCTCGTAGTGACTCATGAGACTCATGTTATTTCATATGTAGTTCTTGTAATCGCCAATAGGGCTGGACAAGAATGAACATCCCACTAACGATAGTGGACGATATTATGTCAACTCAACAGAAATGTGTTCAAACATGTCAGACAAATGTGAAGTGTCCGTCAAATGAATTACAAAAGTGAAAAGATCTCACCATATAAACTTATTTTAATGTTCACAGCATCATTTTTGGTCATTTTTACTTTTAATCTGCTGTTTTTTGTAGCTTTTTAACTATAAATCATGTACATGATATTCAAATTCTGCATATCTTCAAAACAAACAAACAAACAAACACACAAACACACAAACAAACCTGCTCCAGCCGGTCTGTGTTTGGCAGAAGTTTGAGCCACTCCAGCCTGAAGTGGACTTTTCCTGTCGGTGTGTCTTTGAGAGTGAACCACTGCAACAACAACACAACACAATGAAATACAACACACAACACAATGAAATACAACACACAACACAAGGAAATACAACACACAACACAAGGAAATACAACACACAACACACAACACAAGGAAATACAACACACAACACAAGGAAATACAACACACAACACACAACACAAGGAAATACAACACACAACACAATGAAATACAACACACAACACAAGGAAATGCAACACACAACACAAGGAAATACAACACACAACACAAGGAAATACAACACACAACACAAGGAAATACAACACACAACACAATGAAATACAACACACAACACAAGGAAATACAACACACAACACAATGAAATACAACACACAACACAATGAAATACAACACAATGAAATACAACACAATTAAATACAACACACACACAATGAAATACAACACACACACAATGAAATACAACACACACAACACAATGAAATACAACACACAACACAATGAAACAGTCACAACACTCAATACTCAACACCACAAAGATAATAATTATTATTATAATGTTCTTTTGTACACAGTAGACTGTAGGTTTCAACACAAAATAATGTGTATAAAAACACTTGAGTAAAACTCAAGATTATTATAAAACTGTTTGAGAAAACTCAAATTTTGCCTTGTTTATGAAATTTGTATTTATTTTTTAGTATTGATTATCTAGTTTTGATACTAGTTTTAGTATTGATTAGTAGCTATTTTTCAATATTTTGACAACCCTTAAAACGCTATAATATATACATACTTTAAATAGTAATAAATTATAACAATTCTACAAATTAAATAAATTATAGAATTCTTAGACCATGTGGAAAAAAGTACACATTATTTATAATAATTATAAACTGTCACATTGTAGAAGAAGATTCAGTTGTTTCATCTGGACTTTCGATACGAATCCAAGAGTCATTGTCAATCTGCGAATCAAGACCGGGAGCTCAGATATTCATCCTACTCCTCCAGACCTCCTGATGAAAAGGTGTTATTGGTTTCACCAGAAACTAAACCTCTTTGTTTTCTATCAAACTAATCTCTAGGGATTCAAAATTCAATTATAAACAACTGGAAGGTTGAATCTTAAACCTTGTTTCTATTTAATGATGGTGTTTCTTTTTGAACAAATATTGCCTCTTTAACTTTTTCAAAGCATCTTTTGTCTTGCTCAGAATCTTCACCTCACTGTGTTTGATAAAGTGGTTTGTGTCTTTAAGATGAAGATGCACGACGCTTTGTGGTTCTGAACTCCAGTGTCTTCTGTGCTGATAAAGCCTCTTGTGCACTGGCTGTTTAGTCTCACTATGTGGCGCTCTTTACAACTTTCTTCACTGCATTGGACAGACAATAGAGGCTGATCGTCCATTAAAGGGCTGATAGTAAACAAAGAGGTTTAGTTTCTGGTGAAACCAATAACACATTTGCATCAGGAGGTCCCGCCCGGTGGGCAGGGCCTACCCAGAGTAGGATAAAAATCTGAGTTCCCGGTCCTGATTCTCAGATTGAGAATAACTCTTGGATGAGAGTCCAGATGATACGACTGAATCTTCTTCTACAATGGACCCCTCCTGGACCAATGAGGAATCACACCGACATAAACTGTCACATTTAGATTTTTTAAATTGCAAACACCAAAGCCGAAAATATAAACGATGGACTAAAAACCTACTTAAATTTATGAAAAGTAGAAATTATAAGCAGTTGAGTAAATTATTGGGTCTAGTTAATTAATATTTAAACATTTGCAAGATAGAAAATGTTTTCCTCACGTCGTCAACGGCAATGGATTTCTTCACAATCCCCAGATCCAGCTTTGTCCTGGAAAGAGATGAACGTGTTTTAATAATCATCTCTAGAGTTTCATGTCATAATCATCTCCAGAGTTTCATGTCATAATCATCTCCAGAGTTTCATGTCATAATCATCTCCAGAGTTTCATGTCATAATCATCTCCAGAGTTTCATGTCATAATCATCTCCAGAGTTTACTCCGACAGAAATGAATGGATCAAATGAATCGTGACTCAGTGAATGTACAAACACATGAAAACATTACCTTCCCAAGAAGTCGTCCTGATCTGTGTCTTTGTCATAAACTTCCACCTCCAGCTCCTGCCCAGGCACTTCATGCACAATGACCTGACGCACAACACAACACATGAATGACCTGACGCACAACACAACATGAATGACCTGACGCACAACACAAAATGAATGACCTGACGCACAACACAACATGAATGACCTGACGCACAACACAACATGAATGACCTGACGCACAACACAACATGAATGACCTGACGCGCAACACAACATGAATGACCTGACGCGCAACACAACATGAATGACCTGACGCGCAACACAACATGAATGACCTGACGCACAACACAACATGAATGACCTGACGCACAACACAACATGAATGACCTGACGCGCAACACAACATGAATGACCTGACGCACAACACAACATGAATGACCTGACGCACAACACAACATGAATGACCAGACGCACAACACATGAATGACCTGACGCACAACACAACATGAATGACCTGACGCACAACACACAACGTGAATGCCCTGACACACAACACAACATGAATGACCTGACGCACAACACAACATGAATGACCTGACGCAAAACACATGAATGACCTGACGCACAACACAACATGAATGACCTGACGCACAACACACAACGTGAATGCCCTGACGCACAACACAACATGAATGACCTGACGCACAACACAACATGAATGACCTGACGCACAACACATGAATGACCTGACGCACAACAAATGAATGACCTGACGCGCAACACAACATGAATGACCTGACGCACAACACACACAACACACAACACATGAATGACCTAACACACAACACACACAACACATGAATGACCTGACGCACAACACACAACACACACAACACATGAATGACCTGACGCACAACACACACAACACATGAATGACCTGACGTACAACACACACAACACATGAATGACCTGACGCACAACACACACGCACACAACGTGAATGACCTGACGTACAACACACACGCACACAACGTGAATGACCTGACGCACAACACACACGCACACAACGTGAATGACCTGACGTACAACACACACGCACACAACGTGAATGACCTGACGCACAACACACACGCACACAACGTGAATGACCTGACGTACAACACACACGCACACAACGTGAATGACCTGACGCACAACACACACGCACACAACGTGAATGACCTGACGTACAACACACACACACACAACGTGAATGACCTGATGTACAACACACACGCACACAATGTGAATGACCTGACGCACAACACACGCACACAACGTGAATGACCTGACGCACAACACACGCACACAACGTGAATGACCTGACGTACAACACACACGCACACAATGTGAATGACCTGACGTACAACACACACGCACACAATGTGAATGACCTGACGCACAACACACACAAGCAGCGTCATGATCCAAAGACAACATGACACACACCGCTGTCACATGAAAAGTCACAATTTACAGATTGTGGAGAAAATGATCGGTCGCGTGATGTGACAGAATCAAGCTGTCAACAATTATTTTAAAGGTCCACGATTATTTCTATAGTGAAGTACTGCTGTCTCAGACCACATGCCCCTGACCTGTGGTGTTCCCCAAGGGTCAGTCCTGGGACCCCATCTGTTCACCCTCTACATGCTGCCGTTTGGTCAGCTGATAAACAGTGAAAATGTGTCTTATCACAATGATGCAGACGAGTCAGATCTATGTTTCACTGTCGCAGGTGAATATGGACCCGTGGAGTCACTGCATCCAACAGATCAGTTTGTGGAGGCAAAACAACTTTCTCCAGCTGAACTCAGACAAGACTGAAATCATCGTCTTTGTCCCACAGAAACAAAGAGAAAGTGTTAGTCTGGGGGTAATAATGGACTCGAACTTTAACACGTCAAATCAATAACATCAGCAGCTTTTTACCATCTAAAAAACATTGTCAAAAATATAGTGTCTAAACCAGATTTAGAGAGACTTATCCACGCGTTTGTCTCCAGTAGATTAGACTGTAACGGCCTGCTCACTGGCCTCTCCAAACGAGCTGTAAAACAGCTGCAGTACATCCAGAACGCTGCTGCTCGGGTCCTGACCAGAACCAGGAAGTACCATCACATTAGTCCTGTTCTCAGGTCTCTGCACTGCCCCCTGTGGCTCAGAGAATAGACTTTAAAGCAGCTCTGCTTGTGTACAAGTCTCTCCATGGCCTAGCACCAAAGTACATCTCGGACATGTTAGTGCCGCGATAAATTATAAAAATCATTAGATGTTTTCTTTCTTTTGATCTTGTCGGAATATTTCTGCGCACGCCTTCCTAAAGACAAGGCGTGGCAATCTCTCGTACGCAGTGAAACGCTCCCGCTGCGCTCCCGCCCCGCCGCGCTCTCACCTCGTAGATCTCTCCCCATTTGGGCGCGGCGGTGTTGTCGATGTGTTTGGAGGTGAATGTCTGGGGTCCCACTCTCAGGATGACGTACGGGTCCGACAGGCCGGCCATGACGCCCTTCACGTAGTTATCTTTGGCGGCCAGATTCTGCGCCTCGATGAGATGGATGCGCACCACTCCCTGTCGAGGGCGAAGAGCAGAGGGACATTCACTTAGTCCGGCTGTCACTCCTGAAGGTCAGGGTGTGGTCAGAGTGTGGTCAGGGTGTGGTCAGTGTGCGGTCGGAGTGTGGTCAATGTGTGGACAGGGTGTGGTCAGTGTGTTGTCAGTGTGTGGTCTGTGTGTGGTCAGAGTGTGGTCAGTGTGTGGTCAAGGTGTGGTCAGAGTGTTGTCAGAGTGTTGTCAGTGTGTGGTCAGTGTGTGGTCAGAGTGTGGTCAGTGTGTGGTCAGAGTGTGGTCAGTGTGTGGTCAAGGTGTGGTCAGAGTGTTGTCAGAGTGTTGTCAGTGTGTGGTCAGTGTGCGGTCAGTGCGCGGTCGGAGTGTGGTCAGTGTGCGGTCAGTATGCGGTCAGGGTGCGGTCAGAGTACAGTCAGAGTGTTGTCAGAGTGCCGTCAGAGTGTTGTCAGAGTGTTGTCAGAGTGTTGTCAGAGTGCGGTCAGAGTGTTGTCAGAGTGCGGTCAGAGTGTTGTCAGAGTGTTGTCAGAGTGTTGTCAGAGTGCGGTCAGAGTGTTGTCAGAGTGCGGTCAGAGTGTTGTCAGAGTGTTGTCAGAGTGTTGTCAGAGTGTTGTCAGAGTGTTGTCAGAGTGCGGTCAGAGTGTTGTCAGAGTGTTGTCAGAGTGTTGTCAGAGTGCGGTCAGAGTGTTGTCAGAGTGCGGTCAGAGTGTTGTCAGAGTGTTGTCAGAGTGTTGTCAGAGTGTTGTCAGAGTGCGGTCAGAGTGTTGTCAGAGTGCGGTCAGAGTGTTGTCAGAGTGTTGTCAGAGTGTTGTCAGAGTGCGGTCAGCGGAGTCTTTACCCTGGGCAGAGGAGAGCGCAGTTGGGCCACGTGGAGCCCGGGGACCAGAGGAACCACCAGACGATTGGGCAGAACCAGGAAGGAGGCGATGGCGTCCATGATCATACTGTCGGACATCACGCTGAGAGCGAGCAAACACAAGGAGCCAGGTTACTTCAGCGCGGGCGAAAGGCCGGTCAATTCAGAGGTCGTAAAACACAAAAAAGATCAATAAATTGCCTTTTATTTTATTTATTTTATTTTGCGTGTAACGTTCCTGTTCCAGCCTGAGGACAAGCGCTGCAACACGTTCATCCATTAATCCACAACTAGCAATGGAAAACTTACGGTGTGCCTCAGGGGTCAGTACTCGGACCAATTCTGTTTACTCTTTATATGTTAAAATGACGTGGGGAAAGTGTAAATTTAGCCCATAAACGCCAGGATCCTCAGACGGCTTCACTTCGGCTCCATCCGGGTCAAATTTAGTTTTAAAAAAATACGTTTATCTCTTGCACTCTCCCCCACCCACCCAGTCACGGCGAAACACACTGAAGAAAAGAAATTGTGATAAACGGGTTTAAAGTGTGTATTTGCGATATAAATGCGCGCAGCAGACAGAGACACGGGCGCGCGCGCTCTCCCCGGGGCCGCGCGCAGGGACAGACCCGCTCCGTCACAGACTTCTGCAGGAGTTTGGCCAGAAATTGCTTCACGCGCTCTTGTCTTTTGACTTAATACTGATTTTTACATTTAATTTAATGCTATTTTGCTTTGTCGGCGGTACTTTATAAAAAAAAATGATAATAATAAATTGTATTTATATTGTATAAATCAATAATCTAAGTGCGGCGGATCCGTAAACCAAGTAATAAAATAACTAAGGCCTTATCGCCCAATAAATTATAGTATTTTCTGTTACTTTTCTGTACTTTCATAAGATTTGAGAAAGCGTTTAATTTCATTATTTACAGCAGCTTGTGGTTTTTAAAAAATATAGTTCATTTAGAATATTTCCAGGGGACAATCCTGCATCAGTGGCATAAATTAAGTTTTAATATTGCTGTTTATAGTCTATATTTTCTTTTTTTTCACTTCAGAGTGTATTATTGTGTTTTTTATGCATTAAATATTGTCTTGTAAGATAAAGTAGAATTACTACATGAATGAATTTGAATATTTCAGGATAAAAATGAATGGTAAAGGCGTGTTTTAAAAGACCAAAGCCAAAACCAAAACAAAAATATTTTAAAATATAGCCGCAAGCGGCAATGATCGGCCCTCGCCACGCCGCCGCCACACCGCCGCCACGCCGCAAGAGGAGGGTGCGCTAACGCGCCCCAATTGTCCTTTTATTACATCTACTGCTGAATCTGTGACGCTGTCACATCTTCTCCCCTTTGTTTTACCATCAAAAAGCAATTTTATTTTGAATTCTTGGCAAAATGTGCGGCTTTGCCGCACAGACACCGTGACTCTTTGAATAAAAATGTGGATAACTTTTGATGGTCCACCCCTGAAGATGAGTCTCACCAAATTTCAGGTTAATATGGCTAACGCCCTGGGAGGAGTTCGTGAAAGTCTAAAGTGTAAACATGTTCTGGTGATTTCCCCATTGGAATAACATGGGAGGTTTTGGTCATCGCTACGGCAAAGCCGTAACAATTATGACATGAGTCTCATTTACTTTTTTGATGGGGCCAAAATTGAGTTTTGTGTCAAATTTCAGATAATTTCGCAAAACTAAACATTTAACCTCCATATAAAATCTGTAGGGGGCGCTGTGGCCCCAAATTAATTAATTTCACTTCAAGTAGGTTTAGGGCAAAGAGTTTAACAACTGATTCTAATTTGACGCAATTCGGACTTTAGCTGCGCAAACGGCAGAAATGTTAAATTTGGGAGATTTCTGAAATTCTAGCTAAAGTTTGCGGCTTCGCCGCACAGAGACCGTGACAGGTATCAATGTAATTTGGATAACTTTTGATGTCCCACTCCTCAGTACCATTTTCACCAAATTTCAGCTTTTTAGGGCCAACGCCCTGGGAGGAGTTCGTAAAAGTAGACGTTTGGAAAAACTCCAGAGTCATGCTTAGCCATTTTTGAACCAATATGGCCGACATTTGGTTGGGTGGACGGCGTTGCCGTACTAATATTTTTTTACTTCTCTTGTCACCATCTACCTCTGCGCCAAATTTCATGATTCTAGGATCAGATTTTTTTTGGGTCATTTCCTATCTCAATGCATTTTTGGTACATTTGGGGGCGCTGACGCGCCAATTTTTTTTATTTTAGAAAAGGGAAATAGCCAGAATGTAGAGAGGCACCATTTTTAGAGGTGTGCACATTTTTGTGACTTTTCGTCAATGTTCACTGGGTGAAAAATAGGGGGGTTGGTCCCGAGAAGAAGAAAGAAGAAGAAAGAATAATATTCTGATGCGAAAACAATTTTTCCCATTTTTCAAATATCATAAACTATACATTTTCGGAAAGCGCTCGCGCTTTCCTACTTCATGGTGTGGGTCCCTGGTCACTGACGGGTACTTTCGTTAATTTTGAGTGGGCTCCGCCCACTTTGTGTTTTTGGCCCTCTATACAGTAATAATGTTCAATTTTTGCATTACATGCTTATATGCACGGAACATGCAAGAGATGGGGAACGTATTCGTGAGCTACTTAGCGCAAATGAGTGCTTTATATGGGGATGACGACCGCCATCCCAATGTAAGGTGCTCGTTTAGTGCGCACTTTTGCACGGGCTTCGCCCGTTTACAACGGTAATGTTCCATTTTCCTACTACTAATTAGTATGCACGGGGCGTGCGTGAGTGAACGAGTGCGTTAGTGAGTGTTTGGAAGTGGGCGAGCGCTTCGCGCTCGATTTCGTGCGCACTTTCCCAGCCGTGCTTCGCACGGCCTTACGAGATTAATAGGCCTCTCGCCAGCTTGTGGCGCTCGGGCCTAATAACTGCTCTAATCAAAGCGGCACGTGCGTGACTCAAAGCGGCACGTGCCTGACTCAAAGCGACTCGTGCCTGACTCAGAGCGGCTCATGCGTGACTCAAAGCGACTCGCGCCTGACTCAAAGCGGCTCGCGCCTGACTCAAAGCGGCTCGCGCCTGACTCAAAGCGACTCGCGCCTGACTCAAAGCGGCTCGCGCCTGACTCAAAGCGGCTCGCGCGTGACACAAAGCGGCTCGCGCCTGACTCAAAGCGGCTCGCGCCTGACTCCAAGCGGCACGCGCGTGACTCAAAGCGGCTCGCGCCTGACTCAAAGCGGCTCGTGCCTGACTCAAAGCGGCTCGTGCGTGACTCAAAGCGGCTCGTGTCTGACTCAAAGCGGCTCGTGCCTGACTCAAAGCGGCTCGTGCCTGACTCAAGACGGCACGTGCGTGACTCAAAGCGACTCGTGCCTGACTCAAAGCGGCTCGTGCCTGACTCAAAGCGGCTCGTGCGTGACTCAAAGCGGCTCGTGCCTGACTCAAAGCGACTCGTGCCTGACTCAAAGCGGCTCATGCCTGACTCAAAGCGGCTCGCGCCTGACTCAAAGCGGCTCGCGCCTGACTCAAAGCGGCTCGCGCCTGACTCAAAGCGGCTCGCGCCTGACTCAAAGCGGCTCGCGCCTGACTCAAAGCGGCTCGCGCGTGACACAAAGCGGCTCGCGCCTGACTCAAAGCGGCTCGCGCCTGACTCAAAGCGGCTCGCGCCTGACTCAAAGCGGCTCGCGCCTGACTCCAAGCGGCACGCGCGTGACTCAAAGCGGCTCGTGCCTGACTCAAAGCGGCTCGTGCGTGACTCAAAGCGGCTCGTGCGTGACTCAAAGCGGCACGTGCGTGACTCAAAGCGGCTCGCTCCTGACTCAAAGCGGCTCGTGCGTGACTCAAAGCGGCTCGTGCGTGACTCAAAGCGGCTCGTGCGTGACTCAGAGCGGCTCGCGCCTGACTCAAAGCGGCTCGCGCGTGACTCAAAGCGGCTCGCGCGTGACTCAAAGCGGCTCGCGCCAGACTCAAAGCGGCTCGCGCCTGACTCAAAGCGGCTCGCGCCTGACTCAAAGCGGCTCGTGCGTGACTCAAAGTGGCTCGTGCCTGACTCAAAGCGGCTCGTGCCTGACTCAAAGCGGCTCGTGCGTGACTCAAAGTGGCTCGTGCCTGACTCAAAGCGGCTCGTGTCTGACTCAAAGCGGCTCGTGCCTGACTCAAAGCGGCTCGTGCGTGACTTAAAGCGGCACGTGCGTGACTCAAAGCGGCTCGCTCCTGACTCAAAGCGGCTCGTGCGTGACTCAAAGCGGCTCGCGCCTGACTCAGAGCGGCTCGCGCCTGACTCAAAGCGGCTCGCGCGTGACTCAAAGCGGCTCGCGCGTAACTCAAAGCGGCTCGCGCCTGACTCAAAGCGGCTCGCGCCTGACTCAAAGCGGCTCGCGCCTGACTCAAAGTGGCTCGCGCCTGACTCAAAGCGGCTCGCGCGTGACTCAAAGTGGCTCGCGCCTGACTCAAAGCGGCTCGCGCCTGACTCAAAGCGGCTCATGCGTGACTCAAAGCGGCTCGTGCGTGACTCAAAGCGGTTCGTGCCTGACTCAAAGCGGCTCGTGTCTGACTCAAAGCGGCTCGTGCGTGACTCAAAGCGGCACGTGCGTGACTCAAAGCGGCTCGCTCCTGACTCAAAGCGGCTCGTGCGTGACTCAAAGCGGCTCGTGCGTGACTCAAAGCGGCTCGCGCCTGACTCAAAGCGGCTCGCGCCTGACTCAAAGCGGCTCGCGCGTGACTCAAAGCGGCTCGCGCGTGACTCAAAGCGGCTCGCGCCTGACTCAAAGCGGCTCGCGCCTGACTCAAAGCGGCTCGCGCGTGACTCAAAGCGGCTCGCGCGTGACTCAAAGCGGCTCGCGCGTGACTCAAAGCGGCTCGCGCCTGACTCAAAACGGCTCGCGCCTGACTCAAAGCGGCTCGCGCCTGACTCAAAGCGGCTCGCGCGTGACTCAAAGTGGCTCGCGCCTGACTCAAAGCGGCTCGCGCCTGACTCACTTCAGTCCAGGAACGTCCAGCAGATTGGTCAAGCCGGTCCAGTTGATGTCAAGTTTCTGCGAAGAGACGAAGAAGAACGTGAAACCCTGAACTGGCCCTGAACTGGCCCTGAACTGGCCCTGGACCCGCCCTGAACCCACCCTGGACCCGCCCTGAACCCGCCCTGAACCCGCCCTGGACCCTGAACTGGACGGAGGACCCGGCGCACTCACGGGTCTCTGGATGAAGAACATGGTGACGGCGCCGACGATGGGCACGTCTCCGATCAGCGGCTCCAGAATCACCCTCATCATCCCGTGCAGCTGAAACCAGAAGAGAAGAAACGAGCTTGAACGTGATCGAGTTCAGTAGTTTGTCTTTTAATTTACTGTATTTTCCGGACTATAAGGCGCACCGGTCGCATTTTTGGGGGAAATGTATTTGATCAAATCCAAGACCAAGAACAGACATTTCTTCTTGAAATGCAGTTTAAAATAATAACAGATGAGAGAACATGGTGAATAGGTGTACGTATGCTAACGCTAACACCTTCAGCTACATGAGGCACAGACAGAACTGTGGTAAGTGTCTGGTATGTTAACGTAACATATTCACAGTTATTCAGATAACTATAGCATAAAGAACATGCTAACAAGTTTACCAAAGCATCATTTTTACCCCAAATCACTAAATCCCCACTAAATGCCGTGGACAGAAGTATGTTGTTATCTTTAACCGTATTACCTGTATTCCTTTGACTCCAGCTTTGCAGAAGTACCTCTTCACCTCCACGTTGATCTCCACATTCCCCACATAACTGTGAAAAGATTACAAACGGTCTGCTTTATTTACATTCAAACCTTTACAAACGTGTGAAAGGAAGTTCTAAATGTGTGAATTCAAGTTCTAAATGTGTGAATTCAAGTTCTAAATGTGTGAATTCAAGTTCTAAATGTGTGAATTCAAGTTCTAAACGTGTGAATTCAAGTTCTAAACGTGTGAATTCAAGTTCTAAATGTGTGAATTCAAGTTCTAAACCTGTGAAAGGAAATTCTAAAGGTCTAAACGTGTGAATTCAAGTTTAAAACATGTGAATTGTGAATTGAAGCGTGATTACCTGATGTACAGATCGAGCAGGACTTGACCTTTGTCGTTCTCGGTGTGAGCCTTGATGCCAACGACCTTCATGGCCTGAAACCAATAACATCAAATCATTATCTGGACTAAACACAGACTTCTGCTGAAAGAAATGTGTCAAACGATTCACTGGTGTTTAAATAATAATAATAAATATAGCCGCAAGCGGAAATGATCGGCCCTCGCCACGCCGCCGCCACGCCGCAAGAGGAGGGGGCGCTAACGCGCCCCAATTGTCCTTTTATTACGCCTACTGTTGAATCTGTGACGCTGTCACATCTTCTCCCCTTTGTTTTACCATCAAAAAGCTATTTTATTTTGAATTCTTGGCAAAATGTGCGGACAGACACCGTGACTCTTTGAATGAAAATGTGGATAACTTTTGATGGTCCTGAAGATGAGTCTCACCAAATTTCAGGTTAATATGGCTAACGCCCTGGGAGGAGTTTGTGAAAGTCTAAAGTGTAAACATGTTCTGGCGATTTCCCCATTGGAATAACATGAAAGGTTTCGGTCATCGTTACGGCAACGCCATAACAATTATGACATGGGTCTCATTGACTTTTTTGATGGGGATGCCAAAATTGAGTTGTGTGTCAAATTTCATATAATTTCGCAAAACTAAACATTTAACCTCCATATAAAATCTGTAGGGGGCGCTGTGGCGCCAAATGAATTTATTTCACTTCAAGTAGGTTTAGGGCAAAGAGTTTAACAACTGATTCTAATTTGACGCAATTCGGACTTTATCTGCGCAAACGGCAGAAATTTTAAATATGGGAGATTTCTGAAATTCTAGCTACAGTTTGCGGCTTCGCCGCAAGGAGACCGTGAGAGGTATCAATGTAATTTGGATAACTTTTGATGTCCCACTCCTCAGTAGCATTTTCACCAAATTTCAGCTTTTTAGGGCCAACGCCCTGGGAGGAGTTCGTAAAAGTACGACGTTTGGAAAAACTCAGAAGTCATGTTTAGCCATTTTTGAAGCAATATGGCCGACATTTGGTTGGGCGGACGGCGTTGCCGTAATAATATTTTTTACTTCTCTTGTCACCATCTACCTCGGCGCCAAATTTCATGATTCTACGATCAGATTTTTTTTGGGTCATTTCCCATCTCTCAATGCATTTTTGGTACATTTGGGGGCGCTGACGCGCCGCATTTTCACTGCGTATCAACTGACCTAACGGCAGCATGTAGAGGTTGAACAGAAGGGGACCCAGGACTGACCCTTGGGGCACTCCACAGGTCAGGGTCATGTGGTCTGAGACACAGCTACCAATTTCAACAAAGTACTTCCTGTCTTCCAGATAGGACCTTAACCAGTTTAGGGCAGTGCCAGTGATGCCCACCCAGTCCTCTAGTCTCTGTAAGAGGATCCCATGATCGACAGTGTCAAAAGCAGCACTCAGATCTAACAGAATTAAGACTGAGGCTTTGCCCGTGTCAGTGTTCAGGCGGATGTCATTTGTCACCTTGACAAGAGCAGTCTCAGTGCTGTGATGAGGTCTAAAACCTGACTGAAAAACATCAAATGAGTTGTTTATTAAGAGGAAATCTGTGAGCTGTTGGTAAACAACCTTTTCAAGGACTTTGCCCAAAAATGGCAGATTAGAGATGGGCCGGTAATGACTCAGTACTGCGGCATCAAGACTGCTCTTCTTTAGGAGAGGCTTTATGACTGCAGTTTTCAAAGACATTGGGAATGTTCCAGATTGAAGCGACATGTTAACTATGTGAGTGAATGGTGCTAACAAACTGTTCAGCACAGACTTTAGAAATCTGGTGGGTAACACATCGAGGCAGCATGTAGATGAACTCAGACTGGTGATGATCTCATGGACAGTTTTGTCAGTTACTGGTGCAAAGTGAGTTAGCTCTAAGTGTCTTGGTGGTTTTAGGGTAATTTTTTGCATTGTGGGATTTATAGCATTTTTAATGCCCTGAACTTTGTCATTAAAGAATAATGCAAACTCATTACACTTGGATGTGGAAATGAGTTCTAACGGCAGCTGAGCTGGAGGGTTTGTTAATCTGTTTACTGTGGCAAACAGGACACGCGAGTTGTTACTGCAGCTTCCAATTATTTCAGAAAAATATCTTTCCCTAGTTCTACATAAGATTAGGTTGTACATGTTCAGCTTTTCTTTGTAAATCTCTTTTTGAACCTGGAGCTTTGACTTGCGCCATTTCCGTTCGGCCCTGCGGCACTCCCTTTTCTGTGCCCTGACCGAATCATCATTTCTCCACGGCGCCTTCTGCTTATTTTTAACCATTTTAGCCTTTATAGGGGCGATGGTGTCCAGAACATTCAAAACACTAGATGTAACAGAGTTCAACAAATCATTTACATTAGAACATGAGACATTTTCAAAGTTTATCATTTCCATAAACAACTGCAGGACCAACCGGAGGTTTGGGAGAAACAGACAGGTCAAAGAAGACACAGAAATTATCAGACAGAGCAACATCGATCACATTAACATTTGAAATATTTACCCCCTTTGTAATTATGAGATCTAGAGTGTGTCCTTTGCTGTGGGTGGGGCCTCTCACATGCTGAGTAAGACAGCATCAAGCTCTTTAGCGTTTCTGTCACAAACATTATCAACATGCACATTGAAATCACCTGTAATGACCAAACCATCAAAGTCTGTGCATATGACTGAGAGCATCTCAGTAAAATCATCAATAAAACTTTGGCAGTGCTGGGGAGGCTTGTATAAAACAATGAAGAGAATGGATGGAGACCGTTTTAGCTCCATTTTAAAGGATACATACTCAAATGATGAAAACACCCCAAAAGACAACCTGCGGGTAATTATTTCATCTCTAAAGACAGCACAGACTCCACCCCCTTTTTTGTTTTCTCGTGTTTCAGATTCAAACTTAAAGTTGGGTGGAGCAGATTCTATCAGAACTACATTTCCTGTGTTTTTGTCAAGCCATGTTTCAGTTAAAAACATAAAATCAAGATTATAAGAAGAAATAAAATTATTAATTAAGAGAGATTTGTTACATAAGGATCTGACATTTAGCACAGCAAGTTTCAGACTAGTTTCAGTGGGACTGGGCTTTATCTTTTCACAGGGAATATGAATCACATTTCTCAGATTGGGCCTGACTCGCATTTTGTTTTTCCATCTGTGTGATGATGTGACTACAGAAATAGCACTAGGGGGGGCTCTTTTTACATAGGGCCCCGGGTTGGTTTGATTTTTAATGTGACAATAAGTCCCGGCAACGCTGAGACCCAGTGCATCCTAGCTATGGGAGATACCAGGTAAATGGCGAGGTTGGATGGGTGGTGGGGCTTTTGTAGCCAAGGAGAGTTTGGGACCAGGTGAGAGGCGAGGGGGGATGGGTGGTGGGGCTTTTGTTGGTGTAGTCGGCATAGCCCTTGCTATATTGGGCGTGAGTGGAGCCATCTTAATGCCTGATTTGATCAGACTTTCAAAATGGCTGGGAAGGCCCATGGGTGAGAGTGGAGATGAGAAGGAGAATGATGAATCTTTAGTGGGAGTAGATGTTGCAGGGGGAACCCAGGGCTGGTGTGAAGGCAGGGGCGATGACAGGGATGTTGTTGGGCTTGTCACAGATGGGTCCAAGGCCTTTGAAGATTGTTCCTTTGCTGGAGGCGGTGGAGGTGAATGTGGAGCAGCTGGAGCTGAATCCTTGGCTGGTGGTGGTGGAGCAGCTGCTGATGAATCCTTTGGCTTAGGTTGTGGTGCTTTTGATGTTGAAACATTGGCTCGGTCTCTGGCTGAGGGAGCAGGAATTCTTCTCTCATTCCTCTCTTCTCTAACTATCTGCTCAGGACCCTGTCCAGGCCCAGTCCAATGCCTCAGAGCGTGGAGCAGGTTCTCTGTCAGCACCCTCACTCCACCTCTGCATAGGTGGGGGCCATTTCTCTTAAACAGGTCCTCTCGTTTCCAGAATAGATAGAAGTTCTCAATGTAGTGTAGTCCTCTCGGGGAACACTCTTTGGACAGCCATGTGTTCAGCTGAAGAAGCCGGCTAAACTTGTTTATCCTCCTGTCGATGTTTGGAAGAGGTCCACTTATGAAAGTTTTGATTTCCATTTTATCAAGCACGTCGAATAACTTCAAGAAGTCTTTTTTCAAAACTTCAGTCTGTTCCCGCCGCATGTCCACTGCACCCACGTGCACAATCAGCTGTTTAGCTCCTCCATGCTTAGCCATAATATTTGGAAGGAGTGACGTTATCTCAGAAACAGTGGCGCTTGGAAAAGAATGTGTGTTTATCTTTTCATGCGTCATGTGACTTATCGCGCCGTCCCCAACTAAAACAATCTGCGTGACCTTGGCAGATCCTCCTCGCTGTATTTTGGCCACGTCATCTTTCCTTTTTTCATTTAATTCCATCTCTGAAAGTGGTAAAAATCTGTTGGTGAGCTGTATTTTAGGTGACTTCACGTTATCTTTGTATCGTTTAGGCTTTGCTCCAAGTTTGTTCCAAGAAACAGCCTGGTCTTTCTGGTTTTTAGACAGTTTTGGAAACGACACAGAGTCACTGCGGTTTAGGTTGAAAGTAGCAGTTTTTCTTGTAAAAAGTGTGCTCTTCTTACCGTCGGTTGACACAGGAATGGTATCGTGAAGAACTTTTTCAGATTCCAAAACAAATATCCGTGTTTTCAGCTCATTAATTTCTTGTTGATATTTCCTACAGCGTTCACAGTCTTTCTCACTTCTTCTCCCGGACATGTCGCTGGCGTCAGATATGTCGTTAAAACTGGAAAAATGTTCTTAAAATCCTTGGTTTACTTGAAAAAGTCTAAAGCAAAAATGTTTGGAAGACAAAAACTGATTAAAAAGCAAAATAAATAAGGAAAGCAGCGATAGCAAGCGGAGCGAGCAAAAAAGCGTGTGCACTCTTCGGAAGCAGGAACGTAGATACAAGGGGGGAGTTTCTGTTGAAACAAACACTTTTCGTCAGTGTTCACTGGGTGAAAAATAGGCGGGTTGGTCCCGAGAAGAAAGAAAGAAGAAAGAAAGAAGAATATTCCGATGCAAAAATAGTGTTTCCCATTTTTCAAATATCATAAACTATACATTTTCGGAAAGCGCTCGTGCTTTCCTACCTCATGGTGTGGGTCCCTGGTCACTGACGGGTACTTTCGTTAATTTCGAGTGGGCTCCGCCCACTTTGTGTTTTTGGCCCTCTATACAGTAATAATGTTCAATTTTTGCATTACATGCTTATATGCACGGAACATGCAAGAGATGGGGAACGTATTCGTGAGCTACTTAGCGCAAATGAGTGCTTTATAAGCGTAAAGTGCTCGTTTAGTGCGCACTTTTGCACGGGCTTCGCCCGTTTACAACGGTAATGTTCCATTTTCCTACTACTAATTAGTATGCACGGGGCTTGCGTGAGTGAAGGAGTGCGTTAGTGAGTGTTTGGAAGTAGTGCCTTACGGGACTAATAGGCCTCTCGCCAGCTTGTGGCGCTCGGGCCTAATAATAATATTAATAATAATAATAATAATAATAAAGCTTCTACCTTGTCTCCCATGTCGACTTTGGTGAAGTTGAGCGTTTGCAGGTGAGAGCTGGAGCCTCGGATCGACGGAGCGATCGTCTCCACCAGAAGTTTCTCCAGATACTGTCCCACGAAGGGCCACACCTGCTGCAGCACCTGGACACCAACACACAGAGGGTCACAGGGGGTCACAGGGGGTCACAGGGGGTCACACGGGGTCACACGGGGTCACACAGGGCCACACAGGGTCACACCTGCTGCAGCACCTGGACACCAGCACACAGAGAGTCACAGGGGGTCACACGGGGTCACACAGGGTCACACGGGGTCACACAGGGTCACACCTGCTGCAGCACCTGGACACCAGCACACAGAGGGTCACAGGGCGTCACACGGGGTCACAGAGGGTCACACAGGGTCACAGAGGGTCACAGGGGGTCACACAGGGTTACAGGGGGGAGTGGTCACAAAGGGGGAGTGGTCACACGCGGGGAGCGGTGCAAAGGAAAGTGCACGGTCATGGTCAGTCGATAAAAACTTTCTTGAGAGTGGAATACGGAGGTTAAATATGTATGAGTTTCTCTTCACTGAGATCAGAGCTGGGAATTATTTTAAACTATTGATAATGTTGTGATGTTGTTTTGTTGTTACAGGTCAAAATTATTTAATGAATGATATTAGATTATTAGTAAATTGACTATGAAGGTCAACGTTATTTTGTGTTTATTTTACACTAAAGTTTTTGTGATTTAATTTTTTTAACATCCAATTGAGTCATTTTAAAACATATTTTATACACTGTACAAACTGAATATTAAAATTCAGTTCACATGATTAAAATGCAAAAGTTCAATTGCATTAAGTCTGTGTAGATTTGGTGATAAAAACACAAAATAACCTTCATAATTGACGTATTGTTCAGTAACTGTCAGAGGAACAAGTTGTTTTGGGCTCAAAATGTCTTGTGTCTTTTATTTGCTTTAGTGGAAATTTTTTTCTTATTTTTTGTACTTTGAATAATCGACTTTGATCATGAAGCATCACCTTTTTGAAGAACAGATCAAATAACAATCATCTCTTTTATTCACCAATGACTGTTTTAACTCTTTGATTTTCTAACTTTCTGTGATTCTGGACTTCACAAAGTTAAACTGAACTGAACATCGGGGAACATTCCATTTAAGACACCTTTAAGCACATTTAACGTCACCTTTTCCCAGCATAAGACATTTATTCAATAACTGTGTATTTAGATTCGAGGGATTCTTGCTCCGGGAAAGTTCAGACAAAGATCTATAACGGTGTAATTAAAACGGTGTAATTACAGGACATTTACTGCAACTCTCAGGACGGACGGAAAAAGCCTGGAGCCGAACGCAGCGGAATAAGAATAAAGCCTTTTCTACAGAACCATGCTCATGATCGGCCTGGATGCATGAACACAAACTCAACATTATGAATCTGCTCATAGAGAAACGCCTTTAATCTCTGCAAACGTGGTATATTTGACTGAATAACGTACAGCTAAATGAAAACATGACATTTGTAGGTGCACAAGCCGAGCTCCTGTGACTGTAGAGGAACTAACGCCTCCCGTGTGGCTCTGACTCACATTTACACAACACAAACTGGTGCAAAAAGGGCCTTTTCTTTCCCCGTTTGTTGCTTGGCGCTTGTTGCCTGTACAAGGGCAGCTGGCATCGCCTTCTGGGAAAAGTAATTTGTGTTTAGTGCTTTCCCTTGGACATAGCAGCGGAGTGAGTCAGCGCCTGCGAGCTACTGAAAGATTAACGCACGAGTTCATTTAAAAAAAAACTCCTGATCTCGCTTCTGTGCCAGCTCCGTCCAGACTTTGTGCCTTTGTGTCTTTGCTTTGCGCTCGTCGGCTCGGAACTCGTGACGATCCTGCGATGGCCCGAATACTTTTGCAATACAAACATTTGTCTCGGCGAGGGCCGGAGCGGCGCGTGGGGGGAGGTGCGCCGACAATGGAGAGGTTTTATTTTAGTTCGGGGAGAGAGCACGCGACGCACCGCCCCCTTCCCGTGTGCCACTCCGCGGTGTGCAACGGAAAAAGTTGAGTGGTTTTGCGTCGGCGGGAATCTCTGCAGCGGAGATGAGACCAGAAAACGCGGCCTCCGAGGTCTAGATTGGGTTACGTCTGCAAATAATTTCATTTAACTTCATTTGAACATGTGACAAACTGACAAACATGAATACATTGTTGGATAATATCTCAGCAAAGCATCAGAACTGGGCTAAACTGGGCCTGTTTATGCACCGTAACCGTAAAATGGCATCAAAAGAGCACATTTTTTACTCATATTTGTTATGACATGTTCCCTCGTCGCTTCATAAATCATCTCAGCCTCAGATCATCTTCTTCCATCTGTGTGCTCACATTAAGCGTGTCGGGGAGAGCTAGCTTTTGTTTATTTTATCATGGTAATTCCCTCTGCTGCCAGTAGATGCTGCGCTAATCACAGATATAAAGTTATATTCTTATTTAAGCTAAAATATTTTGCAAAGGTTATTATGTCAATCAAAAGAAATGTGTTAAAACATCTTTAACGCATTAGAGACAAATATCACCTTATACCATTAATTATACCTTAAACCTTTTTATTTTATTTTTAATCATCTCTTTTTGTAGCAATGTGTCCTATAAATAAAGTTCTCATTGTTCAAACGTTGCTCAACTTCAAAACTTCATCCACAATAATATCTTTGGTCCAGTCATTTTAATCCAGCCGTTTGTCATTTTCTGCAGGGCAGTCTGAAGGGGCGTGGTCTAGTGAAGGGGAGGAGTCAGCACCATCATGTCTGTCGGCACAACAGCTGAGCACACGCACACGCATGTACAGAGCGTGTGAAAGACGTTACCTTATTGAGCCACTCGACCTTCTCCACGTCGGGGAAATTCACCTGAAGGAAACAAGAAGGAAACATGATTAAACGGAAGGAAGTGAAGGATGGGAAACAGGAAGTGAAGAATGAAAAACAGGAAGTGAAGAATGAGAAACAGGAAGTGAAGGATGAGAAACAGGATGTGATGAATGAAAAACAGGAAGTGAAGGATGAGAAACAGGATGTGATGAATGAAAAACAGGAAGTGAAGGATGAGAAACAGAAAGTGAAGGATGAGAAACAGGAAGTGATGAATGAAAAACAGGAAGTGAAGGATGAGAAACAGGAAGTGACAAATGAGAAACAGGAAGTGAAGGATGATAAACAGGAAGTGAAGAATGAGAAACAGGATGTGAAGAATGAGAAACAGGAAGTGAAGAATGAGAAACAGGAAGTGAAGAATGAGAAAATGGATGTGAAGAATGAGAAACAGTAAGTGAAGGATGAGAAACAGGAAGTGAAAGACGAGAAACAGAAGGAAGTGAAGAATGAGAAACAGAAGGAAGTGAAGAATGAGAAACAGAAGGAAGTGAAGAATGAGAAACAGAAGGAAGTGAAGAATGAGAAACAGGAAGTGAAGAATGAGAAACAGAAGGAAGTGAAGAATGAGAAACAGAAGGAAGTGAAGAATGAGAAACAGAAGAAAGTGAAGAATGAGAAACAGAAGGAAGTGAAGAATGAGAAACAGGAAGTGATGAATGAAAAACAGGAAGTGAAGGATGAGAAACAGGAAGTGACAAATGAGAAACAGGAAGTGAAGGATGATAAACAGGAAGTGAAGAATGAGAAACAGGATGTGAAGAATGAGAAACAGGAAGTGAAGAATGAGAAACAGGAAGTGAAGAATGAGAAAATGGATGTGAAGAATGAGAAACAGTAAGTGAAGGATGAGAAACAGGAAGTGAAAGACGAGAAACAGAAGGAAGTGAAGAATGAGAAACAGAAGGAAGTGAAGAATGAGAAACAGAAGGAAGTGAAGAATGAGAAACAGGAAGTGAAGAATGAGAAACAGAAGGAAGTGAAGAATGAGAAACAGAAGGAAGTGAAGAATGAGAAACAGAAGGAAGTGAAGAATGAGAAACAGAAGGAAGTGAAGAATGAGAAACAGGAAGTGAAGAATGAGAAACAGGAAGTAAAGAATGAGAAACAGGAAGTGAAAAATATACTCCCTTTTTAGACAGGTTTATTACCAATGAATATATAAATTATGTTGTAATTTTTTTCTTGATACAAACAAAACAAACTCAAAATCAAACATGAAAGTAAAAGTACTTTATATCTGGCTGTTTATGTTCATTTACATATTATCAAGTGTTTGACTTTGATTTCATAAAGTTGGTCACAATAAATAATGATAATAATAATAATATAAATCATGATCTTGTGACGAATTGTTTCTGAATCTGGAGCTTTAGCAGTTTAAGACGACTTGGAAACATAAAGAAAGTACGATTCATTTGTGTTTGGTTTATTTACTTATTTTGTGCCATGCACCATTTGGACGGTGCCACGCCCACATGGGCTCATAAGACACAAACAAACACAAGTAGAGTTCCAGGACCAGGACCAGAACAGGACCAGAACAGGACCAGGACAGGACCAGGACAGGACCAGGACAGGACCAGAGCCAGAACAGGACCAGGACCAGAACAGGACCAGGACAGGACCAGGACAGGACCAGAGCCAGAACAGGACCAGGACCAGAACAGGACCAGGACCAGGACAGGACCAGAGCCAGAACAGGACCAGGACCAGAACAGGACCAGGACAGGACCAGAACAGGACCAGGACAGGACCAGAGCCAGAACAGGACCAGGACCAGAACAGGACCAGAGCAGGACCAGAACAGGACCAGAACAGGACCAGGACCAGCACCAGAACAGGACCAGAACAGGACCAGAACAGGACCAGAACAGGACCAGGACCAGGACCAGGACCAGGACCAGAACCAGAACAGGACCAGAACAGGACCAGAACAGGACCAGAACAGGACCAGAACAGGACCAGAACAGGACCGGTCCAAGTCTAGATCCGGAGGTTCAAACCAGGACGTGTGTTTCTGGTTCTTGCTGACAGAGTGAGAGATCAGGGCCTTGTTTGGACTGAGCATCGATTTATCCATTTTGAAACACGAGACACGAGAGCTACTGGAAACCACAGAGTTTAAACCACAGAGTTTAAACCAGAGAGTTTAAACCACAGAGTTTAAACCAGAGAGTCTAAACCAGAGAGTCTAAACCAGAGAGTCTAAACCACAGAGTTTAAACCAGAGAGTCTAAACCAGAGAGTCTAAACCACAGAGTTTAAACCAGAGTCTAAACCAGAGAGTCTAAACCACAGAGTCTAAACCAGAGAGTCTAAACCAGAGAGTCTAAACCACAGAGTCTAAACCACAGAGTCTAAACCAGAGAGTCTAAACCAGAGAGTCTAAACCACAGAGTTTAAACCAGAGAGTCTAAACCAGAGAGTCTAAACCACAGAGTTTAAACCAGAGAGTCTAAACCAGAGAGTCTAAACCACAGAGTTTAAACCAGAGAGTCTAAACCAGAGAGTCTAAACCACAGAGTCTAAACCAGAGAGTCTAAACCAGAGAGTCTAAACCACAGAGTTTAAACCAGAGAGTCTAAACCAGAGAGTCTAAACCAGAGAGTCTAAACCAGAGAGTCTAAACCAGAGAGTCTAAACCACAGAGTTTAAACCAGAGAGTCTAAACCAGAGAGTCTAAACCAGAGAGTTTAAACCACAGAGTTTAAACCAGAGAGTCTAAACCAGAGAGTCTAAACCAGAGAGTCTAAACCACAGAGTTTAAACCAGAGAGTCTAAACCAGAGAGTCTAAACCAGAGAGTTTAAACCACAGAGTTTAAACCAGAGAGTCTAAACCAGAGAGTCTAAACCAGAGAGTCTAAACCACAGAGTCTAAACCAGAGAGTCTAAACCAGAGAGTCTAAACCAGAGAGTTTAAACCACAGAGTTTAAACCAGAGAGTCTAAACCACAGAGTTTAAACCAGAGTCTAAACCAGAGTCTAAACCAGAGAGTTTAAACCACAGAGTTTAAACCAGAGAGTCTAAACCAGAGAGTCTAAACCAGAGAGTCTAAACCACAGAGTTTAAACCAGAGAGTCTAAACCAGAGAGTCTAAACCACAGAGTTTAAACCAGAGAGTCTAAACCAGAGAGTCTAAACCACAGAGTCTAAACCAGAGAGTCTAAACCAGAGAGTCTAAACCAGAGAGTTTAAACCACAGAGTTTAAACCACAGAGTTTAAACCAGAGAGTCTAAACCAGAGAGTCTAAACCAGAGAGTTTAAACCAGAGAGTCTAAACCAGAGAGTTTAAACCAGAGAGTCTAAACCAGAGAGTCTAAACCAGAGAGTCTAAACCAGAGAGTCTAAACCAGAGAGTCTAAACCAGAGAGTCTAAACCACAGAGTTTAAACCAGAGAGTCTAAACCAGAGAGTCTAAACCAGAGAGTTTAAACCAGAGAGTCTAAACCAGAGAGTCTAAACCACAGAGTCTAAACCAGAGAGTCTAAACCAGAGAGTCTAAACCACAGAGTTTAAACCAGAGAGTCTAAACCAGAGAGTCTAAACCAGAGAGTCTAAACCAGAGAGTCTAAACCAGAGAGTCTAAACCACAGAGTTTAAACCAGAGAGTCTAAACCAGAGAGTCTAAACCAGAGAGTCTAAACCAGAGAGTCTAAACCACAGATTTTAAACCAGAGAGTCTAAACCAGAGAGTCTAAACCACAGAGTCTAAACCAGAGAGTCTAAACCAGAGAGTCTAAACCAGAGAGTTTAAACCACAGAGTTTAAACCAGAGTCTAAACCAGAGAGTCTAAACCAGAGAGTCTAAACCACAGAGTTTAAACCAGAGAGTCTAAACCAGAGAGTCTAAACCAGAGAGTTTAAACCACAGAGTTTAAACCAGAGAGTCTAAACCAGAGAGTCTAAACCAGAGAGTCTAAACCACAGAGTTTAAACCAGAGAGTCTAAACCAGAGAGTCTAAACCACAGAGTTTAAACCAGAGAGTCTAAACCAGAGAGTCTAAACCACAGAGTCTAAACCAGAGAGTCTAAACCATAGAGTCTAAACCACAGAGTTTAAACCAGAGAGTCTAAACCAGAGAGTCTAAACCAGAGAGTCTAAACCAGAGAGTTTAAACCAGAGAGTCTAAACCAGAGAGTTTAAACCACAGAGTTTAAACCACAGAGTTTAAACCAGAGTCTAAACCAGAGAGTCTAAACCAGAGAGTTTAAACCAGAGAGTCTAAACCAGAGAGTTTAAACCAGAGAGTCTAAACCACAGAGTTTAAACCAGAGAGTCTAAACCAGAGTCTAAACCACATAGTTTAAACCAGAGAGTCTAAACCAGAGAGTCTAAACCACAGAGTCTAAACCAGAGAGTCTAAACCACAGAGTTTAAACCAGAGAGTCTAAACCAGAGAGTCTAAACCAGAGAGTCTAAACCAGAGAGTTTAAACCAGAGAGTCTAAACCAGAGAGTTTAAACCACAGAGTTTAAACCACAGAGTTTAAACCACAGAGTTTAAACCAGAGAGTCTAAACCAGAGAGTCTAAACCAGAGAGTTTAAACCAGAGAGTCTAAACCAGAGAGTTTAAACCAGAGAGTCTAAACCAGAGAGTCTAAACCAGAGAGTCTAAACCAGAGAGTCTAAACCAGAGAGTTTAAACCAGAGAGTCTAAACCAGAGAGTTTAAACCACAGAGTCTAAACCAGAGAGTTTAAACCAGAGAGTTTAAACCAGAGAGTTTAAACCAGAGAGTTTAAACCAGAGAGTCTAAACCACAGAGTTTAAACCAGAGAGTTTAAACCAGAGAGTTTAAACCAGAGAGTTTAAACCAGAGAGTTTAAACCAGAAAGTTTAAACCAGAGAGTCTAAACCAGAAAGTTTAAACCAGAGAGTTTAAACCAGAGAGTTTAAACCAGCGAGTTTAAACCAGAGAGTTTAAACCAGAGAGTTTAAACCAGAGAGTTTAAACCAGAGTCTAAACCAGAGAGTCTAAACCAGAGAGTCTAAACCAGAGTTTAAACCAGAGAGTCTAAACCAGAGAGTTTAAACCAGAGAGTCTAAACCAGAGAGTTTAAACCAGAGAGTCTAAACCAGAGTCTAAACCACAGAGTCTAAACCAGAGAGTTTAAACCAGAGAGTTTAAACCAGAGAGTATAAACCAGAGAGTTTAAACCAGAGAGTCTAAACCACAGAGTTTAAACCACAGAGTTTAAACCACAGAGTTTAAACCAGAGAGTTTAAACCAGAGAGTTTAAACCAGAGAGTCTAAACCAGAGAGTCTAAACCACAGAGTTTAAACCAGAGAGTTTAAACCAGAGAGTTTAAACCAGAGAGTTTAAACCAGAGAGTTTAAACCAGAAAGTTTAAACCAGAGAGTCTAAACCAGAAAGTTTAAACCAGAGAGTCTAAACCAGAGAGTTTAAACCAGCGAGTCTAAACCAGAGAGTTTAAACCAGAGAGTTTAAACCAGAGAGTTTAAACCAGAGAGTTTAAACCAGAGAGTTTAAACCAGAGTCTAAACCAGAGAGTCTAAACCAGAGAGTCTAAACCAGAGTTTAAACCAGAGAGTCTAAACCAGAGTTTAAACCAGAGAGTTTAATCTTAACCATTAAAGTGTGTGAGCCGCATAATAACGGAGAGACAGTAATATTTAATTAAAGCCGCAAGCGGCATCCAACGGCCCTCGCGGGCCGCCGGCCTTCCCACTCTGCGCTTTCGACTTGATAAAGATGGCGCCCTTATTGTGTGTTGAATTAAAAAAGAACTTGACAGACGGCGACACATTGGACATGGCCAATCCAGTGCAAATGAACACAAGTGTCAGTCAAATTTGCTGCGCCGCCGCACAGAGACCTTAGCACTTGGAATAAAAATGTGGATACCTTTTGATGCTCCGCTTGTGTAGATGATTTTCCCCAAATATGAACTTGATCGAGCTATTGCCCTTAGAGGAGTTTGTTAAAGTGTGAAGCGTAAATGTGAAAATTTCAGAGATTTCGCTGTTTTCCCATTTCTGACATATATTTGCGGGTCAGCCACACAGAGACCGTAGCACTTAGAATCAAAATATGGATAACTTTTGATGCCCCGCTTGTGTAGATGATTTTCCCCAAATATGAGTTTGATCAGACAATCGCCCTAGGAGGAGTTCGTTAAAGTGTGAAGCGTAAAAATGTGGTGATTTGAGCAATTTCGCGAATTTCCCATAAGGATATCATGGGATGTTTCTGTCATCGTTACGGTTACGCCGTACAAAATATGACTTTGGCTCTCATACTTTTATGATCAGGATTGCAAATTAGAATTTTGTGCAAAATATAATGTCATTTGGAAAAACTCTATTGTTTATAGGCTACTCTGAAGGCCAAATAGTCAGAATTCAGGGAAAAGTTTGCGGCTCCGTCGCACAGAGACCGTAAAAGCTATCCTTAAAATTTGGATAACTTTAGATGCCCCACTTGTCTAGAGGACGTACACCGATTTTGAGGTCGGTGGGCAAAACGCCCTAGGAGGAGTTTGTGTGAAAGTGTGAAACAGAAAAATGTGGATATTCGAGAGATTTAGCGGTTTTCCCATAGGGATAACATGGGAGGTTTATGTCATCGCTACGACTACGCCGTAAAAATTAAGGCATTTGTCTGATTGGCTTTTTTGATCGGGACGCCAAAATAGAATTTTGGGCAAAGTTTAGAAAATTTTGGTAAAACTAATTTTTGACCTTCAATGTTAATTTAAAGGTCACTCTGTAGGGGGCGCTATCGCGCCTATTTCAATTTTGTCATCATAAACTGGTCCAAACTAGAAAGTTGAACAACTGATTCAAATTTGGTCCTAATCGGACTTGTTTTGATCAAATGGGAACAATTTTTAGATCTGCAATATCCCAAAATAAGTTGTCCAACTTTGCGGCTGCGCCGCACACAGACCGTAAAAGGTATCTCAAAAAATTGGATAACTTTAGATGCCCCACTTGTCCAGAGGACGTCCGCCGATTTTGAAGTCGGTGGGCAAAACGCCCTAGGAGGAGTTCGTCAAAGTTTGACGTGAACAAAATGGATAACACAGCGTGTTTTCATTTTCAAAGGAAGATGGCGGGCATAGGGTAATTCTGGGGGCGTGGCCACAATAATATTTGTTTTTTGTCCTCACAAGAGGAATGCGTGTTCCGAATTTCGTAGCTCTACGACAAAGTTGACCTCGGGGCGTCTCCCATAGGCGCAATGTATTTTGACTTTTGTCGGTGGCGCTGTCGCGCCATTTTTTTACGAAAAAAAAAATGGCCCAGAAAAAACAAAATTTTTCGCCGATTTTGAATTTTGGGTAAAGTTTGGTGAGTTTTTGAGCATGTTCAGGGGGTCAAATTAGAGCTCAAAAAGCAGAAGAACAAGAAAAATAATTAAAAATATAGCCGCAAGCGGCAATGATCGGCCCTCGCTACGCCGCCGCCACGCCGCAAGAGGAGGGGGCGCTAACGCGCCCCAATTGTCCTTTTATTACGCCTACTGCTGAATCTGTGACGCTGTCACATCTTCTCCCCTTTGTTTTACCATCAAAAAGCAATTTTATTTTGAATTCTTGGCAAAATGTGCGGCTTTGCCGCACAGACACCGTGACTCTTTGAATAAAAATGTGGATAACTTTTGATGGTCCACCCCTGAAGATGAGTCTCACCAAATTTCAGGTTAATATGTCTAACGCCCTAAGAGGAGTTTGTGAAAGTCTAAAGTGTAAACATGTTCTGGCGATTTCCCCATTGGAATAACATGGAAGGTTTCGGTCATCGTTACGGCAAAACCATAACAATTATGACATGAGTCTCATTGACTTTTTTGATGGGGATGTCAAAATTGAGTTGTGTGTCAAATTTCATATAATTTCGCAAAACTAAATATTTAACCTCCATATAAAATCTGTAGGGGGCGCTGTGGCTCCAAATTAATTTATTTCACTTCAAGTAGGTTTAGGGCAAAGAGTTTAACAACTGATTCTAATTTGACGCAATTCGGACTTTATCTGCGCAAACGGCAGAAATGTTAAATTTGGGAGATTTCTGAAATTCTTGCTACAGTTTGCGGCTTCGCCGCACAGAGACCGTGACAGGTATCAATGTAATTTGGATAACTTTTGATGTCCCACTCCTCAGTAGCATTTTCACCAAATTTCAGCTTTTTAGGGCCAACGCCCTGGGAGGAGTTCGTAAAAGTACGACGTTTGGAAAAACTCTGAAGTCATGTTTAGCCATTTTTGAAGCAATATGGCCAACATTTGGTTGGGCGGACGGCGTTGCCGTAATAATATTTTTTACTTCTCTTGTCACCATCTACCTCTGCGCCAAATTTCATGATTCTACGATCAGATTTTTTTGGGGTCATTTCCCATCTCTCAATGCATTTTTGGTACATTTGGGGGCGCTGACGCGCCAATTTTTTTTATTTTAGAAAAGGGAAATAGCCAGAATGTAGAGAGGCACGATTTTTAGAGGTGTGAACATTTTTGTGACTTTTCGTCAATGTTCACTGGGTGAAAAATAGGGGGGTTGGTCCCGAGAAGAAGAAAGAAAGAAAGAATAATATTCCGATACGAAAACAATGTTTCCCATTTTACAAATATCATAAACTATACATTTTCGGAAAGCGCTCGCGCTTTCCTGCCTCATGGTGTGGGTCCCTGGTCACTGACGGGTACTTTCGTTAATTTTGAGTGGGCTCCGCCCACTTTGTGTTTTTGGCCCTCTATACAGTAATAATGTTCATTTTTTGCATTACATGCTTATATGCACGGAACATGCAAGAGATGGGGAACGTATTCGTGAGGTACTTAGCGCAAATGAGTGCTTTATATGGGGATGACGACCGCGAAGCGGTCGTCATCTCAATGTAAAGTGCTCGTTTAGTGCGCACTTTTGCACGGGCTTCGCCCGTTTACAACGGTAATGTTCCATTTTCCTACTACTAATTAGTATGCACGGGGCGTGCATGAGTGAAGGAGTGCGTTAGTGAGTGTTTGGAAGTGGGCGAGCGCTTCGCGCTCGATTTCGTGCGCACTACGTGCGCACTTTCGCAGCCGTGCTTCGCACGGCCTTACGAGATTAATAGGCCTCTCGCCAGCTTGTGGCGCTCGGGCCTAATAATAATATTTTTAGCAAAAACAATATAGCCGTTTCCACTATAACAACAAATTATACATCGTTTGAAAGCTCTAAGCCTTCCCGATGCCGCCATGGGGTGGAATCATCATTACGAGCGCTTACGCGCTCGTCACTCCCTATTCCGTCGGGATGCCCCGCCCACTCCCCATAGACTTCCATTGATTTGAGCAGATACAAGCATGGCCCATGCCTGCGGCATGGATTCTCGCGTACGGGACGATGCCAGGAGGGTTTTTGGAGGAATGCAGCGCTTCGCGCTGCTGTTGTCAACAATTAGTGAATGGGCTACGCCCATTCACTAATTGTTGACTATTTCTGTCATAGCAGGAGTAAGTATGCATGATCCATGCCTTCGGCATGGGCTAGTTCACTGTACTTGCCAGGGGCGACGGGGTACCAAACATGCGGGCTGCGCCCGCATGTTTGGTCAGACAGTTGCAACGCTGCCTTCGGCAGCGTTGCGGGAGCAATAGGCCCTCCGCCCTGCTGGGGCTCGGGCCTAAAAATGAACACGCCTCAACAAGACCTGGGTTTGAAGAGGATCTTTGAAGCAACTCGAAGAACTATGTAATTACTAAACTAAGACATACCAGTCTGCTACGGGACCTAGAGCAGCACGATGAACCGCAATCAAATCGCAATCGCAATCTGAGTGGACAAAATGAGCAAATCTTCCTCTACAAACGACAAAATATCCCGTCTAATTCTATAGTTTAGATCTGTGCGCACGTGAAACACACGGGAGGTCATTTGAGTCCAGTTTGTGTCAGATTCACTGTCAGATCTTAGAGATACGGAATCGCTTTTGACACTTCTCTTTAACGCGGCAGGGCAGTGTTCGGTCACCCAAGAATTTCTATACTTTGACTGTACCTCCTGTTTACAACTTCTGACAGAATCCAATTATTAAAACATACATCGCAAATCTAATCTAATCTAATCGCAATTCTTGTTAGAAAAATCACGATAAGATATTTTTCCCAAATGGTGCAGCCGTAGCGGGACCACACTTTGAATATGACATGACTGATGTGATCACCTTTGTTTGGGCGCAAACTAGAGAGTATTAATGTCTGAAATGTAATATGATTCTTCGGTTTTCTTCAATAACTCAAGGGTTTTCTGAAGCACATTACGATATAATAATCATAAATGACCTTCATTTAGTCTAAGAGTCTCAAAAGGATGTTCTAAATGCTTTATAAAAGGTAGATGTTTAAAACTAGCACTTTTCACAATCTGGGCCGAGTCTCCAGGAAGTATGAGGGTTAAAACAGTTATAAGTCTGTTTATGTGTTTGATGTTACAAATGTAACTAACAGTTTTGTAAAACTGTTACACAAAGTTACACAATGTTATAACCTGGTCATTATTATGCCACATGGTTTAATAATAGGCTTAGATTAGTGACTATAACGTCTACAGAAGGTTGTGAGGGACTGAACCGATCGCACTGTGTCTGCACATTATAGCAACTTTGGGCCTTAAGAGGGAGAATGGACTTGTGTGGGTCAGTCTTCTTTTTAGTCCTGGTTTAGTTCTGGTTCAGACCTGGTTTTAGTCTTGTTTTAGTCCTAATTCAGATCTGGGTTTAGCTGGTTCTATAAATACACTCTGAGGCGGTGGTCCCTATGTGGTCCCTACACTCTGAGGCGGGTGGTCCCTACACTCTGAGGCGGTGGTCCCTATGTGGTCCCTACACTCTGAGGCGGTGGTCCCTACACTCTGAGGCGGTGGTCCCTACACTCTGAGGCGGTGGTCCCTACACTCTGAGGCGGTGGTCCCTACACTCTGAGGTGGGTGGTCCCTACACTCTGAGGCGGTGGTCCCTACACTGTGAGGCGGTGGTCCCTATGTGGTCCCTACACTCAGAGGCGGGGGTCCCTACACTCTGAGGCGGGTGGTCCCTACACTCAGAGGCGGGGGTCCCTACACTCTGAGGCGTGTGGTCCCTACACTCTGAGGCGGTGGTCCCTACACTCTGAGGCGGGTGGTCCCTATGTGGTCCCTACACTCAGAGGCGGGGGTCCCTGTGTGGTCCCTACACTCTGAGGCGGTGGTCCCTACACTCTGAGGCGGTGGTCCCTACACCCTGAAGCGGTGGTCCCTATGTGGTCCCTACACTCTGGGGCGGGGGTCCCTATGTGGTCCCTACACTCTGAGGCGGTGGTCCCTACACTCTGAGGCTGGGTTGTCCCTACAGTCTGGGGCGGTGGTCCCTATGTGGTCCCTACACTCTGAGGCGGTGGTCCCTACACTCTGAGGCGGTGGTCCCTATGTGGTCCCTACACTCTGAGGCGGTGGTCCCTACACTCTGAGGCGGTGGTCCCTATGTGGTCCCTACACTCTGAGGCGGTGGTCCCTACACTCAGAGGCGGGGGTCCCTACACTCTGAGGCGTGTGGTCCCTACACTCTGAGGCGGTGGTCCCTACACTCTGAGGCGGGTGGTCCCTATGTGGTCCCTACACTCAGAGGCGGGGGTCCCTGTGTGGTCCCTACACTCTGAGGCGGTGGTCCCTACACTCTGAGGCGGTGGTCCCTACACCCTGAAGCGGTGGTCCCTATGTGGTCCCTACACTCTGGGGCGGGGGTCCCTATGTGGTCCCTACACTCTGAGGCGGTGGTCCCTACACTCTGAGGCTGGGTTGTCCCTACAGTCTGGGGCGGGGGTCCCTATGTGGTCCCTACACTCTGAGGCGGTGGTCCCTACACTCTGAGGCTGGGTTGTCCCTACAGTCTGGGGCGGTGGTCCCTATGTGGTCCCTACACTCTGAGGCGGTGGTCCCTACACTCTGAGGCGGTGGTCCCTATGTGGTCCCTACACTCTGAGGCGGTGGTCCCTACACTCTGAGGCGGTGGTCCCTATGTGGTCCCTACACTCTGAGGCGGTGGTCCCTACACTCAGAGGCGGGGGGCCCCTACGCTCTTACCCAGGCCGGCAGCTCTCTCTTCAGCCCGGTCACTCGGGGGCCCATGACGTCGTCCTCGTCGTCCCGCAGCCGGATGGCGGAGCGGAGCCGCGCCTCCTTCGCTTCCCGGGCGTGTTTCCAGCCCGTGTAGACCATCATGCCGCACACCAGCAGACTCGTGCTCACCCGGTAGTACCCGGCCAGGTACACGGGCAGCAGGGCCCCCAGGCACTTCCCGAACGTCCACAGCACCGCCACTGCGCTGATGCCCCTCGGCGCCTCCGCGACGCTCAGCACGCGCGTCTCCGCCTCGCCCGCGCGCGGACACGTCTCCCGGACGCTCCCGTCGTCCTCCGGCTCCGGTTTGTCGGACTTCTCCATTGTTTTTTTTATTTTTTTATAACGCGACAATTTAAAACGGTCTCAACTTTTTCAAGCGACGGAGTTCAGATTGGAGCGCTCGTTGTCATGACCACGCCGTGACGAAGCGGCCGCGCGCGCGTGGACGTGGCGCTGCGGTGTCGTTAAACGCGACGGGACGGTGATGGTTCTGCAGCTGTCGGAGAGGAAGAAGGCTCCAGCAGCAGTGCCCTCGAGCCCGTCCCGTTATGTGCACGAGAACACGCCCCCTGGAACCTCACACCGTCCCCTTTAATGTGAGCTGCTTTAAAGGGGACATACCGGGATTTTTAAAAAAGTACGTCGACGTCATAAGCAGATCATTATTATACATTTTGCTCGTTGTGCAGCGTAACATTGATCTTGGAGGAGAAACGGAGGAGGGACAGAAGCGATTCACTGACTTCCTGTTCAAAACTGCGGAAAACTGAGAAGCCCCGCCTCCTCGCTCTGGGCCAACCGACTGAGGTTTTTATTTTGGAGGAATTTGATGTTTTAGGACCCGAAACGCATCGCTCAGAGGTGTTTATTTTCCGCAGAATCACGACTGAGTGTTGGGGGATTTGGGCGGGGATAGGGGGTAGGTGAAAACAGGGATTTCAAGACTTTATCGTCAGTTGCAGGACATTTCAAATTACTCAAACATGTAAAAAATCAGTAAAAACACAACTTTGAGCGAATGGTCAGGAAATGCTGTTGTAATGAGGTTCAACGTTGAATTTATGTTATTTTGTCATAATTTGTCTCATTTAAACAGATGAAAAAAACCACAATCACTAGAATTATCTTTATTTTAGTCACGCTGTGGTCGAGCGTGAGAAGATACGAGAGTTTCAACAATGCAGTATCTTTATTCTTGTCAAATGAAGCGGTCGCACACGTGTTTAAGCAAACGGCGAGTCCGTGTTTTCTTGCCACGCGGATACGACCGCGCGGCAGAATAAATACACGCTCACGCAAAGCGACTCCGCCCAAGATCCGAGCAAACAACCGAACCGTCGATTACAGAGCGTGAGAGAGAGAATTAATAACTGTCATTTATGTGTAATTTATGTGTAATGTCAAGTCTGCACCTTTTTGACGCCGTCTAAATTGTGTTTGAGGACTAAACGCAACAATAAACTAGACCAGGACTAAACCTCAACCAGACAAGGACTAAACCAGGTCCAAACCAGGACTACACCGGGGCTAAACAAGGACTAAACCAGGAACCAGGGCTAAACCAGGTCTAAACCTGGTCTAAACCAGGACTAAACCAGGTCTAAACCAGGTCTAAACCAGGTCTAAACCAGGTCCACGTCAGGATTAAAAACGGGTTTATTTTAGAGTCACATAACGACCCAAGTAGTATTTTGATTGGTTCATATGTGATTAACTCCTGTGTCGTCCTGAGTGCACACAAACATCCCGTTCCTCCCTCCCCCCTGTCCCCGCCCACTTCGCTGCAATTAATAAAGTTATTTGATTTGAACACATTTCTACTTTTTATTGAACATATAAACAAACACAAGAAGAAAACATGGGCACAGAGATAAACTGTAGACATCCAGCAAATAATAAAGCAAAAAACAAGAAACTCATGGCACACGAAACCCAAAGAAAACATCAGATTTGAACACATTTCTTACAGTGTTACTTTAAATCTACAGTCAGAAGTGATACAGTGGTCGCTACAGTGAGTTCACGTTTGTCACAGGTTCTAAACTCTTTTCTCTCCATCGTAAAGAATAAAAGACACAAGACAGATTTGAGATGGAGTCTTTTATTTTGGCGACGAACAACAAAACGACGGTTGAACGACACAAACTCGACTGCACCACAAACGCTTCAGTATGTGTCGTTTGTAGTCACCGTGACAACACCGCGGTGAACAGGCAGAAAACGCTCTGCTGCCGCCCTCTACTGGCCGAACACGTGAAGTAGCTTTTCAATGATCCAAAGAAACTCCAGGTTCTGAACATCTAAAAAGGATTAAACGGGCTGTACAAATTCATATTGGAATATTATAACAAATTAAAACAAACAGTTTATAGTTATTGCTTTCACGGATGAAGCGGCCTCAGTGTGGCAGAGTGGTTATCCTCATGCTCTGGCTGGCGATGGGGTAGGACACCATGGGCGTGGTGGCGTGGCTCATGGTGATCACGGGCAGCGCCTGCGTCATGGACACGGCGACCGGCGCGATGGACACGGCCACCGGCGCCATGGACACGGGGGGGGCCATGCCCTGCGCGATGGTCTGCGCCAGCGCCGCCGACATGGGCGTGATCTCCGGGTTCATGTGGGGCGGCGGCGCGGAGGGCGGGGCCGCGTTGCTGGGCTGGGCCGTGGGGGCGCCCGTCGACACCACCAGGTCCTGTTGCGTGACGACGCGCGGCTGGAGCCCGGCGCTGCTCAGCGTGGTGTGCGTCTGGGCGATGCTGTGGTTGTAGGAGCTGACGGCGCCGATGGGGGGCAGGTTCAGCTCGGACGCCCCGGCGGTGGACGACAGCGTCATGACTTTGGCCTGACTCCGGAACTGAGCGTTCTGGTCCAGGAGGACTTCGTTTGTGGCGATGAGGTTTGAGACCTGAGGAGAAGAACGCACAATGTTTAGAGGGTGATTATTATTTATTATTATTATTGGTCCATTTGAGCTTTACTCGTGTTGTTGTTGGCCTCCAAACTGGCCCTTGTTCCTCTGCTTTGGAGCTTTAGAGCACCCCCTACAGGACGGACGACTCTTGAACTAAAACGTATATTTTAAATCTATATTTTGCAAAAAAAAAATATAGGAAAATTATATTCCAGAATAGCTCATTTTTAAGTTTATAATGTCACTTCCTGTTTGTAATTGATGACATCACAGAAGGAAATTACCCAGCAAACACTGGGCCAAAACTCATCTAATGTCACTATTTTTTTGTAAAAATATATGAGCACGACTGTATTTTGTTGAATTAATGTTTAGAGTCCAAAAAGTTGTTTCTTTTGTGTAAATTCTGCATAAACTTTGACTGGACTGTCATTTTCTACCCACGTTTTCTTCACACATACCTGCTCGATTGGTGTAAAACTATAATGTATATATATGTACAACAGGTATAAATACACCAATTTAGTAAATAGGATCACTCAATCTTTGTCATAATCTGTCAGGCTTTTAATAACTTTTTAACCTTTAAGAAACTGTAGTTGTTCAATGTACTTGATATTTCTAAAACATCACTATTTTATTGGATTACTTTTTAAATGTCTAGTGCTCTACAGTATTTACAGTATTTACAAATATGTACACAGTAAATTCTACAACTCTAAGCACAATATTCTGTAGATTTTCCCTTTTCTCACGCATTTATTCAATTACAGATGTTTTTATTTCTTACAGTGAGCATGCTCGCCTCTCCACAGACCTGACATGTACCTCACACATCCCTCGCTTCTAAAGGTGGTGCTGCTCTCTGTTATTCACCTGTTTCTTGAGCTCCTCCACCCTCTTCCTCAGCAGAGCGTTCTCCTCCTCCAGGAACCTGTACTCCAGTGGGCGTGGCTGCAGCGGCGCCTGAACCCCGAGGTCGTAGTGAGCGCCGCCGCCGCCGTCCAGCCTCAGCCCGTCCAGCCGCCGCCTCTTGATCTGCAGCGTGCCGTGGTCCATCGACGCTTCCAGCGACCCGGCGTCGTACTGGCCGCTCTCCATCATGGGCTCGTACACGGAGGTCCGGTCGTATCGCCGTTGCCCCGACGACCCCAGCGACAGGCAGCCGCTCACGCCCCCCCCGCTGACGCCCACCCCCGCGATGCCCGGGTCCCTGCACCCGCCCATGCTCGCGCACCCCATCCCCATCATGTTATTGGAACTTCCACCGACCAGCCCCTGCATGCCGCCGTACGTTCCGGCCCCGTACGTTCCGGCCCCGTACGTTCCGGCCCCGTACGTTCCGGCCCCGTACGTTCCGGCTCCGTACGTTCCGGCTCCGTACGTTCCGGCTCCGTACGTCCCGCCCCCGACCACGCCCATGCCGCCCACGCCGTTCCCCATCATGCCGGGGGCGGGCCCGATGGCGCCGCTCGTCTCGTACTCGAAGTCCTTCTTGACGTGGCGGAACTTGCACTTGTTGCCCCGCTGGCACTCGCCCTTCAGGAAGTCCCGGCAGATGGGGACCTCGGCGCGGCTGTGGGGGAGGTCCATGGGCGACAGGCCGAGCCGCGCCGCCACTTTGCCCCGCAGCCTCGGCGGCAGCTCCCCAGTCTTCTTGTAGTAATCCTCGTCGTCCTTGGAGCCGTGCACGAAGCGGCAGTTGACGCGCAGGCATTCCTTGTTCTGGTTGTCGTGGCAGAAGATGAACTCGTTCTTCTGGACCCCCAGATCCGGGACGTTGTTGATTTCCGGGTGCCGGAACCGACAGCGCTTGCCCCGTTTGCACACGTTCCTCACAAAGTCCCTGCAGACGCCGTCATGGCTCTGGCCGGCCCCCTGGCCTCGGCCCTCTCCGTTGCTGCAGCCGTTGCCCAGCGCCCCAGTACCCCCCATCCCCCCGGAGGCTGCGCCTGCTCCGGACCCCCCTGCCCCAGACACAGAGCCCCCCTCGTCGCCCAGAGTCGCCCCGCCGCCGCCTGACAGATACGAGCTGTCCCGGTCAGGCATAGCGCTCCGACCAGAATCGGGGAAGATCCGCCCTCATTGGGAGGCGTGGGCGGAGCCTAAAGGGAAGACATGATGTACAGCGTTTATTTGAAATGAAAAAGAGATGAAGGTCACAAGAAGTATTGCAGTAGAACGCCAAGAAAGCAAACGACATACTGGGATACTTTGCCCCACTGCACTGACGAAATACTGTTAAAAATACTAAAGTGGAAGTTGTGGTAAGAGGAAAAAGTATATTGACAAACCACTGCTCATGTACGTGCAACTGTGGGAAGTAAATTAAAGTTAATGTAATGATTTAGCCTAAGGACATGACATGAAAAAATGCACAAAATCTGGTATTTTCTAATGACACAAAAGAGAGAAAATCTATTTTGTATCTGAAGGAACAAAGGGGAAAGATTTAACCAAAACATTTACTTCAAACTAAACATTAGTCAAGTACGAGTAAAAGCATGATATCTGGAGACTAATCAAAGAGATACTTTTAATATGATTAATATTGTGCTTTAATATATATCCTTCATATTATTATTTTATTATTGTCCTTTAAATTATTATTATTGTCATCCTTTTAAATTATTACTGCCCTTTGTTATTATTATCCATTAGTATTATTGTTGACTTTTTTTTATTGACCTTTTTAGTTATTATTACCCTTTACTATTACTGTCCTTTAGTATTAGTCTTTTTTGATTATTATCCTTTATTATTTTATTATTATGTTCTATTTTCTCCAAGTATTTTACTAAACATTTGTACTTGTAGAAGGTTCTTCGGTTCATCTGCTGATCTGATGAAATGTGATTTATTTATCAGAATGTGAATAACTGAGACCTTTATGAACCTTTAAGAACTATAAAACTGAATGCCGCGTTTCCATTCGTTAGCTTTAGATGCTAACTACAGCTAGCTTCAGTGGCTAACTACAGCTAACAGCGCGAAATGGACAGATGTAAAGAAAAGCACGTGATCCAAAGCCTCTTTCGGAGACAAATGCGTTTATCCTTTTATCAATCTGCAAAATAAAAGTATAAACGCGAGATTATAACGAGGGACGGACCCTCGCGGCACGTGAAGCTCGTGGGGCAGATTAGCACCGAGCTAGCGACCCGACGCCGAAGCTAATGCTAAATGCTAACGTTACTCACCGAGTTCAAGCAGCGGGATAAAACAGCGCAGTTTGAGGGGGAAAAAAAATCACAAAATGTCCTCAACACGAGTCCGTACAAAAGACACAAGTAAAAGTACAAATGAGACAGGTGAAAGTACAAAAGTAAACACTATTAAGAGGTTCGTTTCAAGGCCCGGGAGCTGTTTGTTGTCATCACGCTTTCCTTTGTCCGGAAGGTGCTGCCGCGTCACACCGCCATCTAGCGGTCAAACCGGAAGTGTGGAAAACAGAGTTTTTTAATTGAGTTTGTGCGACTGTTTATTTGTCTTGACCTTTGACACTGGATTCACTCTAAAGGGATTAATTTTATCCATGAATGATATTTTGTTTGGCACTTTCATCGATGACAGTCTTAATGGAAATGGTATTAATAATATTACTCTGTTAACAAAACATTACATACATATTTTTGTTTTAAATACCGTTTTTTTTTATATGCATCCCAAATGTTATTCGTTAAGAGTTAAAAGTCATAAATCTCTCTCCTCGGTCAAATCCAAAACTGCAATTTTTATTGTACTGTGATTGAACATATTTGTACTGTCCCTATTTGGTTTGTAATTGAGTGTCATAAAGCAGACACTATATATAAATAAGATAAGATAAGATAAGATATTCCTTTATTGTCCCACATGGGGAAATTTCATTGTTGCAACGCAGGTAGATACAGAAGAAAAGAACAGATCACTTATAGGAAGTTTGAAAAAACACTTTCAGTAGAAGATCTCCTATAAACAAAAACTCCCATAGACAAAACCCAACAAGGGATGGAGGGGAAAAAATAATAAAGATAAAAATAAATAAATAAATACATAAATACCATTGCATGTGATCACGACAGTAATTGCACATAAATATGTGTCACGACGGCACATGGATTGCAGATGAATTTCACAGTAATTGCACATGAATCACGACAGATATAAGACAGATATATATATATATATATATATATATATATATATATATATATATATATATATATATGTGTGGGGGTCCCCCAGGGCACTGTCCTTGCGCCCTTTCTCTTCACCCTTTACACTGCAGACTTCAGACATGACACGGACAGCTGTGTCCTGCAGAAGTTCTCTGATGACTCTGCCATCGTCGGACTCATCACGGACGACGATGACGAGGAGTACAGAGGACTGGAGCAGGAATTTGTGGACTGGTGTCAGCGGAACCACCTCCTCATCAACGCGGGGAAGACCAAGGAGATGGTGGTGGATTTCCGCAGACGCCACCCCACTGCCCCCTCACCAGTGAACATCCAGGGACGGGACATTGAGAGAGTGGACTCATACAAGTACCTGGGTGTTCAGCTGAACCACAAACTGGACTGGACTCATAACACAGACGCACTGTACAGGAAGAGCCAGAGTCGGCTCTACCTCCTGAGGAGACTCAGGTCTTTTGGAGTGACAGGGCCACTCCTGAAGACCTTCTACGACTCTGTGGTGGCATCAGCCCTCCTGTACGGTGTGGCCTGCAGGAGCAGCAGCATCACAGAGAGGGAGAGGAAGAGGCTGGACAGAGTCATCAAGATGTCCAGCTCCGTCCTGGGCTGCGCTCTGGACTCGGTGCAGGAGGTGGGGGACAGAAGGGTCCTGGCTGGATTCACATCTGTGCTGGACCATGAGTCTCACCCCCTGCAGGACATTCTGTCCACTCTGGAGAGCAGCTTCAGTGAGAGACTGATCCACCCTTGCTGTGGGAGGGAGAGCTTTCGTAGGTCTTTCCTTCCTGCTGCTGTCAGACTTTATAACAAACACTGTTATTACTGAACACTCGCAATACTGACCTAACCTAATACTGATGTGCAATTCTGTCGTATGTGCAATTGCTGTTGGAATTCATGTGAAATTCATGTGCAATCTATGTGCTGTCGTGACACATATTCATGTGCAATTACTGTCGGGATCACATGCAATGGTATTTATTTATTTGTCTATGGGAGTTTTTATCTATTTATAGGAGATCTTCTACTGAAAGTGTTTTTCAGACTTCCTATAAATGATCTGTTCTTCTGTATCTACCTCTGTATCTACCTGCGTTGCACCAATGAAATTTCCCCATGTGGGACAATAAAGGAATATCTTATCTTATCTTATCTTATCTTATCTTAACATCCTCCTCATCCTGGGCACATTCTTCAACACACCCCAACTCTATAACTAAACTACATTACACAACTTCAGCTTAAACAAACTGTACTGGAGTACTGGAGCTAAAGAGACTTTAAAGATTGAAGTCTAAAGAATATTCTTTATTCGGACTCAAATAAAATGGATCTTAAAATTACCTGTTGTTCCAAATTTTTTCCAATATTTTTTCCACATATTTCTGTGTTTGAGCTTAATGTGTTTATTATTTTTTTCTTCATCTCTCCACTCTGAATTGATCCTTTTTCCCCACACAAAAAACACAACGCATCAAAGATTTGTACAAAGTGTCTGGATATGGATCACATAAACCGGTTAAACTTGAAATTAAAACAAATAAGCCTCCTGGAAAAAGACTGTTTGTGAGACTGTTTGCGCCTCTGCGTTTGCACCGCGGACGTGAAAATGGACATGCGCGCGTTTCTTCAGCTCTTTCTGTCTTTTGCTTTTGCTTCTGGACCCGTCAGTGCCAAAGGAAACTACTACGATGCCCTGGCCCTGGGGCCCGGGGCCACGCGGGGCCAGATAAAGAAGGCTTTCCGCAGTTTGGCCCTGAAGTTTCACCCGGATAAGAACAAGAGCGCGCTGGCGGAGATGCGCTTCAGGGAGATCGCAGAAGGTCTGACTTTAGATTACTGTGTTTAAGGTGCATTTCATTTTGCACGTTTCTGCCGAATGTCAGACCATTTCAAGAGTCTAAATGTGCTCGTGTGGTGGGAGGGCGGGAGATATGGACAAAATGAATATCTCAATGTTGTTGCGCATCAGATGATTTTTCGAACAATGTGCTAAAATTATTAAAAGGATCTTGTAAATGTCTTTGTTGAGGCTCAATGATGGAGATTGGAGATCTTTTCTATCTATGTCATTTGAATTGTTTTGATAATAGATGATATACTTGATTTACACATTTAAAAAAAGGAAAGATACATTTTCTAAAAAACGTAAGACAAACATGTCGGTGTAATTCCTCATTCGTCCAGGAGGGTCTCAAAAAGATTCAGTTTTAGTCACCGACTCAAAGAAAAACAAAACGTTTCGACTCTCAAAAAGGGACAACAGGGAAACAGAACCAAGAAAAAATTATGTCGGAAAAATTCATAGAACACAATTCCTGTTTATTTTACCAGTTCGTCGTAAGGCAGAGCGTCTCAAAGTGTGGAGATGTTTGGAGAAATGTGCGCTCATTCACTGAAAAATAATGGTAATAAAAAAGAAAAAAGTTTGAGAAGCTCTGCCCTAAGATCAAGATGCTGACACAAAAACAGAGCAATGTAGTTTACTCCAATGTAGTGAAGAAAGTTGTAAAGAGCGCCACATAGTGAGACTAAAGAGCCACTGCACAAGAGGCTTTATCAGCACAGAAGACACTGGAGTTCAGGACCACAGAGCGCCGTGCATCTCCATCTTAAAGACACAAACCACTCTATCAAAGTGAGGAGAAGATTCTGAGCGGGAGAAAAGATGATTTGAAACAACTGAATCTTTTTCTACAACAATCATGAAACACAGAACAAGACCAGAGAGCGACAAACAAAATGAACACAGATAAATGCTCTAATTATTGCAATTTCCGATGTTTCTTCCACCTCTAAGTTGAATTTTTTCCATTGTCAGAGGTGAGAGGCCAAGTAGTGCGCATTACTTAATTAAAAGTAAAAGTACTTCTCAAGAAAGACGAACTTGAGCAACTGTTTGATTTGTCCTTTTGAAGTTGATGTAATCAGACATAGCAACAATTTTTTCCAAAACAACATTTGAAAACTCTTTAATATCTGTACGTCACGAACCACAAATATTTTCATACATCGCGTTTGTCACTTTCAGACACAGACGAGCGAGAGCTGTTTAAATACTCAAGTGCAGTGAAAGTATGCGCTCCAAGAAGTACAATTATTCTCTAAATGGTACCATTAATTTAAGGTGGACAGTGTGACACATTATCAACCACATAAAGACAAATTATAAAAATATGATTGACTGGCGAGTTAGAGAATATATATTTCCAAACAAAATGTATTTTTTGAGTTGATAATGGCTCTGTCTTTGTTACATCCTCTTGTGCATGTTTTTAGTATGCATTGTTATAGTACTAAGTATTACTGAAGTGAATAGTGTGATCTTTAAAGTCAGTTTTTGTCTCTCTGTCGCCCCCTGCAGCCTACAAAGTTCTGTCCAGCTCGGAGGAGAGGAAGCTGTATGACCTCCTGGGACACGAGGCCTATGTGTCCGGCGGCCCTCACGGGGGCCATTCTTTCCATCAGGAGGCCGATTCTTTCGACTTTGATGAAGATTATTTCGACTTTGACGAGGATTCTTTCGACTTTGAGGAGGATTTGTGGACTTTTCCTGACGACGACGTTTTCGATCATCACACTTTCCATGGTCAAGAGTTTACTTTTGAAGAAGAGGCCTTCTTTTGAAGTGGCACTGTGTAATATTGAGGAGAATCTTTGATATATTTGCAGTTCCTCTAAATAAATAAATACATGTATTTTGGGAGAATCAAATACACGTCTTTTGGCAGTATTTATTCAATGCATAAATATATCGTGCTCGTAAATTATTATATTTTATTTTTTGTTCTGAAGTTGAGTAGTTTTTTTTTGTGCCACTAGATGTCGCACTAAGCCTCATTAAGTCCAGCTCATCTGGTGTCCAGCGGCCAATAGGAACACTCCAGTGAGGAGGCGTGTCCTCCATAGCCCTGGGCTCCTTGTATGATAATGAGGGATCCACCCATACCACCTGTGGGCCTCGGGATCAGTAGATTCAGGTTTAAACCTCAGAAGAGACAGCGTAAACACTGAAACTACAACTAGTGTAGAAAAAAAGATAAGTTTTTCCTCCCCCAAAAAGTCCCTCCCTCACATGTGACCGCTCTCTCACTCCTGCCCCTCCCTCACCTGTGACCGCTCTCTCACTCCTGCCCCTCCCTCACCTGTGACCGCTCTCTCACTCCTGCCCCTCCCTCACCTGTGACCGCTCTCTCACTCCTGCCCCTCCCTCACCTGTGACCGCTCTCTCACTCCTGCCCCTCCCTCATCTGTGACCGCTCTCTCACTCCTGCCCCTCCCTCACATGTGACCGCTCTCTCACTCCTGCCCCTCCCTCACCTGTGACCGCTCTCTCACTCCTGCCCCTCCCTCACCTGTGACCGCTCTCTCACTCCTGCCCCTCCCTCACCTGTGACCGCTCTCTCTCTCCTGCCCCTCCCTCACCTGTGACCGCTCTCTCACTCCTGCCCCTCCCTCACATGTGACCGCCCTCTCACTCCTGCCCCTCCCTCACCTGTGACCGCTCTCTCACTCCTGCCCCTCCCTCACATGTGACCGCCCTCTCACTCCTGCCCCTCCCTCACCTGTGACCGCTCTCTCACTCCTGCCCCTCCCTCACCTGTGACCGCTCTCTCGCTCCTGCCCCTCCCTCACATGTGACCGCTCTCTCACTCCTGCCCCTCCCTCACCTGTGACCGCTCTCTCACTCCTGCCCCTCCCTCATCTGTGACCGCTCTCTCACTCCTGCCCCTCCCTCACCTGTGACCGCTCTCTCACTCCTGCCCCTCCCTCACCTGTGACCGCTCTCTCACTCCTGCCCCTCCCTCACCTGTGACAGCCCTCTCACTCCTGCCCCTCCCTCACATGTGACCGCTCTCTCACTCCTGCCCCTCCCTCACCTGTGACCGCTCTCTCACTCCTGCCCCTCCCTCACCTGTGACCGCTCTCTCACTCCTGCCCCTCCCTCACCTGTGACCGCTCTCTCACTCCTGCCCCTCCCTCACATGTGACCGCTCTCTCACTCCTGCCCCTCCCTCACCTGTGACCGCTCTCTCACTCCTGCCCCTCCCTCACCTGTGACCGCTCTCTCACTCCTGCCCCTCCCTCACCTGTGACCGCTCTCTCACTCCTGCCCCTCCCTCACCTGTGACAGCCCTCTCACTCCTGCCCCTCCCTCACATGTGACCGCTCTCTCACTCCTGCCCCTCCCTCACCTGTGACCGCTCTCTCACTCCTGCCCCTCCCTCACCTGTGACCGCTCTCTCACTCCTGCCCCTCCCTCACCTGTGACCGCTCTCTCACTCCTGCCCCTCCCTCACATGTGACCGCTCTCTCACTCCTGCCCCTCCCTCACCTGTGACCGCTCTCTCACTCCTGCCCCTCCCTCACCTGTGACCGCTCTCTCACTCCTGCCCCTCCCTCACCTGTGACCGCTCTCTCACTCCTGCCCCTCCCTCACCTGTGACCGCTCTCTCACTCCTGCCCCTCCCTCACCTGTGACCGCTCTCTCACTCCTGCCCCTCCCTCACCTGTGACCGCTCTCTCACTCCTGCCCCTCCCTCACATGTGACCGCTCTCACTCCTGCCCCTCCCTCACATGTGACCGCTCTCTCACTCCTGCCCCTCCCTCACCTGTGACCGCTCTCTCACTCCTGCCCCTCCCTCACCTGTGACCGCTCTCTCACTCCTGCCCCTCCCTCACCTGTGACCGCTCTCTCACTCCTGCCCCTCCCTCACCTGTGACAGCCCTCTCACTCCTGCCCCTCCCTCACATGTGACCGCTCTCTCACTCCTGCCCCTCCCTCACCTGTGACCGCTCTCTCACTCCTGCCCCTCCCTCACCTGTGACCGCTCTCTCACTCCTGCCCCTCCCTCACCTGTGACCGCTCTCTCACTCCTGCCCCTCCCTCACCTGTGACCGCTCTCTCACTCCTGCCCCTCCCTCACATGTGACCGCTCTCTCACTCCTGCCCCTCCCTCACCTGTGGCTGCTCTCTCACACCTGCCCCTCCCTCACCTGTAGCCGCTCTCTCACACCTGCCCCTCCCTCACCTGTAGCCGCTCTCTCACACCTGCCCCTCCCTCATCTGTGATCGCTCTCTCACTCCTGCCCCTCCCTCACCTGTGACTGCTCTCTCACTCCTGCCCCTCCCTCACCTGTGACCGCTCTCTCACTCCTGCCCCTCCCTCACCTGTGACCGCTCTCTCACTCCTGCCCCTCCCTCACCTGTGACCGCTCTCTCACACCTGCCCCTCCCTCACCTGTAGCCGCTCTCTCACTCCTGCCCCTCCCTCACCTGTGCAAGTTCTTTTTCTCAGTACACTCAGTACACGTGGTATTTGTTGTAGCTTTGTTGTCACAGATAATTACTACTTTCTTTACATCAATAGAACCTATTATTTTCCAGTAGAGCAACCTAGAAATAGGTTGTTCCAGAGGTTTTGTTTTGTTTTTTTATGTTTTTATTTCAGATTTAATCAAAATTTCCGATCGCTCCAAAATAATTCTTTACACCAATGCAACCTAATCATTTTCTGTAGGTCAACCCAACAACCCATAATAATGTCCAAATAATCAATCAAAAAAAGGCTGAAAAACACTTGGTCGTAGTAAGTACTAGTTGTTGTTGTTGTTGTTGTTGTTGTTGTTGTTGTTGTAGTAGTTGTTCTCTTGTTGCTGTTAGAAGTAACTAAACCTCGCATTCATATACACTGTCACATACTCCAGTACTTCTGAAAGTACTCTTGGTGTACTACAGTTTGTGTACTACAGTTGGTGTACTACAGTTGGTGTTCTACTCTTTGTGTACTACAGTTGGTGTACTACAGTTGGTGTACTACAGTTTGTGTACTACAATTGGTGTACTACAGTTGGTGTACTACAGTTTGTGTACTACAATTGGTGTACTACAATTGGTGTACTACAGTTGGTGTACTACAGTTTGTGTACTACAGTTGGTGTACTACTCTTATTGTACTACTCTTGTACTACTCTTGATGTACTACAGTTGGTGTACTACAGTTTGTGTACTACAGTTGGTGTACTACTCTTGGTGTACTACTCTTGGTGTACTACAGTTTGTGTACTACAGTTTGTGTACTACAGTTGGTGTACTGCAGTTGGTGTACTACTCTTGGTGTACTACAGTTGGTGTACTACAGTTGGTGTACTACAGTTTGTGTACTACAGTTTGTGTACTACAGTTTGTGTACTACAGTTGGTGTACTACAGTTTGTGTACTACAGTTGGTGTACCACAGTTTGTGTACTACAGTTGGTGTACTACAGTTGGTGTACTACAGTTTGTGTACTACAGTTGGTGTACTACAGTTGGTGTACTACAGTTTGTGTACTACAGTTTGTGTACTACAGTTTGTGTACTACAGTTTCCTCTGGCTCGGGGCCCATTGTCCGTTTGTGCCGTTTCCTCTCGTGGGCGTTTCCCTCCGAGTTACTGACTAACGCCGGCCTCTCGTTTCCCTGCACCAGCGTTTTTCATCTCAACGGACCAAACGTTTACGACTCTGCCACAGCTCGGAGCCGTGTGCGCCGCGGCTCGGAGGAAATCCTGTGCCGCTTCAGCGAAACTCGAGAACGGACTCAACAGGACCTGAAACTTTCACCAACCAGAGTCACGTACAAAACAAGTCTGCAAAATGATGGTAAGACGGTCCTAAAATGGCTTTTTAACATAGTGCTTCTGGTCATGTGACTCGAGTGAAAAGCCACTGACAGAGAATGTGTTGGTGTTATCTTTGCACTTTATTTTAGTCCAAGTTAAAAAAAAAAGAAAAGAGGAAACATTTCTATAACTTTGTTGGACTTGAGTCGGTGTCTAAACTCGTGACTTTTGTAAATTCTGTTTTATTGCGGACCCAGTGCTTGTTTATGAGCTTTTTGCTTGTAAAATGAATGATTGTAGAAAAGTGTGTTTGACCTGAGACTGGACCAGGTCAAATGGACCATGACTCGGGACTCCAGCCTTGAGACCTTTTACTATGATCATGATAAATAATACTTATTTTTTACTGCGACGTGGTCCTTGCTAGTAAATATATCTAAGTAGAAAGATTGATTTTGCATTGTTTTGAATATGTTTTGATATTTTGAAGAAAAAAAAAACTAATATATATAATATAAATGGTTGTATTTGGTACATTTGCAAAAAGACTTGACTTGGTCTTGATTGGTCTTGACTTGGACTTGATTGGTCCTGATTATCCTTGACTTGGACTTGACTTGGTCTTGACTGGGTCTTGACTTGGTCTTGACTTGATCTTGACTTGGTCTTGATTGGTCCTGATTGTCCTTGACTTGGTCTTGATTAGTCTTGACTTGGTCTTGATTGATCTTGACTTAGTCTTGACTTGATCTTGATTGGTCCTGATTGTCCTTGACTTGGTCTTGACTGATCTTGACTTGGTCTTGACTTGATCTTGACTTGGTCTTGATTGGTCCTGATTGTCCTTGACTTGGTCCTGATTGGTCTTGACTTGGTCTTGACTGATCTTGACTTGATCTTGACTTGGTCTTGATTGGTCCTGATTGTCCTTGACTTGGTCTTGACTTGGTCTTGATTGGTCTTGACTTGATCTTGACTTGGTCTTGACTTGGTCCTGATTGGTCTTGACTTGGTCTTGACTTGGTCTTGATTGGTCTTGACTTGATCTTGACTTGGTCTTGACTTGGTCTTGATTAGTCTTGACTGATCTTGACTTGGTCTTGACTTGCGAGCCACTGACTCAGGACATGACTCAGACTTGAAGCCAAAAACACGAGATTTATTCTTGTAACTCTTGCCTCACACAAGCACAACATCGTGGACGACACCATCATTTACACTGAAACGCTTCTCTTTCCAGGAGGAAGTGAAGGAGGGGTCAGTCCTCAGTGTCCAGGGCGACGCTATCAAAGTGACCGAGGTGGTGAAGGACGGAGACAACCTCACCTTCATCATCATATCACAGAAGGTACGTTTGGAAGAGGGATTCAGATCGATATTTACGGACATGAGAAGGAGGCTAAACATAATCTTGGGGCCCCCTAGTATCTCGTGGGGCCCCGTGCATGTGCTTGGTAATAAATCCCAAAACCCCTGACCTTTGTGCGCGCGGTGGTGGCCAGACAAAGCCTTCTGCGCAAACAGGGGTCAAACGTTTGGCTGACCTTTGTGCGTGCGGCGGTAGCGGGTCGAAGCATTCTGCTCACTCAAGGGTCAAACGTTTGGCAGACCTTTGTGCGCGCGGCGGTGACCTTCTGATGGATGTTTGTCTCCAGCTCTCGGGGACCGGCGAGTATCACGTGGCTCGCACCTACGACGACTTCGACTGGCTCCAGCAGCACCTGTTCTCTCAGGAGGACGTGCCGGGGATTCTGGGAGTCATAGTGAGTAGAACCGACAACCCGGAGCGTGCCGGTAAAGAGCGCTGCACTGTGTATCGGAAAAATGATCGATATTGCAATATCGATTATAACGAGTAATTACGCCTACAAACTACACCTTTGTAAAAGTTGAAAAATACACTTGTTTTAGGCCAAAAATATCCTTAAAATAAGAGTAATTATGTGCCAGTGCAGTAAACATACAGTTTAAAGCGCCCCCTACAGGTCGGAAGACTCATTGAACTAAAAATACAGTTGAGATGAATAAAAAAATCACTGTCACTAAATAGCTAAATTTTTAGGTTTATCATTTCACTTCCTGTTTGTAATTGATGACATCACACTAGGAAATTACCCAGCAAACACTGGGCCAAAACTCTAATGTCACCATTTCTTTTATTTGACAATTAAAAATTGTGAGAGTGACTTTAGTTTGTTGAAATAATATTTAAAGTCAAAAAAGTTGTTTCTTTTGTGTAAATTCTGCATAAACTTTGACTGGAATGAGTGTCCCTGGTGTGATGTCACTTCCTGTCTTTTTCTACAGATTTTTCAATGTTTTCTCCACAAATACCTGCTCGATTGTTGTAAAACTATAATTTATAGGTACGACAGGTATAAACACACAGAATAACGTCAAAATTAGAAAACCGTAAAAACCTGTCATAGGCACTTTAATAATCTCACTTATTTCGCGTTTATTTAGTAAAAATGTCTTAAAACCGTTTTTTTTCCTAGATTTAAGTGAATAAATCTTGGCTACACTTATGGCATTTGCAGTGTATTGATAATTGTAAGGTTTCAGTCCAGAATAGTTTTTATTTTACACATTAAAGCGAAGCATGAGTCAGGAACATGTTTTAGCCCCGCCCACTCTGTCCGTTATGATGTGTGTTATTTTCCCATCGTTCAGTGTGTGATTATATATTATTTACTTATTTACAAAGCATTTATCCTGATCACAAACGGTCCATTTAAAGCATGAACAAAGGTTTAAAATAACTGCAATATTTGGTCTTAAAAGTGTACAGTACTCAGCTATGGCCGTAACGCTAATATCACAGTACGTAACAGTTATATCACATGCAGCTGACATTTCTGTTTCTCGGTCCAAACCTTTAAATTAAATTAAAAATAAAACAAGGTTTACATTAAAACCACGTGCAAAGACTCACCCAAAGTGGAAAATGTTGTATAAAATGTAAGAAATCTCTAACTTAAAGACGTTTTTCTACACGTACAAATGAACTGCAATAAAAAAGAATGACAGTAAAATGATAATAATATGTATTTCTTTGTCTTTCGTCGAGTTTCCGCCGCTTCCAGCCAAAGCTCAGGCCAACGCTTCGGCCAAAGTGGTGAAACAGCTCGGTAAGATCCTTTTACAGGAGTACAAAACGTTTATCCTTGAGTGATATATTATTCTGATCTGTTTTGTCCTTCAAATGACCCTTGAAAAAGAAAAATACATTAAATTAATAGTCACCAAATATGTCCCTTTGTTCTTATGATAAAACGTGATGAAAAGAAACACAGAGTTCATTCTTATCAAACGAGATAAGAGCGTCACATCGTTTTATGAATACTTCAGTATCAAACAGTAAAAAGTATCTGAAAGAAATGTTGCTTAATAATCATGAATATTAAGAAAAAAGAAACAAAATCTATGGCTTTTTATAATCATAATAGTAATCTGAATACTAATATTTATATATGCTTCAATGAAAAAATAAATTTAAAGAAAGATATATATAGTTCTCCCATGACTTTGTACTTTTACTTCTACTACCCTCAATAATAATGGTAGTATTATGTCAAGTACTGTGCACGTTGCAGGACTTCTGGCTCTGGGAGACTGGACGCTTTACGGCGCTGCGCTGGAGCGGTTTCTCCAGCAGGTGGCGTCCCACAGCGTCCTGAACAAAAACAAGGCAGTGGAGGATTTCCTCACCAGCTCAGAGGTCAGAGGTCACAGGCTTCATCTGACGCTGCCGACATGCACGATTCAGCAATAAATAAATAAGTAACAATTAAGAATCAATTCAAATACCGTATTTTCCGAACTATAAGCCTCACCTTTTTTCATAGTTTTGGCCGGGGAGCAACTTATATTTATATTTATACTTATATACTTATTCTCCGGAGCGACTTATATGTGATATTATTTGTTATTTTTACACTTGCAACCTCATTTCATACTCCAGTGCGACTTATATATGTTTTTTTTCTTCGCTATTCTGCATTTTTTGACTGGTGCGACTTATACTCTGGAAAATACAGTAATACTCCAAAACTAAATGTAAAGAGCTTTTTGATCTGTCTGTTTATGTCGAATAAACTCATCTCGACGCATCCTCGACGAACAATGACTGAGGATGTAAAATGAACGTTCACCTGCTGCTCATGGACCTGATTTGTGACTTTCTCTGACCCAAACTCACGCTGACCACACGAACTTGAACGCGTGGGAAGTGGAACGAGCTTGCGTTCCGCTTTGTGCTCTGCGTTTTGCGCTTTCGAAGAGGACGTTCCGGCGTTCCGTTCGTTTACTCTGTGTATTTCAGGCTCCCGGGCGACAGAAGAGCAAGAGGAACATCTTCGGGCGTCTGAGTCAGGCCGTGGAGGAGAAGAGGAAAGAAGGGCACAAAGTAAACGCATGGCAACATCTCAAAATCTCTGAAGTTTACATATTTTTACTCTTCACACTTTCACCTGACTTATTAAAGGGCCCATGGAAGGGTTTTACGATGTTCTAATTCTGACTTTATTTGGTGTATTTATACCTGTTGTACATATAAATGATAGTTTTACACCAATCGAGCAGGTATTTGTGGAGAAAATGACAGGAAGTGACATCACAGCAGGGACACTCATTCCAGACAAAGTTTATGCAGAATTTACACAACTTAAACCATTTTTTTGACTCTAAACAGGAATTCAACCAAATAAAGTCGCTCTCATATATTTTTAGTTTTGGCTCAGTGTTTGCTGGGTAATTTCCTACTGTGATGTCATCAATTATAAACAGGGAGTGACATCATAAACCTAAAAACATTGCTATTCTGGGATAACAATTTTAGCAAAAAAATCAAAAATACATATATAATGCGTGCTAGTTCAGTGATCAGTCCAGCCTGTAGGGGGCGCTTTAACTTTGGGGAATATCAGCTTGAGGACGTCAAAAGCGTCACACTTCACTGAGAGTTGTGTTGCTCGGCGACGGTGAAGCGCAGCGGCGTCCAGCGTGTGGTCATCTGCGCCACAAAGCCTCCAGAGCCGGGAGGCTCGATGTCGCTCGCAGCTCTAATTTAGACTCGGTAGAAGCTGATTCGAAACTTTTCCAAACGTTTAGGGTTCACGCTGATCACATGACATGAAAACAGACTGACGTTCGCCCATAAACGCTGTATTTGTGGTGATATTCAAGAGGGTTTTGTTTCCAGGATGTGGAGGATTTCTTCCAAAACGAGCGCGACTTGAACCACTCTTTGACCAACTGCACCAAACTTGCAGCAGAGGTAAATATTCTTTTATTATTATCTTTATTTGTATTGCACATTTCAAAATACAACTACTGAGTGTTTATCCAACAGAATAAAAAAACTGTTGTATTGTATTAGTTAATAGTGCAAGAAATAAGTAGTGTTTATTTAGTTTTGAGTATATTTGATCTCTCTTTATTGTCTTAGAATAAAATTGCCATTGAAACGTGTGAAATATCTTGTTCTTGTTTTTGTTTCTAACTTGAAATGATATAAATTAATATGTTTAATGAAAACGAGCTGAATTAGGATGATAATGCATTGTGAGACACTAATGTCATTTTAACAGACTTTCCAAAAGTATCCAGTTCTTGTGTCCATGGCAGGGGTTTTCAGGCCCAAACACATAGTTCAAAATCTGAGAGCGATGGCAACGTCAAAACAAGCTGGAGTGGAAAATCCTAACCCTTTCTTCACTCCAATGTTTTGTTTTGTTTTTTAATTTATTTAATTTATTTTATTTTTTTATTACATGAAACATTTACTATTAAAATAACTCTCGACGACCTCATTTTGTTTTTCACACTTATTATGGTCTGTTTCATGTCGTTCTTTGTTTCGTCACTTTTATTCACTTTTACCACTTTTTTTGCAGAAGTTTCTGGACGTGGCACAAACTGAACAAAGTGAGCGACAGAACTCGTCTGTTCGTGATCTCGTCTGTTTGTGATCTCGTCTGTGATCTTGTCTGTTTGTGATCTCGTCTGTTTGTGATCTCGTCTGTTTGTGATCTCGTCTGTGATCTCGTCTGTTTGTGATCTCGTCTGTTTACGATCTCGTCTGTTTGTGATCTTGTCTGTTTATTATCTCGTCTGTTTAAGATCTCGTCTGTTTACGATCTCGTCTGTTTATAATCTCGTCTGTTCGTGATCTCGTCTGTTCGTGAACTCGTCTGTTTATGATCTCGTCTGTTTACGATCTCGTCTGTTTAAGATCTCGTCTGTTTACGATCTCGTCTGTTTATAATCTCGTCTGTTCGTGATCTCGTCTGTTCGTGAACTCGTCTGTTTATGATCTCGTCTGTTTATGATCTCGTCTGTTCGTGATCTCGTCTGTTCGTGAACTCGTCGGTTCGTGAACTCGTCTGTTTATGATCTCGTCTGTTCGTGATTTCGTCTGTTCGTGATCTTGTCTGTTTACGATCTCGTCTGTTTATGAACTCGTCTGTTCGTGAACTCGTCTGTTTGTGAACTTGTCTGTTTATGATCTCGTCTGTTTACGATCTCGTCTGTTACTGATCTTGTCTGTTCGTGAACTCGTCTGTTTGTGAACATGTCTGTTTATGATCTCGTCTGTTTACGATCTCGTCTGTTTACGATCTCGTCTGTTTACGATCTCGTCTGTTTGTGAACTCGTCTGTTTATGATCTCGTCTGTTTATGATCTCGTCTGTTCATGATCTCGTCTGTTTACGATCTCGTCTGTTTACGATCTCGTCTGTTTACGATCTCGTCTGTTTATGAACTTGTCTGTTTATAATCTCGTCTGTTTACGATCTCGTCTGTTACTGATCTTGTCTGTTCGTGAACTCGTCTGTTTGTGAACTTGTCTGTTTATGATCTCGTCTGTTTACGATCTCGTCTGTTTACGATCTCGTCTGTTTACGATCTCGTCTGTTTGTGAACTCGTCTGTTTATGATCTCGTCTGTTTATGATCTCGTCTGTTCATGATCTCGTCTGTTTACGATCTCGTCTGTTTACGATCTCGTCTGTTTACGATCTCGTCTGTTTATGAACTCGTCTGTTTATAATCTCGTCTGTTTACGATCTCGTCTGTTACTGATCTTGTCTGTTCGTGAACTCGTCTGTTTGTGAACTTGTCTGTTTATGATCTCGTCTGTTTACGATCTCGTCTGTTTACGATCTCGTCTGTTTACGATCTCGTCTGTTTGTGAACTCGTCTGTTTATGATCTCGTCTGTTTATGATCTCGTCTGTTCATGATCTCGTCTGTTTACGATCTCGTCTGTTTACGATCTCGTCTGTTTACGATCTCGTCTGTTTATGAACTCGTCTGTTTATAATCTCGTCTGTTTACGATCTCGTCTGTTCGTGATCTCGTCCGTTTATGATCTCGTCTGTTTATGATCTCGTCCGTTTATGATCTCGTTTGTCATTCTCGTGGTGCAGAGATCGCCGTGGCGTGCGAGCACTTCTCGGCGGCGCTGCAGATGTGTGTGGAGTCTGGAGAAGACAAACAGGCGTTCTCCAGGTCAAACACGAGGCCAGATTTATTATTAGGATTATTATGATTATGATTAATATTGTGAGAAACACAGAACATAAGAAACATGTGACTGTGCGTTTCAGGGTTTGTAAAACTCTGTCTGAAGTGTTCAACTCGATGGGGGTAAGTGTATATTATGTGTATATTACGTGTATATTATGTGTATATTACATGTATATTACGTGACGTGGCTCGTACAAAACTGTTCTTTTGTTTATCATTTTACATTAAAGTGTAAAGAGTGTTTGACAGGTTTTTATGATGGTCGTATTTTGACTTAAATTGAGCAGGTATTTGTGGAGAAAACGTTGAAAAATCTAAAAAATTGTAAAAGAAACAACTTTTTTGCCTCTAAACATTAATTCAACAAAATAAAGTCGCTCTCATATATTTTTATTTGTCATATAAAAATAATGGTGACATTCGATGAGTTTTGGCCCAGTGTTTGCTGGGTAATTTTCTACCGTGACGTCATCGATTACAAACAGGAAGTGATTCTTTATCGTTTATTAAATGAACACATTTACTAAGAGACAAGGAACAATACTAATATACAATATAAAACATATACATTCAAATCACATTGAAAATAATATATATGGTAATTGATAATATACAAACATAAAAAATGTAATAACATTTTTAGATTTTTTTTTTTTTTTAAATCGGAAAATGTTTATCTTAAAGCGCCCCCTACAGGTCGGGCGACTCATTGACCTAAAATGCAGTTAAAGGTGCCATAACATGCTTTCTTCACGTTTCGTAGTCTATCCTAAGTGTATAATTGATTATAATAAGGGTTGTGCAACACCCTTAACATAATAGTTAAGAAATATCACCCAGACCTTGGACCCCCTCACCAACCCGGAAATGCAGACGGCTTGGTTTGATATTCGCCCCCACCCTTGCGAAGAGCGATCTGGCTCCCCCGCCCAACCCGTGACGTAGTCTCAGAGCGCGCGTGTGCCCCGCCCACCCGTGACGTAGTGTGTGCCTCACAGCTGTTAGCTCCGTAAGTGAGAAACGATAGAACGTCAGATCAACACTACTTTGAGACTAAATAAATCTGGTGTTTATTCTACAGCGTCCGCAGAACAGATATATCTATAGATCTATATATATATATATATATATATATATATATAAAAGTCTTATGTCCATCGCGCTCTTATTTCCTGGTTTTTCGTATCGGATAGAACTTCTCTCCGTTTATTTTCCCGGTTGCTGCATCAACTGCCACATAAACCTTCACCATTGTGATAATAGTAAAGAGTGCGATATCATTAATGAATTTTGGGCCTCTTTGGAACGTGTTTCGTCGTAAATCGAAGCAGAAAAACTCCGGAGCTTGTAGGGAGACAGCAGCGCGGAGCCAGGGGGAAGGGGGCGGGAGGCGGGAGGGGGGTGGAGAGGCGGCAGGCGGGAGGGGAGGGTGAGGGGGGATGTTGACGCGTGCCTGTGGTTATGACGCGGTCTTGCCCCCACCGCCCGTCAGTTTGGAGATTCGAGGAAAGGAGATAGTCTGTACTATAGCTAAACACTGCGGGAATCAATCAAAAAAACACTCTGGGTACATATATGAAGCACAAATAGCAATGTAAGAAGGTTAAAAGCTCTGAAAAGTCAATTTTGCATGTTATGGGACCTTTAAGATTAATGTATTTATAATTTTGCGAAAAATTAAAAAAAAATATATATTATTACAGAATAGCAAAATAATTTAGGTTTATAATTCCACTTCCTGTTTGTAATTGATGGCATTCACTAGGAAATTACCCAGCAACCACTGGGACAAAACCCAATCTTATGCCAACATATAGTTTTATTTGACAAATAAAAATATATGAGAGTGACTTTATTTTGTTGAATTGATGTTAGTTGTTTCTATTTCTACAAAAGCAAAACGCAGTGAAACGCATTTAGAAAACAACTGGGATATAATTCAGACGCACGATACGTCGTTACACGTGTGTTCAAAGTTGTGATTGGTGGTTTCAGAAGCACATGTCGGGCGTGGTGGAGAACGACCTTAACACGCTGGGTCTGGGGCTGGATCTGGAGTCTCGTTACCAGGACTCCGAGAAGGTGCCGCAAACACGCTCGGACTGTTCACAATATGATGATTATTATGTGCTGGATCATTAATACAGGCAAAGGCAAAGATAGATATGTTTTCACGCTCTGTAGAAGGTCTGAAGACACCTCTGTAGTGAGACACTTTTGTCTCCTAAAGGGAGATCCTGTAAGATCATGTACCAGAGCAGTCCTCCTCACACTTTAGGACCGTTTAAGAGGACGTTTGTCTTCCCGAGCGACGCCAAATCTAAAACGTGGTTTAAAATGAGACGACGACACGTTTAAAATAGACAAAACGATGATATGAAAGTTTCCCCCAAAGGAACAAACAAACATGAGGAGAAATGTCTGTAAAGCAAACAATTACTCAAATTGCACTGGCCACATTCAGGATTCCATTATTATCATTATTATTGTCATTATTAGGCCCGAGCGCCACAAGCTGGCGAGAGGCCTATTAATCTCGTAAGGCCGTGCAAAGCACGGCTGCGAAAGTGCGCACGTAGTGCGCACGAAATCGAGCGCGAAGCGCTCGCCCACTTCCAAACACTCACTAACGCACTCCTCCACTCATGCACGCCCCGTGCATACTAATTAGTAGTAGGAAAATGGAACATTACTGTTGTAAACGGGCGAAGCCCGTGCAAAAGTGCGCACTAAACGAGCACTTTACATTGGGATCGGTCGTCATCCCCATATAAAGCACTCATTTGCGCTAAGTAGCTCACCAATACGTTCCCCATATCTTGCATGTTCCGTGCATATAAGCATGTAATGCAAAAATTGAACATTATTACTGTATAGAGGGCCAAAAACACCAACCCCCCTATTTTTCACCCAGTGAACATTGACAAAAAGTCAAAAAAATGTGCACACCTCTAAAAATCGTGCCTCTCTACATTCTGGCTATTTCCCTTTTCTAAAATAAAAAAATTGGCGCGTCAGCGCCCCCAAATGTACCAAAAATGCATTGAGAGATGGGAAATGACCCAAAAAAAATCTGATCGTAGAATCATGAAATTTGGCGCAGAGGTAGATGGTGACAAGAGAAGTAAAAAATATTATTACGGCAACGCCGTCCGCCCAACCAAATGTCGGCCATATTGGTTCAAAAATGGCTAAGCAGGACTCGGGAGTTTTTCCAAACGTCGTACTTTTACGAACTCCTCCCAGGGCGTTGGCTCTAAAAAGCTGAAATTTGGTGAAAATGCTACTGAGGAGTGGGAAATCAAAAGTTATTCAAATTACATTGATACCTGTCACGGTCTCTGAGCGGCGAAGCCGCAAACTTTAGCTAGAATTTCAGAAATCTCCCAAATTTAACATTTCCACCGTTTGCGCAGATAAAGTCCGAATTGCGTCAAATTAGAATCAGTTGTTAAACTCTTTGCCCTAAACCTACTTGAAGTGAAATAAATTAATTTGGCGCCACAGCGCCCCCTACAGATTTTATATGGAGGTTAAATGTCTAGTTTTGCGAAATTATATGACATTTGACACACAACTCAATTTTAGCATCCCCATCAAAAAAGTCAATGAGACTCATGTCACAATTGTTATGGCGTTGCCGTAGCGATAACCGAAACCTCCCATGTTATTCCAATGGGGAAATCGCCAGAACATGTTTACACTTTAGACTTTCACAAACTCCTCCCAGGGCGTTAGACATATTAACCTGAAATTTGGTGAGACTCATCTTCAGGACCATCAAAAGTTATCCACATTTTCATTCAAAGAGTCACGGTGTCTGTGCGGCAAAGCCGCACATTTTGCCAAGAATTCAAAATAAAATAGCTTTTTGATGGTAAAACAAAGGGGAGAAGATGTGACAGCGTCACAGATTCAGCAGTAGATGTAATAAAAGGACAATTGGGGCGCGTTAGCGCCCCCTCCTCTTGCGGTGTGGCGGCGGCGTGGCGAGGGCCGATCATTGCCGCTTGCGGCTATGTTTATTATTATTATCATTATTATCATTTTTGTTGGTGTATAAACTTGAACCTTTCACACAGGAAATGCTCTTCCGGAGAACGTGTAAACTGGTGGAACTAGAAGCAGCGACGAGGAACGCCGAGAGGGCCAAACCTGTGAAGAAGCCTGTGGTGAGTGCACTGAGCGTCCAGCAGGGGTCAGACGTGCACAAGGCAGAATACAGCCAAACATGAATACATTTAAACTGATTTATTGACAATTTCTACATCATATTTTGAATTACAATCTTATTTTTGTGACATTCTGGACAAAACATTTGCACCAAATGAAGCTATCAACCTGATTCCAGTATATTTATAAATATTTCAAATAGAAATATCTTCAACGTGTCCACAAAGTGATGTTTTTGTCCCATGGTTCATACTCTGGACCGTTGCCATAGCGACAGAAGTCGCTCCAAACGTGGCAAATAACTGTGAACAGAGTGTGCGATACTTTCTGCAACTGGCTTTTGCCTCTTTAAAGGTGCACAGTGTCACTTTTCTCGTCTCCTTGGCGATGTTGTTGCTTTGCCTGGAATGTCCCACACTCTGGCATTACACTCATCTGTTTATTTGTTTGTTTGTTTGTTTGTTTGTCCGTTGCTTCTGGTTCTTTATTGCGAGAGAAACGCCTTGGAAAACGTTCCATTCTTACTGCGAGCGCTCTCTCTCCACAGACCTGACTTGTAACTTGGCACGTTTGGCGTCTCCATAGCAACAATGATAGCGGTTTCTCTTTGCGCAGATGGAGGAGGTGAAGAAAACTGCAGAGACAGAGTTCAATCAGATCAGTGCTGTGGCCAAGAATGAGGTAAACCAAATACATGAATACTCTGTGTACTCTGATGACTACTCTGTGTACTCTGATGACTACTCTGTGTACTCTGATGACTACTCTGTGTACTCTGATGAATACTCCGTGTACTCTGATGAATACTCTGTGTACTCTGATGAATACTCTGTGTACTCTGATGAATACTCTGTGTACTCTGATGAATACTCCAGCTCAGTACTTCCTGTGTCCAGATCAAAGACTTCAAACGCGCTCGAGTCCAGCTGCTGCGTCAGGCTCTGGTTTTGTGGTGTGAGAAGCAGCTCGTCACCGCCAGAAACAACGCCGAGCAACTGACCCTGCACCTGGAGACGGTCAGAGGGCTGGCCTAGCCCGGCACGGCCCCTTTAGCCCGGCACGGCCCGCTTTAGTCCGGCACGGCCCGCTTCAGTCCGGCACGGCCCGCTTTAGTCCGGCACGGCCCGCTTCAGTCCGGCACGGCCCGCTTCAGTCCGGCACGACCCGCTTCAGTCCGACACGGCCCGCTTTAGTCCGGCACAGCCCGCTTCAGTCCAGCACAATCCAGTTTAGTCCAGCACAGTCCGGTTTAGACCAGCACAGTCCGGTTTAGTCCAGCACAGTCCAGTTTAGTCCAGCACAGTCCGGTTTAGACCAGCACAGTCCGGTTTAGTCCAGCACAGTCCAGTTTAGTCCAGCACAGTCCAGTTTAGTCCAGCACAGTCCGGTTTAGACCAGCACAGTCCGGTTTAGTCCAGCACAGTCCAGTTTAGTCCAGCACAGTCCGGTTTAGACCAGCACAGTCCGGTTTAGTCCAGCACAGTCCGATTTAGACCAGCACAGTCCAGTTTAGTCCAGTTTAGTCCAGCACAGTCCAGTTTAGTCCAGCTCAGTCCAGTTTAGTTCAGTTTAGTCCAGCTCAGTCCAGTTTAGTCCACTTTTGTCCAGTTTTGTCCAGCACAGTCCAGTTTAGTCCAGCACAGTCCAGTTTAGTCCAGTTTGGTCCAGACTCTGCCATAGCAATAAACAAAATATGTTTTGAATGGCCAAATCCTCCTTTAAAAATGTATTATGTTTATGTGATGAAATGTGTGACGTGTTAAAGCCTCACACACGTGTCCAGTGTCCAGTGTCCAGGAGACTGAACATGTCCAGCAGGTTCATGTCCAGCAGGTTTATGTCCAGCAGGTTCATGTCCAGCAGGTTTATGTCCAGCAGGTTCATGTCCAGCAGGTTCATGTCCAGCAGGTTCATGTCCAGCAGGTTATGTCCAGCAGGTTCATGTCCAGCAGGTTCATGTCCAGTGGAGAGAGAACGCTCTGGTCAACACTGTAAAGAATCTGTAAAGTAAAAATAAAGTATTACCTCATAATTGTGACGAGTTATGACTTTTCAGATGTGGATCTCTCAGAACCTGGACGTGGGTTATGATGGAACAGAACTTTTATTGATGTTTGGTCATTTTGGACTCTTCATAATGACCAGAGCTTCTCATTAGTGTTTGTTCCTCTGGAGGTCTGGACTGACGGACTGAGACTTTGTCAGGTTTTGATAACGTCTTTCTCAAAACTGAGTTAATTTTAGTTGAAGACTTGTAATTAAGTAAAAAATAAATAAAAAAGAATTCCAGGTTGAATCCACATAGTTATTAATTGATTTATTTTTGTTTATTCACCTATTTATGAACCTAGAGTGACCTTATAATTTCCTACCACACTTTCTTTTTAAATGTCGTTTTTTGATTTTTGTGCATTAACTCTGTAGTTTTTAAGCCTGGATCATTCTTTATGAAGCTGCTGTGCCTGATCATCTCACCGTGAAAGGAGGAAGTATGTATATTTGTCTAACGAGTGCCCTCACAAACCCTCGTTAATATCCACTTACATTAATTTTAGGAGTGGGCACAGTTTTAGAAAAGGTGAAGTGAAACTGGGGAGGACCACTCGAGCGCGGCCAATCAGAGCCCTGAATTCAGCCACACGGACTAAACGTTTTGTGACGAAGTCGAGCTTTTAAAGTGCACTCTTTTGGGAAAACACAAAATGTACAAATTTATGCCAGTTTTAAAGTGACGTATGACCAGTTGTACATAAAAATTATAGTTTTACATTGATCGAGCGGGTATTTGTGGAGAAAATAATGAAAAATCTGTAGAAAATGACAGGAAGTGACATCACACCAGGGACAGGAAGTGACATCACACCTAGGACACTCAATCCAGTCAACGTTTATGCAGAATTTACACAAAGAAAACACTTTTTTGACTCTAAACATGAATTCAACAACATTAAATTGCCCTCGTATATTTTCATTTGTCAAAGAGTATTTCCCAGTGTTTGATGGGTAATTTCCTAGTGTGATCAATTACAAACAGGAAGTGAAATTATAAACCTAAGAAATGTGCTTTTCTGGCATAACATTTTGATAATCTATTAGCAAAATTCTAAATATATTTATCTTCACTTCATTTTAGTTCAAACCTGTCAGCGGCACTTTACGTCTTTGTTCAAGCTTTAATAAGTCTAATTAAGGTGTAGTTATTAAAAAGTGGTAACCAGTTTTCCTTGAACGTTTTATTTTGTAAACCTGATGAGTCCAGTTTGTGGGTCACACTGGACAAACTGGATAAACCTGATAATAACCCATAATAACCCATGATAACCCATAATAACCCATGATAACCCATGATAACCGATGATAACCCATCCATGATAACCCATGATAACCGATAATAACCCATGACAACCCATGATAACCGATAATAACCCATGATAACCCATGATAACCCATAATAACCCATATTAACCCATGATAACCCATAATAACCCATAATAACCCATGATAACCCATGATAACCCATAATAACCCATAATAACCCATGATAACCCATAATAACCCATGATAACCCATGATAACCCATGATAACCCTTAATAACCCATGATAACCCATAATAACCCATAATAACCCATGATAACCCATGATAACCCATAATAACCCATAATAACCCATGATAACCCATAATAACCCATGATAACCCATGATAACCCATGATAACCCTTAATAACCCATGATAACCCATGATAACCCATGATAACCCATAATAACCCATAATAACCCATAATGACCCATGATGACCCATAATAACCCATAATAACCCATGATAACCCATGATAACCCATGATAACCCATGATAACCCATGATAACCCACGATAACCCACGATAACCCACGATAACCCACGATAACCCACGATAACCCATGATAACCCATGATAACCCATAATAACCCATGATAACCCATAATAACCCATATATAACCCATGATAACCCATGATAACCCATGATAACCCATGATAACCCATGATAACCCATAATAACCATAGTAACCCATGATAACCCATGATAACCCATAATAACCCATGATAACCCATGATAACCCATAATAACCCATAATAACCCATTATAACCCATAATAACCCATGATAACCCATGATAACCCATGATAACCGATAATAACCCATGATAACCCATAATGACCCACAATAACCCATGATAACCCATAATAACCCATAATAACCCATGATAACCCATGATAACCGATGATAACCCATCCATGATAACCCATGATAACCCATAATAACCCATGATAACCCATGATCACCCATAATAACCCATGATAACCCATGATAACCCATAATAACCCATGATAACCCATGATAACCCATAATAACCCATGATAACCCATGATCACCCATAATAACCCATGATAACCCATGATAACCCATAATAACCCATGATAACCCATGATCACCCATAATAACCCATGATAACCCATGATAACCCATAATAACCCATGATAACCCATGATCACCCATAATAACCCATGATAACCCATGATAACCCATGATAACCTATGATAACCCATGATAACCCACGATAACCCACAATAACCCACGATAACCCACGATAACCCACGATAACCCATGATAACCCATGATAACCCATGATAACCCATAATAACCCATGATAACCCATAATAACCCATATATAACCCATGATAACCCATGATAACCCATGATAACCCATGATAACCCATAATAACCATAGTAACCTATGATAACCCATGATAACCCATAATAACCCATGATAACCCATGATAACCCATAATAACCCATAATAACCCATTATAACCCATAATAACCCATGATAACCCATGATAACCCATGATAACCCATGATAACCGATAATAACCCATGATAACCCATAATGACCTATAATAACCCATGATAACCCATAATAACCCATAATAACCCATGATAACCCATGATAACCGATGATAACCCATCCATGATAACCCATGATAACCCATAATAACCCATGATAACCCATGATCACCCATAATAACCCATGATAACCCATGATAACCCATAATAACCCATGATAACCCATGATAACCCATAATAACCCATGATAACCCATGATCACCCATAATAACCCATGATAACCCATGATAACCCATAATAACCCATGATAACCCATGATCACCCATAATAACCCATGATAACCCATGATAACCCATAATAACCCATGATAACCCATGATCACCCATAATAACCCATGATAACCCATGATCACCCATAATAACCCATGATCACCCATAATAACCCATGATAACCCATGATAACCCATAATAACCCATGATAACCCATGATCACCCATAATAACCCATGATAACCCATGATCACCCATAATAACCCATGATAACCCATGATAACCCATAATAACCCATGATAACCCATGATCACCCATAATAACCCATGATAACCCATGATAACCCATAATAACCCATGATAACCCATGATCACCCATAATAACCCATGATAACCCATGATCACCCATAATAACCCATGATAACCCATGATAACCCATAATAACCCATGATAACCCATGATCACCCATAATAACCCATGATAACCCATGATCACCCATAATAACCCATGATAACCCATGATCACCCATAATAACCCATGATAACCCATGATCACCCATAATAACCCATGATAACCCATGATAACCCGTTTCCCTGCTCTGGCTCTGCATTAATCAGAGGCACTGGGGGACTTCTGTCTGCAGGGCCAACGAGATCTACAGGCGTTGTTGTTGTTGTTGTTGTTGTTGTTGTTGTTGTTGTTGTTGTATCCACCCTGAGCACAAGTCTTACCTGGGAACGACTGAAGCGAATGAAAAATGCGTGAAATTGTAAAACCACTTTTAACGTCTGGAAAAACACAAAGTATCTGTGCACGATGCCACTTTTCTGTCTCCGTTGAACTGTTTTAAAATTAATTATGCTTTTGAGGTATTGAACTATGACATGAGTAGAACAGATCATCGTTTTAGATTTTGCTCATCGTAAACATTAATATCGATCGGTCTAAAAGGACTCAGTAAAGTCTCTGTAGAAAGCAGCGGATTGTCATTTTATACATGATTTATTATTGAAAAGTGGGACATTTTAGACCCCTACAACAATCAGTCGTCGTAACATCTCAAATCATTCCAGCTGCGTGAGGGATGTGGGAGGTGATTGGGGTAGGTGAAAACGGGGATTTTCTGCACGATCGAGCCTCATTTGTAGGACAACACGGGATTAAGTCAAACAGTATGAACGTTAAAAGCTCATTAAAGTTGATTTGGCCATTCTTTACAGTGGTCGCCTTTCCACAGACCTGACCTGTAATTCGGGCCTGGTGGTGCCTCCATGGAGACGGATACATCAGGCAGACAATAACATCTCATCTGACGTACACCCTCCCCCAGAAAAGTTCCACGCTGCACCTTTAAGACTTGATAATGCTGATAACTGCGACAATGCTGCCAAATATGAGGAGGGACCAATCACCCCCTTGTCCTCTCTTTATCCCTCTCTCTCCTTCTCCTTGTTCCTCTCACGTTTTTTCTCGTTTTTTTTTTTGCTTCTCTTGCTGTTCTCCCACGTCTGCTCTTTCCCTTTCCCTCTTCTGCTGCTCAGGTGAGTTCTTCGTAGTTAAACTGTGTCAGACTCATTAAATGTAATCGCCGCAGTTTACGCAAAAGAACCGTTAACGGAGACGAGACTGCGGGGAACGCTCCGGACCGTCCGGCGTTATAATGCGTTTGAAGTCGAAGCCAAATAATCAACTCAACAGTCCAAAAATGATAATTCTTTATGTTTAGTCGCGCAGAGACTCATCAACTCGACTGATTGTGGCGTTACACATTTTTACAGTGTATCCCATAATGCCGTGCGCTGAAAACATGACTTAGACTCTGACAAAGTTCTACCATTTATTTATAATCAATAAAACTGCATTAAGGGAATCGATGGCCGTTATTCGGGGTCAGACGCATTAGTTTATCTCAGTTTGGTGATGGATTATGGATTGGTTGATGTAAAAGTCGTTGGTTCTAATACAAATATATTGAAAATTGCGAAAGAAAGTCTAATTTGTTTAATTTCTCCTTCATTGTATTGTTTCTGTCGATGGACGACTTTCGATTAAACGTCACAATCAAACAATCAGATGAGTCTGTGATTGTCTAACGCAGGAGAAGATCGTTTAAAACAGATGTTTGTAGTTGTATAATTGTTAACTGCACAGCACAGACTCAAATACACAGGAGACTTTTTAATGCAGAGGATGAAGGATGGGTCAAATGCAGAGGATGAAGGGTGGGTCAAATGCAGAGGATGAAGGATGGGACAAGGGTGGGTAAAATGCAGAGGATGAAATGTGGGTCAAATGCGGAGGATGAAGGGTGGGTCAAATGCAGAGGATGAATATGCCTTTGGGGACAATAATGCCCAAAAACATATTTATAGTTTAAATTTGCAAGCATTTATAATTTAAGAAAGGTTAAAACCAATAAAATAAGGCCTTAAAAATTTAAATATGACGTTTAAATCACTGTCTTTGAGCGTTTAGATGAAGCTGCACAGCCGACTGCAAACCAGAACGTGAGTGTCTTCTGTGTTGATACAGACGTGAAGGAGGAAGAGCAAACACCTCCTCTCAGTCAGGCTTTGAGGTGGAGGTGACCAGACGCACGGCAAGTTTCAGTCGTGACTCCTCCCTTTTGGGCAGGACCAATCAGAGCTCAGGAGAGAATAAACGCTGACGCTCAAACTGTTTACGTCTGACCGAAAATGATTTTTGACGACTTGATTTGAAACAGTGACTACCTTCTTTTTTTTCTGCCACGGACCAGGATACATACGCCCCCCTGTAGTCGCACTTGTGGGGGGCCCCGCACCACAGTTTGAGACGCTCCGCTCTGAACACTGTAACGAGTCTCTCACTTCACTGCGTCGGGACGAATTAGACTTGCTAATATAGTCCATTTCTCTGTGCCCACTTAAAGAGCCATAAATATTAATGCCTCGCCCTCCTCCCCCGGCCCCTCCCGCCTCCCCCGGCCCCTCCCACACCCACTGCCCCCCCTCCCCCCCTCCTGCAGCCAGGCTCACAGACATAATTAGGTTTGTACAGATAAACAAGAGGATGATAGACAGAGGCGCACTGGCTGTTATTTTTAATGTTCAACACGAGCGTGAGTGACCGGTCCACGAGCGTGAGTGACCGGTCCACGAGCGTGAGTGACCGGTCCACGAGTGAGTGACCGGTCCACGAGCGTGAGTGACCGGTCCACGAGCGTGAGTGACCGGTCCACGAGTGAGTGACCGGTCCACGAGCGTGAGTGACCGGTCCACGAGTGAGTGACCGGTCCACGAGTGAGTCAACGGTCCACGAGCGTGAGTGACCGGTCCACGCGTGAGTGACCGGTCCACGAGCGTGAGTGACCGGTCCACGAGTGAGTGACCGGTCCACGAGCGTGAGTGACCGGTCCACGAGCGTGAGTGACCGGTCCACGAGTGAGTGACCGGTCCACGAGCGTGAGTGACCAGTCCACGAGCGTGAGTGACCAGTCCACGTGGATTAGGCCGTGATGGAGATGATGATGGTGATGATTCTGTGGTGTTTTGTATTTCATGCGTCGACCTCCAGATCGTCACGGAAACAGATCCAGACACATCCGTTCCCGAGACTCCCATCTACTTTATCTGTGTAGCTCATGTAACGAACTGAAACGTCTCCAAATAAATAAACCGTTTCAAATGTCTCCACCAGCGCTCACGAAGCAATAATACAAGCTGGAAAATACTAAAGCCCTAAAACAGTAAATGAAAACGATAAAACCGCTGTTCACAACTGCTGTCCATCTTTACATTAGTTTCTCTGTATGATTCACTGTTTTTAATCTGTTTTCTTTTTTATTTATTGTGTAACTTGTTGGATTAATCTTCTTGAAACTGACTGTTTTATTATCGCTCTGGAAGTTTTCTGAAAAGTGCTTTTATTTTGTCATATTTTTGGCTGAAATATAAACTAAACACACATAAACACAAGTATACAAAATCTGGTGCAAAAATATGTTTATTCCAGCATGTTTGGGCCTCCACACACACTCTGCCACCTGCTTGTCTCCATGACGATCATATACAGGATGATCGTTATGGAGACACTTGGAAAAACTGGTGTTCAGGGTTCAGTTTTTCCCCCCTTTTTTCTGTCTGTGTATTTGTGTTTGAAATGCTGCTCTCTGGTTCTTTAGTTCTGTGACTGTTCTATGTTTCATCTTTTATAGAAATAATGAATTAATAAATAAAAATTGTACTTTGAATGTAAATTTCTCAATTTGTTTACCGTCTATTGTTGTCAGTCCAGTCCATTTATTTTCGCGGCGGCCTTTTGCGCTGCAGCTAGAAGTGCGTTTCAGAAGTATCCATGTATTGAGTCCTCTGCAGGGGTTTTGAGGCCCAAATACATCGAGTTATTAGAACGTCTTGAGTTTATGGAAATGATAATGTAACTGAGGCAAATCATCGGTGCAAGATTGAGAAGTCTTTTGTTTTAGAGGAAGACTGGATGATCTTTTAAATGAGTATAACTTTGACTTGCCTGACAAGCCCCTCCCTCATTCCGTGCGGAACCAGGAAGTGCGTCTACAAACCATCCTCACTCGGGACGGTCCAACCACAGCCGCTCTTTTATCGCACGCGACATCGTATGATCCCGTGACTGCATCGTGACGCTTTAAAACTCCTACAGCGGATTGATCGGGAGCACCAAGAGGGGCGGGGCTACGTGCCGGCCTCCATACACTGACTCTTCTGATTGGACAAGGGCTTTTTAATGCATCGTGAACGTCATGACGCATTGAAATCGCTTTATTTTGCCAACAACGGCCTTTAGAAATCGTGGAGACGGGTTATAGTTTCAGACCCTTCAGATCTTTTTGGTCCAACAGGAAACAACACTGTTCACATCCTGTATATCTCCTGTATATCTCAGCGGGGAGTCGCTACGGTAACGCCTTCTGAGAGGTCATATTCGTACTGTAACCGCGGCAGTTTCGTTCGGATCAATGATGTATCTGTTTTTCCGGCGGCGTTCGCAGAGACACGAGCTGGAGGTCACAGCGCGTCCCGGTTTATTTTAGTTTCACGCTGACAACGTGGGCCGGTCCACAACGTGTGCACGGCCCGCGGAGAGGACGGGCCGTATGCTGGAAATACACAGATACAGGATGTTATGTAATGTGTACGAGAGCGAGTTCACAGGACGAGCGGGTCGACATTATGATGAGTTACATGGATACAGAGGGACAAGTATTTCTATAATTACTTCAATTTACACCAACAAATAACAAGGAATACTTTAGTTTTTGTTTTTATTTCAATCCAGAACATGAACTTCAAATAAACCTTTTCGAAAAGCAGTGGGAAACACTTTCTCTTTTTTACGAAGACAATGATCATTCTTCTGCCATATTCTGACTTAAAGCGCCCCCTACAGGCCGGACGACTCGTTGAACTATAACGCAGTTAAGATTTACATATTTTAAAATTGGCTTAAAAACGATACAAAATGTCATCCCAAAATAGCAAATTCTTTAGGTTTGTAATTTCACTTCCAGTTTGTAATTGATGACATCGCACAAGGAAATTACCCAGCAACCACTGGGCCAAAACTCATCTAATGTCACAATTTGTTTTATTTGACAAATGCGAGAGTGCGACTTTATTTTGTTGAATCATTGTTTTAGAGAAATCAGTTGTTTCTTTGTGTAAATTCTGCATAAACCTTGACTAGAATGAGTGTCCCTGGTGTGATGTCACTTCCTGTCATTTTCTTTAAATTTTTCAATGTTTTCTCCACAAATACCTGCTCGATTGGTGTAAAACGATGATTTATATGCACAACAGGTACAAATATACCAAATAGAGTCAAAAATAGAAAATTGTGAAAACCTCTCATGCGTCACTTTAATTATAAATCCTTTTGCTCCATCGAGCTTCAATATACAAAATAAATAAACATAATTACGGATTTTTGTATCCGTGCATTAAAACATGCAGACTTAAAGGCGCTGTACCAGGTTCATAATAAACGCTTCACTTTTTCTAATGCGTTCCGAGCATCCGAAATATTCATCGAAATGAGTTTAAAAGCTCTTTTCACGTCACAGTAAAGCTGAAAAATATTAGCATGCTAACGGCGCACTTCCTGCTTCTCGGAGGATAACGGTATAGCGTAAAACACATACTTTGAAGACGTGCAACGACAGAAGTGGCGGTAAATGCACCTTTTCAGCTGCCAACCGCCATTAAAAGCAACACAACAACACAATGGGCAATGGAGACACTGACATGTTAAAGCTTTAGCCGTTCATCTGTACATTGTTGACGACACGCGTATTAAGACCGGGTTAGCATAATAACCCGCTCGCTGGTTGTACCGTCTGTTTCACTCTGGTTCTCGTCCCTGTGACACTGCGGTCCACAGCCTGTTCAAGGACACGCTCTGCGGCTCTGCTTCTTCCCCCCGCGGGTCTCAATTAGAGCTTTTATTTTGAAGGACGCGCGTTGCTCTCGCCTCGTCCCGAACACACTCAAGGACTCAAAGGGAAAAAGACCCCAAAGAGCTTTAGCGTCCGATACAAGGGCAGAAGTACTCAAGTACATTTACACAGTATCAGTAACTGTCTGAAGGTATTTCTAACGCCAGACTTTTCCTCTCGCTCGAGTAAATGTTGTAGTTCCTCTTCTCGCTGTGATTAAAGCGTTAAATAATGTGCAGATCGAGCCCAAATATCAACATATCGATCCTGAGTTATCGAAAAGGATCGATTCTGATGCTAAAATATTGTGAAATTCATGTATATTTTAGTGTTGTCGTGGATGTATTACACTGTTGTATCAGTTCAAGCTGGGCTGGAACAAAGATCATCGTGGGCCAAAGAAAAAGAGTTTATAGAAAAAAATGCTGATATGATTCGTTTTCTTTGCATTTTATCTCCTGAACCAGATTTTGTGCATTATTTTATGTTTTGTCCTTCAACATACAGTAACTTGAGTAACTTCTACTTTGTATTTCTGCATAAGTAACATACAACAAGTAATCGTCTCTTTGTGCATTAAATATCTCTCTCATAAATAAGATCCTCTTTTTTAAATACATAAACATACCGGTAATTATTATGATTTTTGTTTTTTGTTTTTCATCATTTTAAACATAAAACAACAAGAACAAACAGGACAAGAACAGATAGAACAACATAAGTAAAAATAGAAAATAATGAAGAGGAAAAACTTCCAAAATAAAAGTCACATTTGGTCCCAAGTCGGTCGAAGTTGTCGATTTAGTCAGTGCGTCGTGGGTCCAGTTTTTCATGCATTTTGTGTCATATATCTACATTTGCATACATATATTTATATTTGCATTAACGAGTCATCACAGTTTGAAAAATGACGATTCGTGAGTTTTAATAACTGTTAATAACCCGTGTTTTTCATGGTCCCAGAAGGAGCTCATTCGCTCTTATTGTGAAGGAAAAGACGGACGAACTGTGATATTCGTTTTCTAGTGTTTTTTAATTTTATTTTGAAGGCATTTTTCTTCAGATAATTTGATCAAACATGAAGCGGATGGATGTTCCTCTGAAAAGTGAAGATGCATTTACGCTTTGACGCTCTGGATTATTTGTTTAGTGTAAGACAAATGTGTGCGAGCACATTACGCCAGTGCTGAAGTCTCTTCACTGGCTCCCCGTCGAGTCTAGAATCAAATTCAAAATTCTACTCTTGACCTACAAAGCCATAAATGACATGGCCCCATCCTACCTCAAAGATGCTATAGAACCATATCATCCAAACAGAGCTCTTCGCTCTCAGAATGCTGGCCTTCTGGTGGTGCCAAGAGTCTCTAAAAGTACTGTAGGAGGTAGAGCGTTTAGCTACCAAGCTCCTGTGTTATGGAATCAGCTCCCGACCCATGTTAAATATGCTGACACAGTCTCTTCATTTAAGTCCAGGCTTAAAACGTTCCTCTTCGAAATCGCTTATGGTCAGAGTAGTTAGGAACAGAAAGATAAACCCACAGCTTCAGCTACGCTGCCCTAGGAGTAACTATGCTGGGGGAAGTATGTCAGCTTGAGCACTATCCTCTTCTTCTTCTGACTACTTATGCTATCAAACAATATTTATTTTTTGATTCCACTTGCAAACTGTTCACCGCCTTCTTTTCTTTCTCTCACTCCTGAGGACCTGTGGACCCAGATGCCCCTCCCCTGGTGAAGTGGTCCCTGCCCTGTGTGGACGGTCCCTCATCTGCCTGAAGAGTGGCTCCAGTTCGCCTCAGTCGGTCCCTCATCTGCCTGAAGAGTGGGTCCAGCTCGCCTCCGACGGTCCCTCATCTGCCTGAAGAGTGGGTCCAGCTCGCCTCCGACGGTCCCTCTTCTGCCTGAAGAGTGGGTCCAGCTCGACTCAGACGGTCCCTCTTCTGCCTGAAGAGTGGGTCCAGCTCGACTCAGACGGTCCCTCATCTGCCTGAAGAGTGGGTCCAGCTCGACTCAGACGGTCCCTCTTCTGCCTGAAGAGTGGGTCCAGCTCCAGTCTCCTCGTGTCCGTCTGTCCGTCTGTGAGAGTCGGATCTCTCCTTCACTGGAACTCCTCCAGGTTTCTACGCTTTTTTCCCAAAGAGGTTTTTTTTGTAGTTTTTCCTGGCCGAGAAGGAGAGTCTAAGGACAGAGGACCCTGGGACATCGTCCCTCGCCACCACAGACATTGTCTGACTTCATCGCCACCACAGACATTGTCTGACTTCATCGCCACCACAGACATTGTTGATTCATTTCTCCCTGTGGCCCTCAGAGGCAACTGTTGTTGTGATTTTGGGCCTTACAAAAATAAATTGATTTGATTTGATGAGTACTATACAGTGTAGTTATAGTACTCATCTGTGTAATTAAAGTATTATACTGTGTAGTTATGGCAGTATACTGTGTAGTTATAGAACTATACTGTGTAATTATAGTAGTATACTGTGTAGTTATGGCAGTATACTGTGTAGTTATAGTAGTATACTGTGTAGTTATGGCAGTATACTGTGTAGTTATAGTAGTATACAGTGTAGTTATAGTAGTATACTGTGTAGTTATAGTAGTATACAGTGTAGTTATAGTAGTATACAGTGTAGTTATAGTACTGTACTGTGTAGTTATAGTAGTATACTGTGTAGTTATAGTACTATAATGTGTAGTTATAGTAGTATACTGTGTAGTTGTAGTACTATACAGTGTAGTTATAGTACTATAATGTGTAGTTATAGTACCATAATGTGTAGTTATAGTACTATACTCTGTAGTTATAGTACTATACTGTGTAGTTATAGTAGTATACTGTGTAGTCATAGTACTGTACAGTGTAGTTATAGTACTATAATGTGTAGTTATAGTACCATAATGTGTAGTTATAGTACTATACTCTGTAGTTATAGTACTATACTGTGTAGTTATAGTAGTATACTGTGTAGTCATAGTACTGTACAGTGTAGTTATAGTACTATACAGTGTAGTTATAGTACTATACTGTGTAGTTATAGTAGTATACTGTGGAGTTATAGTACTATACTGTGTAGTTATAGTAGTATACTGTGTAGTTATAGTACTATAATGTGTAGTTATAGTACTATAATGTGTAGTTATAGTACTATACTGTGTAGTTATAGTAGTATACTGTGTAGATATCAAATCAAATCAAATCAATTTATTTTTGTAAGGCCCAAAAGCACAACAACAGTTGCCTCTGAGGGCCACAGGGAGAAATGAATCAACAATGTCTGTGGTGGCGATGAAGTCAGACAATGTCTGTGGTGGCGATGAAGTCAGACAATGTCTGTGGTGGCGAGGGACGATGTCCCAGGGTCCTCTGTCCTTAGACTCTCCTTCTCGGCCAGGAAAAACTACAAAAAAACCTCTTTGGGAAAAAAGCGTAGAAACCTGGAGGAGTTCCAGTGAAGGAGAGATCCGACTCTTACAGACGGACAGACGGACACAAGGAGACTGGAGCTGGACCCACTCTTCAGGCAGAAGAGGGACCGTCTGAGTCGAGCTGGACCCACTCTTCAGGCAGAAGAGGGACCGTCGGAGGCGAGCTGGACCCACTCTTCAGGCAGACGAGGGACCGTCGGAGGCGAGCTGGACCCACTCTTCAGGCAGATGAGGGACCGACTGAGGCGAACTGGAGCCACTCTTCAGGCAGATGAGGGACCGTCCACACAGGGCAGGGACCACTTCACCAGGGGAGGGGCATCTGGGTCCACAGGTCCTCAGGAGTGAGAGAAAGAAAAGAAGGCGGTGAACAGTTTGCAAGTGGAATCAAAAAATAAATATTGTTTGATAGCAAAAGTAGTCAGAAGAAGAAGAGGATAGTGCTCAAGCTGACATACTTCCCCCAGCATAGTTACTCCTAGGGCAGCGTAGCTGAAGCTGTGGGTTTATCTTTCTGTTCCTAACTACTCTGACCATAAGCGATTTCGAAGAGGAACGTTTTAAGCCTGGACTTAAATGAAGAGACTGTGTCAGCATATTTAACATGGGTCGGGAGCTGATTCCATAACATATGGCAGTATACTGTGTAGTTATAGTAGTATACTGTGTAGTTGTAGTACTATACAGTGTAGTTATAGTACTATAATGTGTAGTTATAGTACCATAATGTGTAGTTATAGTACTATACTGTGTAGTTATAGTACTATACTGTGTAGTTATAGTAGTATACTGTGTAGTCATAGTACTGTACAGTGTAGTTATAGTAGTATACAGTGTAGTTATAGTACTATACTGTGTAGTTATAGTAGTATACTGTGTAGTTATAGTACTATAATGTGTAGTTATAGTAGTATACAGTGTAGTTGTAGTTCTATAATGTGTAGTTATAGTACTATAATGTGTAGTTATAGTACTATACTGTGTAGTTATAGTAGTATACTGTGTAGATATGGCAGTATACTGTGTAGTTATAGTACTATACTGTGTAGTTATAGTAGTATACTGTGTAGTTATGGCAGTATACAGTGTAGTTATAGTAGTATACAGTGTAGTTATAGTAGTATACAGTGTAGTTATAGTAGTATACTGTGTAGTTATAGTAGTATACTGTTAAAGTAGTATACTGTTAAAGTAGTATACTGTTATAGTAGTATACAGTGTAGTTATAGTAGTATACTCAAATCAAATCAAATCAATTTATTTTTGTAAGGCCCAAAATCACAACAACAGTTGCCTCTGAGGGCCACAGGGAGAAATGAATCAACAATGTCTGTGGTGGCGATGGAGTCAGACAATGTCTGTGGTGGAGAGGGACGATGTCCCAGGGTCCTCTGTCCTTAGACTCTATAGTAGTACTATAACTACTGTGTAGTTATAGTACTCTACAGTGTAGTTATAGTACTATACAGTGTAGTTATAGTACTCATCTGTGTAATTAAAGTATTATACTGTGTAGTTATGGCAGTATACTGTGTAGTTATAGTACTATACTGTGTAATTATAGTAGTATACTGTGTAGTTATGGCAGTATACTGTGTAGTTATAGTAGTATACAGTGTAGTTATAGTACTATACTGTGTAGTTATAGTAGTATGCTGTGTAGTTATAGTACTATAATGTATAGTTATAGTACTATACTGTGTAGTTATGGTAGTATACTGTGTAGTTATAGTAGTATACTGTGTAGTTATGGCAGTATACTGTGTAGTTATAGTACTATACAGTGTAGTTATAGTACTATAATGTGTAGTTATAGTACTATACTGTGTAGTTATAGTAGTATACTGTGTAGTTATAGTACTATAATGTGTAGTTATAGTAGTATACTGTGTAGTTGTAGTACTATACAGTGTAGTTATAGTACTATAATGTGTAGTTATAGTACCATAATGTGTAGTTATAGTACTATACTCTGTAGTTATAGTACTATACTGTGTAGTTATAGTAGTATACTGTGTAGTCATAGTACTGTACAGTGTAGTTATAGTACTATACAGTGTAGTTATAGTACTATACTGTGTAGTTATAGTAGTATACTGTGGAGTTATAGTGGTATACTGTTAAAGTAGTATACTGTTAAAGTAGTATACTGTTATAGTAGTATACAGTGTAGTTATAGTACTATACTGTGCAGTTATAGTACTATACTGTGTAGTTATAGTAGTATACTGTGTAGTTATAGTACTATAATGTGTAGTTATAGTACTATAATGTGTAGTTATAGTAGTATACTGTGTAGTTATGGCAGTATACTGTGTAGTTATAGTAGTATACAGTGTAGTTATAGTACTATACTGTGTAGTTATAGTAGTATACTGTGTAGTTATAGTACTATAATGTGTAGTTATAGTACTATACTGTGTAGTTATGGTAGTATACTGTGTAGTTATAGTAGTATACTGTGTAGTTATGGCAGTATACTGTGTAGTTATAGTACTATACAGTGTAGTTATAGTACTATAATGTGTAGTTATAGTACTATAATGTGTAGTTATAGTACTATACTGTGTAGTTATGGTAGTATACTGTGTAGTTATAGTAGTATACTGTGTAGTTATGGCAGTATACTGTGTAGTTATAGTAGTATACAGTGTAGTTATAGTAGTATACAGTGTAGTTATAATAGTATACAGTGTAGTTATAGTAGTATACAGTGTAGTTATAGTAGTATACTGTGTAGTTATAGTAGTATACAGTGTAGTTATAGTAGTATACAGTGTAGTTATAGTAGTATACAGAGTAGTTATAGTAGTATACTGTGTAGTTATAGTAGTATACTGTGTAGTTATAGTAGTATACTGTGTAGTTATGGCAGTATACTGTGTAGTTATAGTAGTATACAGTGTAGTTATAGTACTCTACTGTGTAGTTATAGTAGTATACTGTGTAGTTATAGTACTATAATGTGTAGTTATAGTAGTATACTGTGTAGTTGTAGTACTATACAGTGTAGTTATAGTACTATAATGTGTAGTTATAGTACCATAATGTGTAGTTATAGTACTATACTCTGTAGTTATAGTACTATACTATGTAGTTATAGTAGTATACTGTGTAGTCATAGTACTGTACAGTGTAGTTATAGTACTATACAGTGTAGTTATAGTACTATACTGTGTAGTTATAGTAGTATACTGTGGAGTTATAGTGGTTTACTGTTAAAGTAGTATACTGTTAAAGTAGTATACTGTTATAGTAGTATACAGTGTAGTTATAGTACTATACTGTGTAGTTATAGTACTATACTGTGTAGTTATAGTAGTATACTGTGTAGTTATAGTACTATAATGTGTAGTTATAGTACTATACTGTGTAGTTATAGTACTATAATGTGTAGTTATAGTACTATACTGTGTAGTTATAGTAGTATACTGTGTAGATATGGCAGTATACTGTGTAGTTATAGTACTATACTGTGTAGTTATAGTAGTATACTGTGTAGTTATGGCAGTATACAGTGTAGTTATAGTAGTATACAGTGTAGTTATAGTAGTATAGAGTGTAGTTATAGTAGTATACTGTGTAGTTATAGTAGTATACAGTGTAGTTATAGTAGTACACAGTGTAGTTATAGTAGTATACTGTGTAGTTATAGTAGTATACTGTGTAGTTATAGTACTATACAGTGTAGTTATAGTAGTATACTGTGTAGTTATAGTAATATACAGTGTAGTTATAGTAGTATACAGTGTTGTTATAGTAGTATACTGTGTAGTTATAGTACTATACAGTTTAGTTATAGTAGTATACAGTGTAGTTATAGTAGTATACTGTGTAGTTATAGTAGTATACAGTGTAGTTATAGTAGTATACTGTGTAGTTATAGTAGTATACAGTGTAGTTATAGTACTATACAGTGTAGTTATAGTACTATACTGTGTAGTTATAGTAGTATACAGTGTAGTTATAGTAGTATACAGTGTAGTTATAGTAGTATACAGTGTAGTTATAGTAGTATACTGTGTAGTTATAGTAGTATACAGAGTAGTTATAGTAGTATACTGTGTAGTTATAGTAGTATACTGTGTAGTTATAGTAGTATACGGTGTAGTTATAGTACTATACTGTGTAGTTATGGCAGTATACTGTGTAGTTATAGTAGTATAAAGTGTAGTTATAGTACTATACTGTGTAGTTATAGTAGTATACTGTGTAGTTATAGTACTATAATGTGTAGTTATAGTAGTATACTGTGTAGTTGTAGTACTATACAGTGTAGTTATAGTACTATAATGTGTAGTTATAGTACCATAATGTGTAGTTATAGTACTATACTCTGTAGTTATAGTACTATACTGTGTAGTTATAGTAGTATACTGTGTAGTCATAGTACTGTACAGTGTAGTTATAGTACTATACAGTGTAGTTATAGTACTATACTGTGTAGTTATAGTAGTATACTGTGGAGTTATAGTGGTATACTGTTAAAGTAGTATACTGTTAAAGTAGTATACTGTTATAGTAGTATACAGTGTAGTTATAGTACTATACTGTGTAGTTATAGTACTATACTGTGTAGTTATAGTAGTATACTGTGTAGTTATAGTACTATAATGTGTAGTTATAGTACTATAATGTGTAGTTATAGTACTATACTGTGTAGTTATAGTAGTATACTGTGTAGATATGGCAGTATACTGTGTAGTTATAGTAGTATACTGTGTAGTTGTAGTACTATACAGTGTAGTTATAGTACTATAATGTGTAGTTATAGTACCATAATGTGTAGTTATAGTACTATACTGTGTAGTTATAGTACTATACTGTGTAGTTATAGTAGTATACAGTGTAGTTATAGTAGTATACAGTGTAGTTATAGTAGTATACAGTGTAGTTATAGTAGTATACTGTGTAGTTATAGTAGTATACAGAGTAGTTATAGTAGTATACTGTGTAGTTATAGTAGTATACTGTGTAGTTATAGTAGTATACTGTGTAGTTATAGTACTATACTGTGTAGTTATGGCAGTATACTGTGTAGTTATAGTAGTATAAAGTGTAGTTATAGTACTATACTGTGTAGTTATAGTAGTATACTGTGTAGTTATAGTCCTATAATGTGTAGTTATAGTAGTATACTGTGTAGTTGTAGTACTATACAGTGTAGTTATAGTACTATAATGTGTAGTTATAGTACCATAATGTGTAGTTATAGTACTATACTCTGTAGTTATAGTACTATACTGTGTAGTTATAGTAGTATACTGTGTAGTCATAGTACTGTACAGTGTAGTTATAGTACTATACAGTGTAGTTATAGTACTATACTGTGTAGTTATAGTAGTATACTGTGGAGTTATAGTGGTATACTGTTAAAGTAGTATACTGTTAAAGTAGTATACTGTTATAGTAGTATACAGTGTAGTTATAGTACTATACTGTGTAGTTATAGTACTATACTGTGTAGTTATAGTAGTATACTGTGTAGTTATAGTACTATAATGTGTAGTTATAGTACTATAATGTGTAGTTATAGTACTATACTGTGTAGTTATAGTAGTATACTGTGTAGATATGGCAGTATACTGTGTAGTTATAGTAGTATACTGTGTAGTTGTAGTACTATACAGTGTAGTTATAGTACTATAATGTGTAGTTATAGTACCATGATGTGTAGTTATAGTACTATACTGTGTAGTTATAGTACTATACTGTGTAGTTATAGTAGTATACTGTGTAGTCATAGTACTGTACAGTGTAGTTATAGTAGTATACAGTGTAGTTATAGTACTATACTGTGTAGTTATAGTAGTATACGGTTTAGTTATAGTACTATAATGTGTAGTTATAGTAGTATACTGTGTAGTTGTAGTACTATACAATGTAGTTATAGTACTATAATGTGTAGTTATAGTACTATAATGTGTAGTTATAGTACTATACTGTGTAGTTATGGTAGTATACTGTGTAGTTATAGTAGTATACTGTGTAGTTATGGCAGTATACTGTGTAGTTATAGTAGTATACAGTGTAGTTATAGTAGTATACTGTGTAGTTATAGTAGTATACAGTGTAGTTATAGTAGTATACAGTGTAGTTATAGTAGTATACTGTGTAGTTATAGTAGTATACAGTGTAGTTATAGTAGTATACAGTGTAGTTATAGTAGTATACTGTGTAGTTATAGTAGTATACAGAGTAGTTATAGTAGTATACTGTGTAGTTATAGTAGTATACTGTGTAGTTATAGTAGTATACTGTGTAGTTATGGCAGTATACTGTGTAGTTATAGTAGTATACATTGTAGTTATAGTACTATACTGTGTAGTTATAGTAGTATACTGTGTAGTTATAGTACTATAATGTGTAGTTATAGTAGCATACTGTGTAGTTGTAGTACTATACAGTGTAGTTATAGTACTATAATGTGTAGTTATAGTACGATAATGTGTAGTTATAGTACTATACTCTGTAGTTATAGTACTATAATGTGTAGTTATAGTACGATAATGTGTAGTCATAGTACTGTACAGTGTAGTTATAGTACTATACAGTGTAGTTATAGTACTATACTGTGTAGTTATAGTAGTATACTGTGGAGTTATAGTGGTATACTGTTAAAGTAGTATACTGTTAAAGTAGTATACTGTTATAGTAGTATACAGTGTAGTTATAGTACTATACTGTGCAGTTATAGTACTATACTGTGTAGTTATAGTAGTATTCTGTGTAGTTATAGTACTATAATGTGTAGTTATAGTACTATAATGTGTAGTTATAGTAGTATACTGTGTAGTTATGGCAGTATACTGTGTAGTTATAGTAGTATACAGTGTAGTTATAGTACTATACTGTGTAGTTATAGTAGTATACTGTGTAGTTATAGTACTATAATGTGTAGTTATAGTACTATACTGTGTAGTTATGGTAGTATACTGTGTAGTTATAGTAGTATACTGTGTAGTTATGGCAGTATACTGTGTAGTTATAGTACTATACAGTGTAGTTATAGTACTATAATGTGTAGTTATAGTACTATAATGTGTAGTTATAGTACTATACTGTGTAGTTATGGTAGTATACTGTGTAGTTATAGTAGTATACTGTGTAGTTATGGCAGTATACTGTGTAGTTATAGTAGTATACAGTGTAGTTATAGTAGTATACAGTGTAGTTATAATAGTATACAGTGTAGTTATAGTAGTATACAGTGTAGTTATAGTAGTATACTGTGTAGTTATAGTAGTATACAGTGTAGTTATAGTAGTATACAGAGTAGTTATAGTAGTATACTGTGTAGTTATAGTAGTATACTGTGTAGTTATAGTAGTATACTGTGTAGTTATGGCAGTATACTGTGTAGTTATAGTAGTATACAGTGTAGTTATAGTACTCTACTGTGTAGTTATAGTAGTATACTGTGTAGTTATAGTACTATAATGTGTAGTTAATGTAGTATACTGTGTAGTTGTAGTACTATACAGTGTAGTTATAGTACTATAATGTGTAGTTATAGTACCATAATGTGTAGTTATAGTACTATACTCTGTAGTTATAGTACTATACTATGTAGTTATAGTAGTATACTGTGTAGTCATAGTACTGTACAGTGTAGTTATAGTACTATACAGTGTAGTTATAGTACTATACTGTGTAGTTATAGTAGTATACTGTGGAGTTATAGTGGTTTACTGTTAAAGTAGTATACTGTTAAAGTAGTATACTGTTATAGTAGTATACAGTGTAGTTATAGTACTATACTGTGTAGTTATAGTACTATACTGTGTAGTTATAGTAGTATACTGTGTAGTTATAGTACTATAATGTGTAGTTATAGTACTATAATGTGTAGTTATAGTACTATACTGTGTAGTTATAGTAGTATACTGTGTAGATATGGCAGTATACTGTGTAGTTATAGTAGTATACTGTGTAGTTGTAGTACTATACAGTGTAGTTATAGTACTATACTGTGTAGTTATAGTACTATAATGTGTAGTTATAGTACTATAATGTGTAGTTATAGTACTATACTGTGTAGTTATAGTAGTATACTGTGTAGATATGGCAGTATACTGTGTAGTTATAGTACTATACTGTGTAGTTATAGTAGTATACTGTGTAGTTATGGCAGTATACAGTGTAGTTATAGTAGTATACAGTGTAGTTATAGTAGTATAGAGTGTAGTTATAGTAGTATACTGTGTTGTTATAGTAGTATACTGTGTAGTTATAGTACTATACAGTGTAGTTATAGTAGTATACAGTGTAGTTATAGTAGTATACTGTGTAGTTATAGTAGTATACAGTGTAGTTATAGTAGTATACTGTGTAGTTATAGTAGTATACAGTGTAGTTATAGTACTATACAGTGTAGTTATAGTACTATACTGTGTAGTTATAGTAGTATACAGTGTAGTTATAGTAGTATACAGTGTAGTTATAGTAGTATACAGTGTAGTTATAGTAGTATACTGTGTAGTTATAGTAGTATACAGAGTAGTTATAGTAGTATACTGTGTAGTTATAGTAGTATACTGTGTAGTTATAGTACTATACTGTGTAGTTATGGCAGTATACTGTGTAGTTATAGTAGTATAAAGTGTAGTTATAGTACTATACTGTGTAGTTATAGTAGTATACTGTGTAGTTATAGTACTATAATGTGTAGTTATAGTAGTATACTGTGTAGTTGTAGTACTATACAGTGTAGTTATAGTACTATAATGTGTAGTTATAGTACCATAATGTGTAGTTATAGTACTATACTCTGTAGTTATAGTACTATACTGTGTAGTTATAGTAGTATACTGTGTAGTCATAGTACTGTACAGTGTAGTTATAGTACTATACAGTGTAGTTATAGTACTATACTGTGTAGTTATAGTAGTATACTGTGGAGTTATAGTGGTATACTGTTAAAGTAGTATACTGTTAAAGTAGTATACTGTTATAGTAGTATACAGTGTAGTTATAGTACTATACTGTGTAGTTATAGTACTATACTGTGTAGTTATAGTAGTATACTGTGTAGTTATAGTACTATAATGTGTAGTTATAGTACTATAATGTGTAGTTATAGTACTATACTGTGTAGTTATAGTAGTATACTGTGTAGATATGGCAGTATACTGTGTAGTTATAGTAGTATACTGTGTAGTTGTAGTACTATACAGTGTAGTTATAGTACTATAATGTGTAGTTATAGTACCATAATGTGTAGTTATAGTACTATACTGTGTAGTTATAGTACTATACTGTGTAGTTATAGTAGTATACAGTGTAGTTATAGTAGTATACAGTGTAGTTATAGTAGTATACAGTGTAGTTATAGTAGTATACTGTGTAGTTATAGTAGTATACAGAGTAGTTATAGTAGTATACTGTGTAGTTATAGTAGTATACTGTGTAGTTATAGTAGTATACTGTGTAGTTATAGTACTATACTGTGTAGTTATGGCAGTATACTGTGTAGTTATAGTAGTATAAAGTGTAGTTATAGTACTATACTGTGTAGTTATAGTAGTATACTGTGTAGTTATAGTACTATAATGTGTAGTTATAGTAGTATACTGTGTAGTTGTAGTACTATACAGTGTAGTTATAGTACTATAATGTGTAGTTACAGTACCATAATGTGTAGTTATAGTACTATACTCTGTAGTTATAGTACTATACTGTGTAGTTATAGTAGTATACTGTGTAGTCATAGTACTGTACAGTGTAGTTATAGTACTATACAGTGTAGTTATAGTACTATACTGTGTAGTTATAGTAGTATACTGTGGAGTTATAGTGGTATACTGTTAAAGTAGTATACTGTTAAAGTAGTATACTGTTATAGTAGTATACAGTGTAGTTATAGTACTATACTGTGTAGTTATAGTACTATACTGTGTAGTTATAGTAGTATACTGTGTAGTTATAGTACTATAATGTGTAGTTATAGTACTATAATGTGTAGTTATAGTACTATACTGTGTAGTTATAGTAGTATACTGTGTAGATATGGCAGTATACTGTGTAGTTATAGTAGTATACTGTGTAGTTGTAGTACTATACAGTGTAGTTATAGTACTATAATGTGTAGTTATAGTACCATAATGTGTAGTTATAGTACTATACTGTGTAGTTATAGTACTATACTGTGTAGTTATAGTAGTATACTGTGTAGTCATAGTACTATACTGTGTAGTTATAGTAGTATACTGTTTAGTTATAGTACTATAATGTGTAGTTATAGTAGTATACTGTGTAGTTGTAGTACTATACAATGTAGTTTTAGTACTATAATGTGTAGTTATAGTACTATAATGTGTAGTTATAGTACTATACTGTGTAGTTATAGTAGTATACTGTGTAGATATGGCAGTATACTGTGTAGTTATAGTACTATACTGTGTAGTTATAGTAGTATACTGTTTAGTTATAGTACTATAATGTGTAGTTATAGTAGTATACTGTGTAGTTGTAGTACTATACAATGTAGTTATAGTACTATAATGTGTAGTTATAGTACTATAATGTGTAGTTATAGTACTATACTGTGTAGTTATAGTAGTATACTGTGTAGATATGGCAGTATACTGTGTAGTTATAGTACTATACTGTGTAGTTATAGTAGTATACTGTGTAGTTATGGCAGTATACAGTGTAGTTATAGTAGTATACAGTGTAGTTATAGTAGTATACAGAGTAGTTATAGTACTCATCTGTGTAATTAAAGTATTATACTGTGTAGTTATGGCAGTATACTGTGTAGTTATAGTACTATACTGTGTAATTATAGTAGTATACTGTGTAGTTATGGCAGTATACTGTGTAGTTATAGTAGTATACAGTGTAGTTATAGTACTATACTGTGTAGTTATAGTAGTATACTGTGTAGTTATAGTACTATAATGTGTAGTTATAGTACTATACTGTGTAGTTATGGTAGTATACTGTGTAGTTATAGTAGTATACTGTGTAGTTATGGCAGTATACTGTGTAGTTATAGTACTATACAGTGTAGTTATAGTACTATAATGTGTAGTTATAGTACTATAATGTGTAGTTATAGTACTATACTGTGTAGTTATGGTAGTATACTGTGTAGTTATAGTAGTATACAGTGTAGTTATAGTAGTATACTGTGTAGTTATAGTAGTATACAGTGTAGTTATAGTAGTATACTGTGTAGTTATAGTAGTATACAGTGTAGTTATAGTAGTATAGGGTGTAGTTATAGTAGTATACTGTGTAGTTATAGTAGTATACAGAGTAGTTATAGTAGTATACTGTGTAGTTATAGTAGTATACTGTGTAGTTATAGTAGTATACAGTGTAGTTATAGTAGTATACTGTGTAGTTATAGTAGTATACAGTGTAGTTATAGTAGTATACAGTGTAGTTATAGTAGTATACAGTGTAGTTATAGTAGTATACAGTGTAGTTATAGTAGTATACAGTGTAGTTATAGTAGTATACTGTGTAGTTATAGTAGTATACAGTTTAGTTATAGTAGTATACAGTGTAGTTATAGTAGTATACTGTGTAGTTATAGTAGTATACAGAGTAGTTATAGTAGTATACTGTGTAGTTATAGTAGTATACTGTGTAGTTATAGTAGTATACTGTGTAGTTATGGCAGTATACTGTGTAGTTATAGTAGTATACAGTGTAGTTATAGTACTATACTGTGTAGTTATAGTAGTATACTGTGTAGTTATAGTACTATAATGTGTAGTTATAGTAGTATACTGTGTAGTTGTAGTACTATACAGTGTAGTTATAGTACTATAATGTGTAGTTATAGTACCATAATGTGTAGTTATAGTACTATACTCTGTAGTTATAGTACTATACTGTGTAGTTATAGTAGTATACTGTGTAGTCATAGTACTGTACAGTGTAGTTATAGTACTATACAGTGTAGTTATAGTACTATACTGTGTAGTTATAGTAGTATACTGTGGAGTTATAGTGGTATACTGTTAAAGTAGTATACTGTTAAAGTAGTATACTGTTATAGTAGTATACAGTGTAGTTATAGTACTATACTGTGTAGTTATAGTACTATACTGTGTAGTTATAGTAGTATACTGTGTAGTTATAGTACTATAATGTGTAGTTATAGTACTATAATGTGTAGTTATAGTACTATACTGTGTAGTTATAGTAGTATACTGTGTAGATATGGCAGTATACTGTGTAGTTATAGTAGTATACTGTGTAGTTGTAGTACTATACAGTGTAGTTATAGTACTATAATGTGTAGTTATAGTACTATAATGTGTAGTTATAGTACTATACTGTGTAGTTATAGTAGTATACTGTGTAGATATGGCAGTATACTGTGTAGTTATAGTACTATACTGTGTAGTTATAGTAGTATACTGTGTAGTTATGGCAGTATACAGTGTAGTTATAGTAGTATACAGTGTAGTTATAGTAGTATAGAGTGTAGTTATAGTAGTATACTGTGTAGTTATAGTAGTATACAGTGTAGTTATAGTAGTACACAGTGTAGTTATAGTAGTATACTGTGTAGTTATAGTAGTATACTGTGTAGTTATAGTACTATACAGTGTAGTTATAGTAGTATACTGTGTAGTTATAGTACTATACAGTGTAGTTATAGTAGTATACAGTGTAGTTATAGTAGTATACTGTGTAGTTATAGTACTATACAGTGTAGTTATAGTAGTATACAGTGTAGTTATAGTAGTATACTGTGTAGTTATAGTAGTATACAGTGTAGTTATAGTAGTATACTGTGTAGTTATAGTAGTATACAGTGTAGTTATAGTACTATACAGTGTAGTTATAGTAGTATACTGTGTAGTTATAGTAGTATACTGTGTAGTTATAGTACTATACAGTGTAGTTATAGTAGTATACTGTGTAGTTATAGTAGTATACAGTTATAGTAGTATACTGTGTAGTTATAGTAGTATACAGCGTAGTTATAGTAGTATACAGTGTAGTTATAGTACTATACAGTGTAGTTATAGTAGTATATTGTGTAGTTATAGTAGTATACTGTGTAATTATAGTACTATACTGTGTAGTTATAGTAGTATACTGTGTAGTTATAGTAGTATACAGTGTAGTTATAGTAGTATACAGTGTAGTTATAGTAGTATACTGTGTAGTTATAGTAGTATACTGTGTAGTTATAGTACTATACTGTGTAGTTATAGTAGTATACTGTGTAGTTATAGTAGTATACTGTGTAGTTATAGTAGTATACTGTGTAGTTATAGTACTATACTGTGTAGTTATAGTAGTATACTGTGTAGTTATAGTAGTATACTGTGTAGTTATAGTAGTATACTGTGTAGTTATAGTACTATACTGTTTAGTTATAGTAGTATACTGTGTAGTTATAGTACTATACTGTTTAGTTATAGTAGTATACTGTGTAGTTATAATATATATAAGTGAAGTGCAGCTCCAGGAGTGGTTGATGAGGGAACAATGTTAGAATGTGTGGTTAAAGTCACTTTTGTATCATATGTGTCCTTTAACAGGTGAGAGTGTCCTTTATCACCCTCCACTGGCTCCCTGAGCGCTTAGACTGATTTTAATCACTTCTAAAGCTCTTTTAGGTCAACACTAAATTATATTTCTGAATGTTTAAGCGTTTGGTCCCTTTTGCAGATCAGACTCGCACCATCTTTAAATCAAACTCCTTTAACTCGTTTGAATCTCATTCTATTCATTTATCTATAATTGCTTTATTGATTGCTGCTTCTGTATCGTCGTGTCATCCTTTCATTTCTCTCATGACTCTTCCTTCGGGTCAAACGCAGACCACTTCACCACCCACTCGTCTCCCGGGTTCAGACGGATAGGGCAAAGCTGCTCCCTCAGCTCGGAACTCCCTCCGGTCTGATCCGAGGTCTCGTGAGCCGGTGTGAGAACGCTTTGTGCTTCTAAAAGTGCCTCTGTTTCCTCCTCTTTTGTGCCGTGTCTTGTTTGGTGTAAATGCGCTGGATTCTCCGCTCAGCAGCTCTCGTTTCTTATCGTCCACAATTTGCACATTCAGCAAAACCGCGGCTACAATTCCCAGTGAAACGATAAAGATTTATGCGCCCGAGTCTCGCCAGAGCGTTTAGAGAATACTTGTGTGTGAGAACGGCCTTTGTTTCATCTCAGACGGCGCTCATTTTCCCCTTTGAAGCTGCAGCGCTGAGACTCAGAGTCGCACAGGAGCCGCACAGGAGACATCGGAGCCGCACAGGAGCCGCACAGGAGCCGCACAGGAGCCGCACAGGAGACATCGGAGCCGCACAGGAGCCGCACAGGAGCCGCACAGGAGCCGCACAGGAGCCGCACAGGAGCCGCACAGGAGCCGCACAGGAGACATCGGAGCCGCACAGGAGCCGCACAGGAGCCGCACAGGAGCCGCACAGGAGCCGCACAGGAGCCACACAGGAGCCATCAGAGCCGCACAGGAGCCCACAGGAGCCATCAGAGCCGCACAGGAGCCGCACAGGAGCCACACATGAGCCGCACCGGAGCCATCAGAGCCGCACAGGAGCCCACAGGAGCCATCAGAGCCGCACAGGAGCCGCACCTGAGCCGCACCGGAGCCATCAGAGCCGCACAGGAGCCATCAGAGCCGCACAGGAGCCGCACAGGAGCCATCAGAGCCGCACAGGAGCCGCACAGGAGCCGCACATGAGCCGCACATGAGCCGCACATGAGCCGCACATGAGCCGCACATGAGCCGCACATGAGCCGCACCGGAGCCATCAGAGCCGCACAGGAGCCGCACAGGAGCCATCAGAGCCGCACAGGAGCCGCACAGGAGCCACACATGAGCCGCACATGAGCCGCACATGAGCCGCACATGAGCCGCACATGAGCCGCACCGGAGCCATCAGAGCCGCACAGGAGCCATCAGAGCCGCACAGGAGCCATCAGAGCCGCACATGAGCCATCAGAGCAGCACAGGAGCCATCAGAGCCGCACAGGAGCCACAGGAGCCATCAGAGCAGCACATGAGCCATTTTGTGTCGCGGTGGGCGGTGAAGGATCAGGGCTTATCCTCAGCAGACGGAGAACGGAGCATCTCCTCTCATGAAGCTCGATGAGGTGGTTCAGTCCAACGCTCGACTTTCAGAAGATGCAGAGTCCGAGTCGAGGTCGATCAAGGAGGAAGATGAAGGGGCCTCGTTTGCTCAAGGAAACGAGAAAATTATCTCACAGGCTCAAAACAAACGCCTGTGTGAGATCGACAACGAGATGAATGACGTTTAATCAGGTTGAATTATACTTACTGATGATCGCGCCGAAATATATCACAGTGTCATCATACTGACAAAAAAAACAATATTTTAAAGCTGAACGGACTTTAACGGGCCAAATTCATCCAGTATTAAGATGCACGAGTAACGAGTCAGTTCAACGAGCCGCAGATAATAACAATATAGAAGACAAAATAATAATATAGCGCATTTAAAACGTTTAGAAAGGGTTTTTTAAAGTATTTTGAATCAGGAATACTTGATTATGGAGGTATAGGTAGTTATGCTGTGATTGGTTAAAGAGAAAAGACGTACATTTTCTTAGTTGTTGTTGCTTTTTTCCCTTCGTTCGTTATCTTAATAAGACCGTATAATCACATATAAAGAAAAGAGCCAGGGTTTCTCAGGAGAGTTGTTGCAAGGCTGGTGTTCTGCCCACAGACAGCAGGGGGCGACGAAGGGCACATGTTTCACCATCTCAGGGACGAACAAGGACATTTAATAAGGAGAAATGTGACTTAATTAAGTTCTTAAGCCTGAATCATTCTTAATAAACCATCTGTTCACCATTAATTCAATCTTTACTTCACTAAGGCTGTTTGAAGTTAAAACTTTAAGGATAAATGAATTGAAAATAGATAATTGTGTGATATAAATGTTGGAAAAAGGCGTTAAACTGGTGGATCTGACAGTCTTAACGACTGTAACTATGGAGTTTGAAGTCTGTGTTTGGTCCTAAATCCAGAGCCATTAACTGTCACGAGCTGATGACACTCACGTCTGAGTGAAGCGAGCCAATCAGACGCCAGGACGGCACTCCAGAGGTCAAAGGGCACCAATCCACTCAAGTGTCATTTTCTATTGCCTGTCAAAACGAGGCAATAGAAATGACTTCCACCTCAGGACTGAACCAGGACTAAACCAGGACTAAACCAGGACTAAATCCAGGACTAAATCCAGGACTAAATGTGGACTAAACCAGGACTAAACCAGGACTAAACCAGGACAAAACCAGGACTAAACCAGGACTAAACCAGGACTAAACCAGGACTAAATCCAGGACTAAATCCAGGACTAAATGTGGACTAAACCAGGACTAAACCAGGACTAAACCAGGACTAAACCAGGACAAAACCAGGACTAAACCAGGACAAAACCAGGACTAAACCAGGACTAAACCAGGACTAAACCAGGACAAAACCAGGACTAAACCAGGACTAAACCAGGACTAAACCAGGACAAAACCAGGACAAAACCAGGACTAAACCAGGACTAAACCAGGTCTAAACCAGGACTAAACCAGAAAGCTGGAAAGTGCTGAACATCAGCCCCGGGGCCCTTGATCGACTCGAGGTAATCTGTAATTGTTTTTGCGTTTTGAATTAATAAGTAATTCATTATTTGCACACTACTATGACTGTGTACGGGCCCCTGTCCTCTGCCATGGAGAGTTTACACTGTGAGGGCCCCTGTCCTCTGCCATGGAGAGTTTACACTGTGAGGGCCCCTGTCCTCTGCCATGGAGAGGTTACACTGTGAGGGCCCCTGTCCTCTGCCGTGGAGAGTTTACACTGTGAGGGCCCCTGTCCTCTGCCGTGGAGAGTTTACACTGTGAGGGCCCCTGTCCTCTCCTCTCTCCTCCTCTCTCCTCCTCTCTCCCCCACCTCTCCTCTCTCCCCCTCCTCCTCTCTCCTCCTCTCTCCTCCTCTCTCCTCCTCTCTCCTCCTCTCTCCCCCTCCTCTCCTCCTCTCTCCTCCTCTCTCCTCCTCTCTCCCCCTCCTCTCCTCCTCTCTCCTCCTCTCTCCTCCTCTCTCCTCCTCTCTCCCCCTCTCTCCTCCTCTCTCCCCCTCCTCTCCTCCTCTCTCCTCCTCTCTCCTCCTCTCTCCTCCTCTCTCCTCCTCTCTCCCCCTCCTCTCCTCCTCTCTCCTCCTCTCTCCTCCTCTCTCCTCCTCTCTCCCCCTCCTCTCCTCCTCTCTCCTCCTCTCTCCTCCTCTCTCCTCCTCTCTCCTCCTCTCTCCTCCTCTCTCCTCCTCCTCTCCTCCTCTCTCCTCCTCTCTCCTCCTCTCTCCTCCTCGCTCCTCCTCTCTCCTCCTCTCTCCCCCTCCTCTCCTCCTCTCTCCTCCTCTCTCCTCCTCTCTCCCCCTCCTCTCCTCCTCTCTCCTCCTCTCTCCTCCTCTCTCCTCCTCTCTCCTCCTCTCTCCTCCTCTCTCCTCCTCTCTCCCCCTCCTCTCCTCCTCTCTTCTCCTTTCTCCTCCTCCTGTGCAGGACATGTCCCTTAAGCTCTCCAGTACAAGGAGAACACACTTTAACATCTGTGTCCGTGTTGTTAAATCCCACAGAGAACAAGACTCGGCGAGAGCAGAGGCACTAAATTAGAAATGAATGCTTAACAAGGTCCTATTGTGCGGGTAATTAGCTGCTGATTCATGGACATCCCAAATAAAGTGGTTTTCCTCGCGGCTGAACGACGGAGACGGCTTTTCTTTCTTTGGTTTTTACATACGGCTTTTGAGGACATATAATAAAAGGTCTATAGCACGTGACTTTAAGTGCCCATGACAGGTTTTTATGATTGTCTAATTTTGACTTTATTTGGTGTATTTATACCTGTTGTACTTATAAATAATCGTTTTATTTTAATCGAGCAGGTATTTGTGGAGAAAACGTTGAAAAATCTGTAGAAAATGACAGGAAGTCATTCCCGTCAAAGTTTATGCAGAATTTACAAAAAGAAACAACTTTTTGGACTCTCTAAACATTAATTTAACAAAATAAAGTCGCTCTCATATATTTTTATTTGTCAAATTAAAAATGTGTGACATTAAATTAGTTTTGTCCCAGTTTTTTCTGAGGAATTTCTTAGTGTGATGTCATCAATTACAAACAGGAAGTTAAATAATAAACCTAAAAAATGTGCTTTTCTGGGATAACATTTTAGAAATATTTTTTCACATTTAGCGTTTTAGTTCAGCGAGTCGTCCGGCCTGTAGGGGGCGCTGTAAACCCCCGAGAGACGTTTTAGGGACGTGTAGTAAAATTGCGTTAGACACGGACAAGCGAAAACTCACTTAACGTTGAGTATTTGATTTTCAGACACATTTTTACTTTCACTTTAAACATGAACAACACTTGAGTTTTAATCCGCAGCAGTGAAGGACGAAGTTTGTCCAAATCTTTCCAGCAAACCACAGATGCGTTATAGAGAAACGTGAATACTGTAAATGTTACAAAAGTGGGCGGATAACGACTGCAGCATGTGCTAAAGCGCGTGCTCTAGAGTCAGCGACGCCAATGAATTCCAAACACATTTATCTTTAGTAATCAGTTTATGATCAGTTGTAAGGACTCGGTAGAGAGAGTGGCGCCCCCTGCAGGTGAAGAAGGGGAAGCGGGCGGAGCAGAGGTGACTTCCTGTCTGTAAAAAGAGTCCAATCAAACGACATTGTTCCGTGGCAGGTTTAATTTACCTCTGAATGAATTCCGATGACTAAACTTCATTTTCAAGCCTCGTTTTTCATAGCGGTGATAGTTACACGCTTTATGCTTGTAAAATAAATATACTTTACACGTAACCATGGGCTTGATTGCGTTCCGTAAACCTCTAAGCGTTTGGTTTTACTCTGAAAGTCTCCAAAATGTGTTACACTGATTTTCTTTTTTTTAAATATTTTGTTCATTTCATAGTACGTCTCCATTTGCATTTATTGAATCAACTGCAACAGAAGAATGATTGTAGTAATTTGTCAAATGAAATCATAAACTCCCAGGACAGAGCCTTGAGGGACTCCACGTTTGGCAGTGGGATTTTTCTGCACTAGATATTGTTTTAAAAGCCTGAAACTAAAGAAGACTTGGATAGTTGGTCTGAGGGTCACATGGTCGAGGCCGGGAGGCGGACCCACGACGTAACCACGGTAACTACAAACCACTACGCCACCGGAGAGCGTGAATACCTTCCCGTTCTACTCCGGTGACGTGATGTGACCCGAACTTGTCATTTTCGCTTTATATTTTCAAAGATTCTTCTTCCACGCCCTTTGCTCATAAATATTTAATCGTTTTCGCTAAATTATTTAAGAAAATCTATTCTAACATTGAAAAATACTAAACATTAAATATGTATTAATGCAAATGCAAGAAAAAGCATCCACTTTGTGCAAATGTTTGAATTTTGATGCGTTTGGGGGAAAATCCCAAATCTTATGAGGAAATTTAAAAAAAGTCAAGATTGAAATAACTTTGCAGAGCAGAGACTTCTATCACAGCGCCCCCTGCAGGTCGGACGACTCAATGAACAAATGCAGTTAAAGGCGGTCTGGACGATTTTTCGGCGATTTGAGAACGCAGGTGGAAGTGCGCATGCGCACTCCCCCGTGTGGACTGATACAACACACACGTGCGTTTGTTTATTAGCGCAACGGAGCGCATCGCTCATCTCCCGTAGATTTCTGTCCACTTCTGCGTCAGCTCGAACTGTCTTTCTCCGTCTTCATTTCGCCCCGTACACTGAGGGAACTATATTATGATAGATCCATGCGCTTAGGCACGCGGAAACGTGGGGACGAGCCTGACGCGGCTGCAGGTGAGCGGTAGGTGTGTTTTATGATTGATACGTGGCAGGACAAATGATTTATCCATGCCACGAGGAAATAATTATGATAAAAAATTTGCTGAAAAAAATCGTCCATACCACCTTTAAGATAATTATATTTAGAATGTTATCCCAGAATAGCACATTTTTTAGGTTTATTATTTCACTTCCTGTTTGTAATTGATGACATCACACTAGGATTACCCAGAAAACACTGGGCCAAAACTCATCACTGTCACAATTTTGTTTTAATTTGACAAATATAAATACATGAGAGCGACTTTATTTTGTTGAATTAATGTTTAGGGTCAAAAAAGTTGTTTCTTTGTGTAAATTCGGCATAAACTTTGACTGGAATGAGTGTCCCTGGTGTGATGTCACTTCTTGTCATTTTCTAAAGATTTTTCAACGTTTTCTCCACAAATGCTCCAAACCTGCTCGATTGGTGTAAAAAAATCAATTATATGTACAACACACCAATTTGGATTTGATATGATTTTGTGATAATTTAGTATAAAATGTACATAGGTGCAAATATAATATCTCATACAATAATTAAGTTGGGTTCATCATAAATATTACACACACACACACAATTTTATGAGGAATTTTAGTAATTTTGAAGTAACTTTGGAAAAAAAAAAAATTTAATTGGTTTATAAATATAGAAAAAGTGGACAGAACACAATGTCAAGGCAAAAACCTTTGTCATTTTGTTTGTTTTGTGTTATTTGAGCGATACGAGCAGAAGTCGGATCCACCACCACAAAAGCCACATCTCTTTGCACATTTAAAACACAAAACTGTACAAACATAACTGTGCTGTACGTTTAAAATGACAGAGTTATTGATCAGAAGATAACGCGGCGTCACCCTCGGCCCCGCCCACTGCCTGTCACATGTTTTTGTCCCTTTAAACCTCAGCTGCTCTGGACGTGGGGGGCAGATGCTTCTCCTGCAGGACGTCCCCCGCACGAGCCTGGGAACCGCGGCGACGCCCCGCCCCCTCGGCCCGTGCGTTCTCACACGCCCTCCGCTCTGGCGGGGGGGGGGGGGCTGTGGCGGAGGGGGAGGGGCCGCAGGTGCCCTCTTCTGGGGCCTATTGACGCGCTGAAGAGGAGAGGTCAGAGTTCAGACCCTGGCGGTTCGAAGGTCAAGACTCGGCTCATGAATATGTGAGTTCTGTGTCGGGGGAAACCATCTGCCGGGGTCTGAAGGAATCTGAACAAACAGAGATGAGAGTGACGGCATCTGAGAAGAGAGGGTTCCCATGATCTACACGCTCAGACCTGGACCTGAGCCAAAGTCCTGAGCCAAAGTCCTGAGCCAAAGTCCTGCCCAAGTCCTGGTTTAGACCTGGTTTAGTCCTGGTTTAAACCTGGTTTAGTCCTGGTTTAAACCTGGTTTAGTCCTGGTTTAGTCCTGGTTTAGTCCTGGTTTAGTCCTGGTTTAGTCCTGGTTTAGTCCTGTTTTAGTCCTGGTTTAGTCCTGGTTTAGTCCTGGTTTAGACCTGGTTTAGTCCTGTTTTAGTCCTGTTTTAGTCCTGGTTTTGTCCTGGTTTAGTCCTGGTTTAGTCCTGTTTTAGTCCTGGTTTAGACCTGGTTTAGTCCTGGTTTAGTCCTGCTTTAGACCTGGTTTACACCTGTTTTAGACCTGGTTTACTCCTGTTTTAGTCCTGTTTTAGTCCTGGTTTAGTCCTGGTTTAGACCTGGTTTAGACCTGGTTTAGTCCTGTATTAGTCCTGGTTTTGTCCTGGTTTAGTCCTGGTTTAGTCCTGTTTTAGTCCTGGTTTAGACCTGGTTTAGTCCTGGTTTAGACCTGGTTTAGACCTGTTTTAGACCTGTTTTAGTCCTGTTTTAGTCCTGGTTTAGTCCTGGTTTAGACCTGGTTTTGTCCTGGTTTAGTCCTGGTTTAGTCCTGTTTTAGTCCTGGTTTAGACCTGGTTTACTCCTGTTTTAGTCCTGGTTTAGTCCTGGTTTGGACCTGTTTTAGACCTGTTTTAGTCCTGGTTTAGACCTGGTTTAGACCTGGTTTAGACCTGTTTTAGACCTGTTTTAGACCTGTTTTAGACCTGTTTCAGTCGCTGTAGTGTCCCGCTGAGTCTGCAGGTGGAGCTGTCCAAACGCACCGCTGGAGTCTAAATCTAATATAATCTGTGTAAATCTAATATAATCTTAATGTAATTAGCTCCTGACTTTGATTGACAAGTTTATGTTTAAATATCAATACTTGTTCAAAGTCAATATCACATCATTAAAAACATATTCTCTGGTTTCAAGCTGCTCCTTTATTGTCCTTCATTGTCCTTCATTGTCCTTCATTGTCCTTCATTGTCTTTCATAGCAGTTCTAAAAAGTCCTTCAAATGAGGCGGGACTCATATCATTATCACGTGTCTTTGAAGCCTCGTAAACTAATAACTTCCCATAAACCTTTGAAACGACGGGACAAAGAAGTACATAGATCAGAGGTGGGCAATTATTTTCCTCTGACGGCCATATTCGAATCCAGGCAAGTAGCGGAGGGCCGGCCCACGATCATTGGTGTGAAAAAAAAATCAACAAAATTAAATATAAAATAAAATATCACTTTTCTGTCAAATATAGGCTATTGAATCTATTATTGAATTCATTTCACGCCATATTTATTATTTATTATTATTAAGGATACTAGTGCAGACAGATGCCTGAAGGCAAAAAAAAATATTTTTTACACACACGGGCCACATGTGGCCCGCGGGCCGTAGTTTGCCCACCCCTGAGAGATAAATGTGAAGCGACGCGTTCACGGTTTGTTCATTTTAAACATCTCCATTTGCTCCTTTTTTGGTGGAACATAATCCACAAACTGGGCCGGAGCACTCGAGCGCAGCCAATCAGAGCGCTGCTTTTGGCTCTCACCTCTTGAGACATAAAAGACTTTATTATTACGTTCAGACAGCGAAGCGTTCTGTTGGTACGTTCACACTGTACTCGAGCCGTCAGGCAGAGCCACAACAGCATGAATAAGTGAGCAGCGTTTGACCCATTTAAAAACCAAAGGAAAGTCCCACTGCACGATCACAGCATCAGGCCGGGAATCGAGAAGAACGAGGAACCAGGGGCCACGGTGTGTAATCTATGATCCAGTGACACTAAAGCAGGACTACACCAGGACTACACCAGGACTACACCAGGACTACAGCAGGACTACACCAGGACTACACCAGGACTACACCAGGACTAGAACAGGACTACACCAGGACTAGAACAGGACTACACCAGGACTACACCAGGACTACACCAGGACTACAGCAGGACTACACCAGGACTACACCAGGACTACACCAGGACTAGAACAGGACTACACCAGGACTAGAACAGGACTACACCAGGACTACACCAGGACTACACCAGGACTAGAATAGGACTACACCAGGACTACACCAGGACTACACCAGGACTAGAATAGGACTACACCAGGACTACACCAGGACTACACCAGGACTAGAACAGGACTACATCAGGACTACACCAGGACTAGAACAGGACTACACCAGGACTAGAACAGGACTAGAACAGGACTAGAACAGGACTATACCAGGACTACACCAGGACTAGAACAGGACTACACCAGGACTAGAACAGGACTACACCAGGACTACACCAGGACTACACCAGGACTAGAACAGGACTACACCAGGACTACACCAGGACTACACCAGGACTAGAACAGGACTAAAGCAGGACTACACCAGGACTACACCAGGACTACACCAGGACTAGAACAGGACTGCACCAGGACTACACCAGGACTACACCAGGACTAGAACAGGACTACACCAGGACTACACCAGGACTACACCAGGACTAGAACAGGACTACACCAGGACTACACCAGGACTAGAACAGGACTACACCAGGACTAGAACAGGACTACACCAGGACTACACCAGGACTACACCAGGACTACACCAGGACTACACCAGGACTAGAACAGGACTAGACCAGGACTACACCAGGACTAGAACAGGACTACACCAGGACTAGAACAGGACTAGAACAGGACTATACCAGGACTACACCAGGACTAGAACAGGACTAGAACAGGACTAGAACAGGACTATACCAGGACTACACCAGGACTACACCAGGACTAGAACAGGACTACACCAGGACTAGAACAGGACTAGAACAGGACTATACCTGGACTAGAACAGGACTAGAACAGGACTAGAACAGGACTATACCAGGACTACACCAGGACTAGAACAGGACTAGAACAGGACTATACCTGGACTAGAACAGGACTAGAACAGGACTAGAACAGGACTATACCAGGACTACACCAGGACTACACCAGGACTAGAACAGGACTACACCAGGACTAGAACAGGACTACACCAGGACTACACCAGGACTACACCAGGACTAGAACAGGACTACACCAGGACTACACCAGGACTAGAACAGGACTAGAACAGGACTATACCAGGACTACACCAGGACTAGAACAGGACTACACCAGGACTACACCAGGACTAGAACAGGACTAGAACAGGACTATACCAGGACTAGAACAGGACTAGAACAGGACTATACCAGGACTACACCAGGATTAGAACAGGACCACACCAGGACTAGAACAGGACTAGTACAGGACTAGAACAGGACTAAACCAGGACTAAACCAGGACTACACCAGGACTACACCAGGACTACACCAGGACTAGAACAGGACTACACCAGGATTAGAACAGGACCACACCAGGACTAGAACAGGACTAGAACAGGACTATACCAGGACTAGAACAGGACTAGAACAGGACTACACCAGGACTAGAACAGGACTACACCAGGACTAGAACAGGACTACACCAGGACTACACCAGGACTAGTACAGGACTAGAACAGGACTAAACCAGGACTACACCAGGACTACACCAGGACTACACCAGGACTAGAACAGGACTAGAACAGGACTAGAACAGGACTACACCAGGACTAGAACAGGACTACACCAGGACTAGAACAGGACTACACCAGGACTACACCAGGACTAGAACAGGACTACACCAGGACTACACCAGGACTAGAACAGGACTACACCAGGACTACACCAGGACTAGAAAAGGACTACACCAGGACTACACCAGGACTAGAACAGGACTACACCAGGACTACCCCAGGACTAGAACAGTACTACACCAGGACTACACCAGGACTAGAAAAGGACTACACCAGGACTACACCAGGACTAGAACAGGACTACACCAGGACTACACCAGGACTAGAACAGTACTACACCAGGACTAAACCAGGACTAGAAAAGGACTACACCAGGACTACACCAGGACTAGAACAGGACTACACCAGGACTAGAAAAGGACTACACCAGGACTACACCAGGACTAGAACAGGACTACACCAGGACTAGAACAGGACTACACCAGGACTTAGGAAAATGTCCCAGCGTCCCGTGTCCTTAGACAAATGTCCCAGGATCCCGTGTCCTCAGACAAATGTCCCAGCATCCCAAGTCCTCAGACAAATGTCCCAGCGTCCCGTGTCCTCAGACAAATGTCCCTGCGTCCCGTGTCCTTAGGAAAATGTCCCAGCGTCCTGTGTCCTCAGACAAATGTCCCTACGTCCCATGTCCTTAGACAAATGTCCCATCGTCCCATGTCCTTAGACAAATGTCCCAGGGTCCTGTGTCCTTAGACAAATGTCCCAGTATCCAGTGTCCGCAGACAAATGTCCCAGCGTCCCATGTCCTTAGACAAATGTCCCAAAACTCAAAACCCAAACTAAACTAAACCCACAGCTCGACCTTCAGAACAGAAAAGCCCAGCGTGTGTTTCTCATGATTAACATGAGCCCAAAAACCCATCGATCCAGTTGTCCTCCTCGTTGTGCTGTTTCCATGGAGACGACACACCTCATCCGTCCCGAGACTGAAACATTTGAACGAGCTTATGACAGGTGCTTTTGATCGTTACATCAATCACATGGCTATTTGAGGAGAAAAGTGGACAAATCTGTAGGAAATGACAGGAAGTGACATCACACTAGAGACATTAGGGGCGTTGGTGTTTAGCCACGCCTCGTCCCAGCGGAGGCGGAGCTAAAAGTGTTTGAAATCATCAGTGTTTTGTGCATTTGTTTCACTTCGATCTGTTTTAACATCTTTATGTTCTACATCTAACGCATTATGTCATACTTTGGGTCTTGGCGTGAGTGTTGTCCGTCGATAAACAGGAAGCAGCTGTTGCTAACGTTGCTTTGTTTTGCTAAGTCTGTCGGCTAAAATAAGTTAGCATCGGTGGAAAAACAGCGCTTTATTACACGATCGAGTCGGCGTTTGGCGAGAAATCTGTATTTTCTGCTTCTGCTTTTTACCGTCTTGTTTTGGCCTTTGCGTTCTCTCTCTCTCGTCCAATCATCTCGCTCCGGTGTTTAGCTCCTCCTCCAGCGGCGCTTAACGAGCCTGACCCCTTTGGAAGCTAAACCTCACGGGGGCCACTTTGGACGCTCGCACCAGCACTAGACCCGGCACTGCTTTGTGTTTCTAACAGACTCGATCCATAAAATAAAGTCCTTTTGTTGAATCTTTTGTTTTGTGAGATTTAATTGAGTCGTATTGAGCGTCTTTACCTCCGTGCGTCTTCTTTCAGCCGCTTTTGTCTCCTCGGTGGAGCACGAGCCAGAGTTTGCCTCTCACTAATCATGTGCGTAACGTTAATTATCTTGAAAAACTGTCGAATCCTCGGGGGGATTTTAATGACTTCTGTTACAATTAGTCCCAGAGATGCCGATAAATCACGGCATTAGACAAACTTTGACGTCTTCACATTTATAATCCCCCAAATCCACATTTCAGCTGAACAAACAGGACCCGCGGACATGGATCGACTCGCTAATGAAGCGGCTTCTACTCCGAGTCTGAGTCTGTCATTATAGAACATGCGGAAGGATAAAGTGTCCAGAGTCTTTAAAGCGCCTGGTCACACGCCCCCTACAGGTCGCACACCCCTACAGGTCACACGCCCCCTACAGGTTGCACACCCCTACAGGTCACACGCCCCTTACAGGTCACACGCCCCCTACAGGTTGCACACCCCTACAGGTCACACGCCCCTTACAGGTCGCACTCCCCCTACAGGTCGCACGCCCCCTACAGGTCGCACGCCCCCTACAGGTCGCACACCCCTACAGGTCACACGCCCTCTACAGGTCGCACACCCCCTACAGGTCACACGCCCCCTACAGGTCGCACGCCCCCTACAGGTCGCACACCCCTACAGGTGGCACGCCCCCTACAGGTCGCACGCCCCCTACAGGTCGCACACCCCTACAGGTCGCACGCCCCCTACAGGTCGCACACCCCTACAGGTCGCACGCCCCCTACAGGTCGCACGCCCCCTACAGGTCGAACGCCCCTACAGGTCGCACACCCCCTACAGGTCGCACACCCCTACAGGTCGCACACCCCTACAGGTCGCACGCCCCCTACAGGTCGCACGCCCCCTACAGGTCGCACGCCCCCTACAGGTCGCACGCCCCCTACAGGTCGCACATCCCCTACAGGTTGCACATCCCTACAGGTCGCACGCCCCCTACAGGTCCCACGCCCCCTACAGGTCGCACACCCCTACAGGTCGCACACCCCTACAGGTCGCACGCACCCTAAGGGTCCCACGCCCCCTACAGGTCGCACGCCCCCTACAGGTCGCACGCCCCCTACAGGTCGCACACCCCTACAGGTCACACATCCCTACAGGTCTCACGCCCCCTACAGGTCGCACACCCCTACAGGTCGCACACCCCTACAGGTCGCACGCCCCCTACAGGTCACACGCCCCCTACAGGTCACACGCCCCTGCAGGTCGCACACCCCTACAGGTCGCACGCCCCCTACAGGTCGCACGCCCCCTACAGGTCGCACACCCCTACAGGTCACACGCCCCCTACAGGTCGCACACACCTACAGGTCACACGCCCCTACAGGTCGCACACCCCTACAGGTCGCACACCCCTACAGGTCGCACGCCCCCTACAGGTCGCACACCCCTACAGGTCGCACGCCCCCTACAGGTCGCACACCCCTACAGGTCGCACACCCCTACAGGTCGCCCCCTACAGGTCGCACGCCCCTACAGAGGTCGCACGCCCCCTACAGGTCGCACACCCCTACAGGTCACACGCCCCCTACAGGTCGCACACACCTACAGGTCACACGCCCCTACAGGTCGCACACCCCTACAGGTCGCACACCCCTACAGGTCGCACGCCCCCTACAGGTCGCACACCCCTACAGGTCGCACGCCCCCTACAGGTCGCACACCCCTACAGGTCGCACACCCCTACAGGTCGCCCCCTACAGGTCGCACGCCCCTACAGAGGTCGCACGCCCCCTACAGGTCACACGACTCATTGAACTAAAACACCGTTAAGATGAAGATATTTTCCATCCATCCATCCATCTTCTGCCGCTTTATCCGGGGCCGGGTCGCGGGGGCAGCATTCTGAGCAGGGACTCCCAGACTTCCCTCTCCCCAGACACTTCCTCTAACTCCTCCGGGGGGATCCCGAGGCGTTCCCAGGCCAGCCGAGAGACATAGTCTCTCCAGCGTGTCCTGGGTCTTCCCCGGGGCCTTATCCCGGTGGGACATGCCTGAAACACCTCCCGAGGGAGGCGCCCAGGAGGCATCCGGAACAGATGCCCGAGCCACCTCAGCTGGCTCCTCTCGACGTGGAGGAGCAGCGGCTCTACTCCGAGCTCCCCCCGTGTGGCCGAGCTCCTCACCTTATCTCTAAGGGAGCGCCCAGCCACACGGCGGAGGAAACTCATTTCGACCGCTTGTATCTGCGATCTTGTTCTTTCGGTCACTACCCAAAGCTCATGACCATAGGTGAGGGCAGAACGTAGACCGACCGGTAAATAGAGAGCTTTGCCTTTCGGCTCAGCTCCCTCTTCACCACAACGGTCCGATGCAGCGGCTGCAGTGACCTGTCAATCTCACGCTCCATCCTTCCCTCACTTGTGAACAAGACCCCGAGATACTTGAACTCCTCCACTTGGGGCAAGGACACCCCACCCACCTGGAGAGGGCAAGCCACCTTTTTCCGGTTGAGAACCATGGCCTCGGATTTGGAGGTGCTGATTCTCATCCCAGCCGCTTCACACTCGGCTGCAAACCGTCCCAGTGCATGTTGCAGGTCCGGGTTTGATGGAGCCATCAGGACAACATCGTCTGCAAACAGCAGAGATGAGATCCTGTGGTCCCCAAACCGGACACCCTCCGACCCCTGACTGCGCCTAGAAATTCTGTCCATAAAAATTATGAACAGAACTGGTGACAAAGGGCAGCCCTGGCGGAGTCCAACATGCACTGGGAACAGGTCTGACTTACTGCCGGCAATGCGAACACAGCTCCTGCTCCGGTCATACAGGGACCGGACAGCCCTGAGCAAAGGGCCCCGGACCCCGTACTCCCGGAGCACCCCCCAAAGGACACCCCGAGGGACACGGTCGAAAGCCTTCTCCAGATCCACAAAGCACGTGGACTGGTTGGGCAAACTCCCATGAACCCTCGAGCACCCGATGGAGGGTATAGAGCTGGTCCAGTGTTCCACGACCGGGACGAAAACCACTCTGCTCCTCCTGAATCCGAGGTTCGACCATCGGTCGGATTCTCCTCTCCAGTACCTTGGAATAGACCTTACCTGGGAGGCTGAGGAGTGTGATCCCTCTGTAGTTGGAACACACCCTCCGGTCCCCCTTCTTGAACAGAGGGACCACCACCCCGGTCTGCCAGTCCAGAGGCACGGTCCCCGAACGCCACGCGATGTTGCAGAGACGTGTCAACCAAGACAGTCCTACAACATCCAGATACTTTAGGTACTCAGGGCGGATCTCATCCACCCCCGGAGCCCTGCCACCGAGGAGTTTGCGAACAACCTCAGTGACTTCAGCTTGGGTGATGGATGAGCCAGCCTCCGAGTCCCCGGTCTCTACTTCCTCTTCGGAAGACGTGACTGAGGGATTAAGGAGATCCTCAAAGTATTCCTTCCACCGTCTGACGACATCCCCAGTCGAGGTCAGCAGGCCTCCACCCGCACCGTAAACGGTGTTGGTGAGACACTGCTTCCCCCTCCTGAGCTGCGGACGGTTTGCCAAAATTTCTTTGGTGCCGACCGATAGTCCTCCTCCATGGCCTCCCAGGCCCGGGTTTTTGCCTCTGCGACAGCACGAACCGCGGCTCGCTTGGCCTGCCGATACCCGTCGATGACCTCCGGAGACCTACAAGCCAGAGTGGCCTGATAGGCCTCCTTCTTCAGTCTGACGGCATCCCTTACTTCCGGTGTCCACCACCGGGTTCGGGGGTTGCCGCCACGACAGGCACCGGAGACCTTGCGACCACAGCTCCGAGCAGCCGCATCAACAATGGAGGCGGAGAACATGGTCCACTCGGACTCAATGTCCCCAACCTCCCCCGGGACATGGGAGAAGCTCTCCCGGAGGTGCGAGTTGAATACCCTACTGACAGAGGGCTCCACTAGACGTTCCCAACAGACCCTCACAATGCGCTTGGGTCTGCCAAGTCTGTCAGGCTTCCTCCTCCACCAGCGGATCCAACTCACCACCAGGTGGTGATCGGTTGACAACTCTGCCCCTCTCTTCACCCGAGTGTCCAAGACACGAGGCCGGAGGTCAGATGATACGACAACAAAGTCGATCATTGACCTCCGGCCTAGGGTGTCCTGGTGCCATGTGCACTGATGAACACCCTTGTGCTTGAACATGGTGTTCGTTATGGACAATCCGTGGCTAGCACAGAAGTCCAATAACTGAACACCGCTCGGGTTCAGATCGGGGAAGCCGTTCTTCCCGATCACCCCTCTCCAGGTGTCACTGTCATTGCCCACGTGGGCGTTGAAGTCCCCCAGTAGAACAACGGAGTCCCCGGTCGGTGCACTGTCCAGTACCCCTCCCAAGGACTCCAAGAAGGCCGGGTACTCTGCACTGCTGTTCGGCCCGTAGGCCGCCACAACAGTGAGAGACCTGTCCCCCACCCGAAGGCGGAGGGACGCAACCCTCTCGTTCACTGGGGTAAACTCCAACACGTGGCGGCTGAGCTGAGGGGCTATAAGCAAGCCCACACCAGCCCGCCGCCTCTCCCCGCGGGCAACATCAGAGAAGTGGAGCGTCCAGCCCCTCTCGAGGAGATGGGTTCCAGAGCCCAAACTATGCGTGGAGGTGAGGCCGACTATATCTAGTCGGTATCGCTCAACCTCCCGCACAAGCTCAGGCTCTTTCCCCCCCAGCGAGGTGACATTCCATGTCCCCAGAGTTAGTCTCTGTGTCTGGAGATCTGGTCGTCGAGGCCCCTGCTGTCGACTGCCGCCCAGATCTCTCTGCACCGGCCCCTTATGGATCCTCCTGCGGGTGGTGGGCCCACGGGAGGGCGGCCCCACGTCGCTCTTTCGGGCTGTGCCCGGCCGGGCCCCGTGCGTGTTATTTAATTTGACAAATCCAAATACATGAGAGCGACTTTATTTTGTTGAATTAATGTTTAGAGAGTCAAAAAAGTTTATTTTTGTAAATTCTGCATAAACTTTGACGAGGCGTCGTCATGGTGATTTTGACGAGGGTTAAAAGCTCGGAAAAACTAAACTTTGCAACAATATTTGTCCTTTAAGTACAGATAAACAGGAGGAAATAAGACTCAGATTTGGGCCAAAAAAACCGTCCATTCAACCTTTAATTAAAAGTATTTTCTGTTTAAATATGTACTTTAAAGTAAGTAAAAATGACTGTTAAAAACGGTGTTAAATGTCGTGAAGTTTGGCAGAATGTCACTATGAACGTGTTAAAATAAGTCCAGAGAGACATTTTGTGAAGAAAGTTCAGATTTCTCTCTGCCTCCTCCTCCTTGCCCTGCTCCTCTCTGCTCCTCTCTCCTCCTCTCTGCTCCTCTCTCCTCCTCTCTGCTCCTCTTTCCCCCTCTCTGCTCCTCTTTCCCCCTCTCTGCTCCTCTTTCCCCCTCTCTGCTCCTCTCTCCTCCTCTCTGCTCCTCTTTCCCCCTCTCTGCTCCTCTTTCCCCCTCTCTGCTCCTCTCTCCTCCTCTCTGCCCCTCTTTGCTCCTCTCTCCTCCTCTCTGCTCCTCTCTGCCCCTCTCTCCTCCTGCCTTCTCCTCTCTCCTCCTCTCTGCTCCTCTTTCCCCCTCTCTGCACCTCTCTCCTCCTCTCTGCTCCTCTCTCCTCCTCTCTGCTCCTCCCTGCTCCTCCTCTGGTCTGGTTTATAAGCTGGAGGAGCCTCTCACTCCTTCATGCTCTTTAGAGCTCCATCAGCGGCTGCAGCGAGGCAGAAAATGGGTCTAAATAACGTGTTCACGGTCAGACGTTAACGACGAAACGATTTATGGTTTATCTGCTGCAGCTACACTTCCTGCGCGTGTGAAATGAGTGTAACGACGGTAACGACGGTAACGACTGTAATGACCCACGCCACAAGAGGCTCTACAGGCATGTGGACGTCTGCATTTAAGCTTTTTATAGATTATTTCTGTTGAATATACATGATATTTTTGAAGAAATCAGTTTCTAAGTTGTGTTCTGTTCTGCAGATGATACTCTTTTTACCAAAGTACGATTAGCCTCACTACAAGTTTATTTATAGAGCACTTTACAACGACAAAGAAAAGAGCAAAGTGCTTCACGAGACGCAGGAACATCTAAAAGCACAATGCATAATGAAACATGGAAGGAATGAAACGATAAAAAACATTCAAACCGATAAAAGTGCTGCAGTTTTATGTGTTAAAAGCACAGACTGAGCAGCTCTGTGACCTGGACCTGGTCCAGAACCCTCTGGTTGGAGGGCTCTGC